>NW_018127931.1:6191848-6222994 GCF_001952655.1 Monopterus albus | reverse complement strand
TTTTGGAACGTGTTGCAGGCATCAAATTCAAAATGAGTGAATATTTGCAAAAAACAATAAAGTTTATCAGTTTGAACTTTAAATATCTTGTCTTTGTGGTGTATTAAATTAAATATGGGTCAAAAATGATTTGCAAGTCATTGTATTCTGTTTTTATTCACATTTTACAAAATGTCCCAACATCATTGGAATTGGAGTTTGTATACTATTGATTTGCAGTGGCTGATAAGCTTTAGATGAAACAAAGCTTACAGTCTTTAGCCACACTAACACCATAGCTCTAGGCAGGGCTGCTGGGTGAGGGGCCAATGTGTCAGTTGTCCTGGCCCCTGGGTTAAGGTGGGCCCAACATGGCCCTCTAACCTTTAAATAGTCTTCTGGAGTAATTTATCAAAATACCTATTTGTGGAAACCTCATATAGTATGTGTGAATTACGGAAAACCTCGTTATTATTATCTTCCTAATTGGCCTTGACTTAGTTGATCAAAACAACTGTATTTACCCCCATAATGCAAAACAATGGTTTGGTCTGTCATGCTGCTGTAACGGGGGCATTCACAAATGCAGTAAACTTGACTTTTCATCAAGTTCCACGAGCAGGTTGACATTTTTGATTGACAGTAAAGTGGTTTGTCAGGTATGGGGCGACTGTGGTTCAGTGGGTAATGTGGTCGTCTCCCAACCACAGGGTTGGAGGTTTGTATCAGGTTGGCTGCAGTCCACGTGTCGAAGAGTCCTTGGGTAAGACACTGAACCCCCAAGTTGCTCCCGATGGTTAGAGCCATTGGTTGAGTTGGCACCACACATGGCTGCCTCGGCTCTGTACCAGAAACAAATTCCTTGTGTGTAACATACCTGGCCAAATAAAGGTGATTATCCATTATCATTATTATTATCCAATGTGTAAGTGCATGAAAGGTGAACTGTAAAGTTCTCTGGATAAAAATGCCATATACTGGTAAAGGAATCAGTTTATTTACAACGCTACCTTAATTATGAGATTGAAAATTAACTGTAAATAATAGCTAAATATTTATTGATCTTAGATAAACATGCATCTTACAACTATGAAAGCATGAGCATCACCGGTGTGTTTCTGAACATGATGACACTAGAGAGAAAGCAGAGAGTGACAGGATAGTGACATGAAACAGGACCATGTGGGTATGAAATGCTGCTTCTTCTTGTTCTTGTTCCTTTAACTTCCTCTGGCAGTGATGACCTCATATCTCAAAGGGCTTTGCCCTCTGGTCAGGGAGTACCCTCCACCCAGCCTGTGTCCTCAGCTGGACCTTCATCCCAAGTTCCTCCCCTCCGTCTGCCCATCCAGATCATGCTGGTGCCGCTCAGCAGGCGGTTCAGATACCACTTCTTTGGGAATCGACAAACTAACTCCCTCAGCAAGGTCTCATGCAGAATACACATCACATGCACATGTGCAAACATTTGTAAATGTCAGACATGCACTCTGAAGTTTACACTTCTGAACCTCAAACACATTCTCTGTCTGTGCAGCCTGAGTGGTACCTCACACAGGTTCTGATGTGGATGGGGAACAATGCGACCTTCATGGAGGAAAAGATCCAACCTATCCTGGACCGAGCTGGAGCTGCCATCAGTGCCAGGGTATGTTGTTCTGCTGTGATCCTCTCTGGTTAAGTGTCCAATTAGGCATTTTTTTCCCCAGTCTGATTTTGATTTCAGACCAGAGTTTTCTCCAGCTGTTTCAATGCGTAATACCTGGAAACTGCTTTTATTTGACTTTCCCCTGCATCCCAGGAACACTACCACAGCTTGGCACACTAATTACTACATGTGTACGTGTGTAGGTGGAGCTGTGTCGAGGCCTGTTATCTCTGGTCCAGGAGAAGGTGGCTAGTGATGCTTCTAAACTTCTGTATGACGATGCCCTCTTCTGTCACTTGGTGGAGGAGGTGCTGCAGTTTGAGAAGGAGCTGCGAAGCAACCACTCATACCCAGCAGCTCTTCCTGGCCTCCTCCACCTGCTGCTCGAGGATGCAGTCCTTCAGAAGTGGCTTACTGTGGAAAAGAAGGGTAAGTTGTCAAGTGTGTCACACAGACACATTTATTGTTTTTCAGGCTCACATTCCTTTTTAAATCAACTAATGGATATTACATTGAAGTGTCAAGTATCAAGTTTAACTTGGCTAGGTTTACATCAATATAGAAAGAACTGTTTGGGAAATACAGCACTTTTAAACACACAGTGCTCAAATGGCAAAGGCTCAGAGTAATTGGCCACTTGACTATTAAATGCTTCTTGGGCAGCATTCACATGGCTCAGAGTTGAGTAAGGGTTAAGAGCTGCCATTTAGATTAAGGTTGAAAGTATAGAGGGTACCATGCAAGTGAAGAAGAAAATGAGGACTAAAAACGCAAAAATCCTTCATGGCGATATCAAAGGTAGCTGGTTTACTAAATTAAGGAACACAAGAAAACTAGAAAATAGAAGAGAACCTGAGGGACTTCAGGAGAAAAGTTTTATGGAATGGTGAACTGAAACTCAACCTTTATCACAGTAATGGAAAAAGAAAATGTGGAGAAAAAACAACAACAACAACAACAACAACAACAACAACAACAACAACAACAACAACAACAACAACAACACAAAGCATACCGTGTCATGTGTCCAACATGGTGGATATATATACATACATGCATGTATGGCTGATGGAGGTGGACATGCAGTCTGCATGGACTTGGTAAGTTTGCTAAGAACAGTGAAAGAGCACTATAACCCTATATACCCTGCATATACAGTGGCGGTGGAGAAGATGGATGCCATGCTGTCGGCTGAGGGAGCTTGGAGCTCTCAGTACAAAGATATCAGTGATGTAGATGAGCTGAAGGCGCCAGATTGTGCTGAGACTTTTATGACACTACTTCAGGTCATCACTGGTAAGACTACTCATTTTAACTCTTACAATCATTTCTAAGTCACTGTCAGTATAGTTCATTTGGAAGAATGTTAAATATTTGGTATAAATGTAATGCGGCTAGTTTTTCTCTCATTTTCATCTTTTCATTTTAAAATAAAGGAAAAAAGTAAAAGAAAGAGCAACACTGGGGTGAACTATACAGAGCCCTATGGGAATATTTTTAAACAATTTTTGCATTTGTGGTAAAAAGTCTTGTATTTTTTCATCATCTTACGGCACTCAGAGCGGTACCGGGCCTTGCCCTGTCCTTCTGCACAGCTGAAGTTTCTGGCGCTACAGAAAGAACTGGTGGATGACTTCCGCATACGACTCACCCAGGTAATAATGAAAAAGATTACGCTGATATTCAGAGGAGGAAGGTAACTAAGCACATTTACTCAGGTACTGTACTTAAGTACAATTTTGAGGTATCTGTACTTGAGTATCTTCATTTTCTGTTTCTTCATACTTTGACTTTGCTACATTTTACTGAAAAATATTGTAGTTTTTACTCAATACATTTATTTGATAACTTTAGTTACTAGTTACTTTTCAGGCTGAAATTAAGTAAACAAAATACATTATAATCATAAGATGTTATTGATCCCTGGTGTGAAATTCACAAGCTACCCAGCAGCGTGTAAAGTACTTCAGAGTGTGAGCATATTAACTCTACCTTTACCAGCTGTAACATTAATTGTGTTGTACACAATAATGCACTAATGATTAATTAGTCTAATAATATGATATACATGATATGATATAATGAGAGCTGTGTAATTCTGCAACATGAGTACTTTTACTTTTAATATTTACTTTATATTTAATGTTAATTCTTTTGTACTTTACCTTAAGTAACAATTTGAATGCAGGACCTTTACTTCTAACAGTATTTTTGTACAGTGGTGTTGCTACTTTTACTTAAGTAAACAGCAATTCTTTCACCACTGCTGGTATTAATAAAAAACCACCCAACCAATGAGGGAGGGGTGATGGGCTTTTCTGGAGCACTGTTAAAGCAGGAGGGAGGCACTTGGCTGATGATTAAGGTTATAATAGGCTTGTGCTTTTCCTGAAATCCCTACCACCACAGATTTAATGAGTTCACTGTTTAAGGTTTGACTGGCACTCTTTATAAGTGCTTCATCCTAAAGCACCCTCTTCTTCTACAGTAGTTTAACAGCAGCACCAGCAGTTTAACCATTTTCTAATATTCAGATAACACTAGTGTGTGGAAATATTCAGTGATTCACCAGTTTTACCAATTTTCTCAGTTAAAATATGCAGCATTTGGAGGGAAAACCGCCTAATGAGAAACATTTATTTAAAGAATTAATCAACACCATGATGAAAAGGATTGTCTCACTGCCCTGACTGGTTGACAGTTTCAAGGCTGTTTTTGCCATAAATGTGATAGAGATAATGTGAATATTTGTGTGCTGTTTGTTCAGCGGGATTTGTCTAATTGTTTGAGTATTTACAGGCAGAAATCCAATTTTTTTTCCTGTCCAGGTAATGAAAGAGGAGTCTCGCTGCCCCCTGAGTGCCCGTTACTGTGCCATTCTCAATGCTGTCAACTACATTTCCACCATCCTGACAGACTGGGGAGACAATGTGGTGTGTGGAGTTTATTAAATGTGTTTATCCTATTGCGTTACTCACACACAACTACCCAGCTCCTTGTTTTCATATAAATTTCACTGGGAAAATCTCAATAGCACAGTACAGAAACTCAGACATACAAACATTTTGCAGACAAAGGTAATTGGTGATGGTGAGTTACAAAATTAGAGTTAGATTTTATTATGTTCCCTCATTTTACACACTTTCATTTCACTTTATACAACTATGAATTCATTATACAGTAAATAGGTTTTTCTACAAGTTTGCATTTTGTTAAAGGCCAAACTCCTCAAATGTTACACATTCTCTGAAGGCAAACAACATGCTAAGATAAAATGATGTCTGAAATTGGTAGAATTTTGATTCATTTGATCCAGAAATTAACTAATTAAACAATAAATGAAGAATAGTGGGAACTGAGAGAAGAGTTGAAGCCAGCCTTAGGTACATGACAGATATGAAACCTGGATGGATTTGGTTCTGTATGGGAAAAGAGCCATTTTGCACTCTGTACCTTCACTAAATATAGCCCTATAGACAGAAGAGGGGCATTTATGGTTTTGGCTTCACTGACAGTTATGTGTTTACCAGTTGCTTTTATTCTTTGCTCAGTTTTTCCTACAGCTGCAGCAGGCAGCGGTTTCACTTGGGGACGAAACGTTGCAGGGCCTCGGGGTGATGGAGGTGGGTCGCCTGGCTTCTCTGGAGGGCTCTCTGTTTGAAGGTCTGTTGGCGTTGCTGGATCGACTGAAGGGAGACATGATGGGGAGACTGCTGGATTGGACCATGAGAGAAATCACAGGAAAAGCTAAACCATACTGCCACGACAGGTGAGGGCCAGTAATGAGTACTGTGTAAAGCTACAGTGGGTATTGTTAGGACAGTGTAGCTTAAATATGGATTGTGTGCCTGTGCTCAGCTTTTATCTCTGGTGTTGTTTTGGAAGATAATGTTTTTCTTCTCATCCCATAGTGGCCAGGGGCAGCCAAAGAATAAGCCCTATAAGCCACTGATTTATTTTCTTTTTTCTTTTACTATCTTATCTTTAGGTGGTTGTCAGTACCATCCCAGTATGACCAGACCATCATGTCGCTGTCCAGTTCAGCTTGTCCCATGATGCAATGTGTGAGCGACAGATTGTTAAACCTTCATCAGGTCCTGAGTTTTTCTCTGTTCCAACTGGCCTGGCAGGGCCTGGCGGAGAGACTTGACAACTTCCTCTACCAAGAAGTAAGACATCAATACACCAAAACTGGTTTTCTGATTGTTTTAGAAGCAAACTGCAAAGTAGACGTGATTCAGCCCAGCTGTTTGAGGACAGTTTAGATGATCCAAATGTTCTACAGAGGCAAACATACAGTATACAGTGCCTGCATAGCCTGTAGCATATGGACCAGTGTCTGCAGTTTCACCTCAGTTTAGCTGCAGTTTAATTTAGTCTGCAGCTCAGACATCTCATCTCAGTCCAACTGGACTGGCAGCCAATTGTCTTGTTGAAACAGACATTTGTGTTTAGTATAGTGAGGGGCAATAAAAACAAACATTTGGGATAATGACAGGAATCTGCAGATGCATGTGAGAAGGAGTCCAGAAAGTTATTTGATTATTGTATTTACAGTAAATTGACTTAACGGCACAGTGGGGGAATGGACTGGTGGCTAAGCCCCCTCCTTCTTAGTTACTATTGCTACACCTGTAAAGCATTGCATTTTAGTTACTGTTGCTACACCTGTAAAGCATTGCATTTTAGCACTGCACGTATGAAATGTACGATGGTGATGATGATGATGATGATACTGGCATATTTCATATTTAAAATCATAGTTTGTTCAGAATAGTGGCCCCTTTGTTTACTGCATTTCTCTATTCCAGGAGACAGGAGGAATCTAGCTATAAATCTGGCAATTAAATTTAATCTTGTTAGGGAATTCTTTCATCAAGCTCTATCTACATCAGTTTCTTAATGGTAGTGTATTTCTGTACATTTTGCCTTAAAAGTATTGCAGTAAATTCTAGTTATTCTGTCTTGAAACTGCTGTTCAATAATGTTCACTGCCTGTTTTGCCTGCTTCTTGCCATTTCTGGCATCTTTGTTGTCTTTTTCTGATCATTTACTGTATGGTCATAAATTATACCCAAGAATACTTTGTAAGACTAGAATGCCAGTGGTATTTACAAGTGCTCTTCCTGTCTCCACCACTTAAGCAAGTCTACACATAAATCAGGAAAATACATAATCGAGGTAACTAAAAACCCCACCTGCATAACTGGTCCACTACTTGTACTGTTGTAGTTTTTGCTAATAAACACTTTGATTGATGTGGTTTCCTATGAACTGCAGTCAAATTTGGCTCATTATGTCCATCTCTCTCTCTCTCTTGCTCTGTCAGGTGATCCTGTCTAATCATTTCAGTGATGGTGGGGCGGCCCAGCTTCAATTTGACATGACTAGAAACCTATTTCCTTTGTTTGGTCACTACTGCAAAAGACCTGAGAACTTCTTTAAGCAGTAAGTGTGTGGACATGTGTGTGTCTCATCATAAGGCTCAACGTGTGGTCAGGTTATTTTTTCAGAGGTGCTTCCGCTGTGTGCATTCATGTGCGCAGGCTCATAATCCTTGGCGCACCCAAATGCTGAGGACAAAGATGACATTGTTTTGCTCTTATTTTATCATATTACTAGGCCTAAAGTCTACAGATTGGCCAATACTGTGTATGAAATAACAATAGCATATATAAAGTATATTAAAATTTGAGCAGTAGGTGTTGAGTAGAATAAGAATTAGGGTAGGAGTTAAGCAATGCAGTCATGACTACATTGTTATACTGTATTTAGCAAGTGTTTATTTTATATCAGTTGCTGCTGAAAATGCACTGTTTTCTGTATTCCCACAGCACTTGTGTTTGCTCTGACCAAATTTGGTTCTTCAAAAAGACTCATCACTGTAAAAATAGATTGTATTGTGTTGCATCAAGAAAGCTGTCTTTTGTCTGGCTATGCAGTCCACAACATGCACATGTGTACTAGTTTATGCTACTTTATTGACAGATGGGACAAAAATCCAATGTAACAAAAAAAAAACCACTCACAAAATACCTAGTCACTGAAAACATGGTGTGGAGAGTATAAGACAGACAAGTGAAGGTTAAAATCCCAGGTGAGAAGATGAACTCTGGTTCTACCAGCATTATGATTAGATTTGTCTCAATCTGTTCTCTCTGTCTCTCCACAGGGTTAAGGAAGCTTATATTATCTTGTGTCTGAATGTGGGCTCTGCTATTCTGCTAAGGAATCTCCTTAAAGAGTCAGAGGAGGAGTCGAGAAACTATGGGGGTATGGGTGATCCTCTACCAGAGTCTGCACTGAACGAGCTGGGGGTGTACTGCTTGGCTCCTTGTGATGTCCTGATTCTCCTTAACCTCAGAGCCTCTTTGCCTGTACACTGACATGTCCAGCTGACTGTATTTGTATGTGTCAGTGTGGAAGAACAGATTGAGTGCTCACCAGTTCTAGGTTATATTTTTGGGGACCTATTTATGTACCTAGGACCTCAGTTGACCTAAGTATACCACAAAGTATAAATGACAACTACCCCTATTCTGGTATATTATGTAATAAGCCTAGCTGATCTGCAATACTTTCATATTCAGCTTCCCCCTAATACTTGTTATTTTTATTTTTCTGCCAAGCATGTAGTGTACATATACACCATAAAATACTTATTTTATTAAATTGTATCTGGCACATTGAAATAACAGGTGTAGCCTGATGCATTAAACACACCTTTATTATTATTATTTCACATTATTTGAGCCAGTTAATGAAGATGCAAACCCTTGCATTACTAAAGTTAAATTATTGATAGATATTTTAAGAGTCTGACTGTCCTGTCTGACAAACTGTTTTCTGTTTATATTAGTTGTTATTCTCCATTCACATTGTTTTCATATTGACAAGCTGATAAACCGGAATAAAAATGAAAAAACATTTGGCACTGATTGTTTTGTAGCAGCCCCTCATTAACTAATTAAATGACATTTTCACTACATAGCTCAGTAAAGAAGCCCCTTCCCCAAACCCTTGCATTACTAAAGTTAAATTATTGATAGATATTTTAAGAGTCTGACTGTCCTGTCTGACAAACTGTTTTCTGTTTATATTAGTTGTTATTCACCATTCACATTGTTTTCGTATTGACAAGCTGATAAACCGGAATAAAAATGAAAAAACATTTGGCACTGATTGTTTTGTAGCAGCCCCTCATTAACTAATTAAATGACATTTTCACTACATAGCTCAGTGAAGAAGCCCCTTACAAATATACGTGAAGCTTTAAATATATTGTATTCTAATATTACGTTGCGGTATCAGACGTCATTGCTGTGGCCCCGCCCAGGTAGCGCAATATCCTTACATGGAGTTTCTTTGTTCTGCTGTCATTGGTCGAAACTCGGATTTCCGGCAATTTCAAAAGTGGTTCCACGCTTTTGCAGCTGTGTGATTTATTTTAAACCCTTTATATAACATAATTAGGCTTATGTTTTTGCCATTTTAAATGGGTGACACAAGTGAAGTCCAAACTCCCATTTGGACTTTAGAGAACCAGAGAAGACAGCCATGCGCTAGGGATTGGAAAAGGACGTTGTCAGCCAAGGAAGAGCAGCCTCTACCCGAGAACCACGGCAGGGTCCTGCGGTGAGTTCGGCTTTTCAGGTCAGACCTTTAAACGTACTCAATGAACTGCTGTGTGAATATTAACAACACAAGGAGAACTGTGGGTGCCAAACTATTATAGCACTATGTGAAACTGTAGCTGTCAGTGGCGTAGCGTTCATTTCTTTAAACCAGTGGTATTATTACATATAAATAAAGCGTGTTCGGGTATTTTCGTTGCGTCTCAGTGTCACCAGATGTCAGCAAAGGCCGCGGTGTTTCCTCCGCAGCTACAGAAAGGTGATCTGCCATTTGTAACCTTTAATAGATTTCCAGTTAATCTACTTTAATTTCTATGTTTCAGCTATTTGAATAATATACATATATATATTTGCAAGTCAAAAATGTACAGAGCTACGGTTATTTAGCTCAGAAATGCAGAAAGCTTATATTTATTTATTTTGCAGCTCTCCAGTTTTGAGGGGTTCAGTTTTTTTTTTTCTCAAAGCAACTTTGGCTGTGTGTTCTTTTACTCTGCACTGACTGGTTTCCTAACTACATCAAATATGTTTGTTTTTTTAACTTATTTAATACAAGTTTATGTGCATAACCACTCTGGTCACAAGCCACAGATAGGTTGTTGAGAAAGACCAAGTTACTTTTGTGAGGTGCTTGCTTATAACAATGCTCACACACATACCCATATGTGCACTAGATGCATGTATTAACCCTCATGCCAGTCTGAATGAAAACCCTGCTTGACAAGCAGGAGCAGATTTAGAAAATTACAGACAGGTTGTCCTGGCTGGGGCACAGACTCAGAGAGAGGCAGCGATTGGAAATGCATGTAAAACGTAATTTAAACCCCTAGCTCTATGATGTAATAAACCATACATTATTAAGGATCAAGTTGTTTATTTTGTTGTTTGTTTGTGTGTTTTATTTATTTTATATTTTCTTTAGCTATCTTTGTCTGCACTCCAATAAGGTGAATCATGCCAAGTTCTTCACACCAATGTAATTTGAGAAATTATTGCAAATATTATGCTGCATGCTGATTTAAAATAAAACTAATTTGACTAATATAAATTATAAAGCATCAGAAGAATAAGTTGTTCTTAAGGCAAGAAAATGTCATTATTTTTATTTATTTTTTTATTCAATAATACTGACGAGCATCACATTTTGACTCTGGCAGTGGTGGCTAGACCGAATCTGGCGGTAGGCCAGTGCACGACCTGGCTACCCTGATGTTGACAAAGCACAATGTGAAGATTGGAAGATAACTGTTTGATGTGACGATCTGAAATGGCTCAAGTCTCATATAGTTTCACTTGGCATTTTTTGCACAGATCTGTAAGTTTAGTCCCCTGCCTCTAGGGAGGAATCACTTCACAGCCAGTGTTGAGAGGAAGAATGATTGATTAAAGCAACCAAGAAAAACATATGGGTGTGTTAGTTTTGCTTTGGTAAAAATGTGAGCATATCCTTTAAGAAACCCCCTGCCAACAATGCCAATTTAATCATCCGTTGAACAATTAGCCTAATATTTCCCTGATACAATATTGTATCTCTGTTTATAGAGTGAACTGTGAAAATCCCAAGGCAGTACGCATAATAGTAAACCTGGTGTCCAGGGCAGTGTTATCCCAGTCAATCTCTATATTTATCTTTTGAGTGAAATTTTCAGTTTATTGGCCCCTCGTGTGACCAGGAGTTAGAGTGCCCCAGTGCCCCAAAGCCATTTAAATCAATACAATGAAAAATTTCTGGTATTTTCTCAGACTAGTGACTAACATAACAGTAATATGTTTTGGGAAAATAAACCCATGGGAGCATTTACACTGGGCTCTTTTGAAAGGCTTTCCATGTGGGCTGCCAAAGTGTCCCAGCCCTGCCCAGTGCCCAACTGGCTCTGCAGACAAACATGGAAAAACATCACCCAGTATTTGACCTCCATAACAAGGTTTATGGAAAGAAACAAAATAAGGCCTGGTTTCCCGAAAATTTCTGAGATTGACGTTAAAATACTAGCCTGGCAGTGGAGTGGTCTTGTCTGTAAAACATGTAGAATGCAACCACCAGACATCAACAAGGTTGGTTCAGTGCTTGTGACCTCAGAATTCATTGTTCATGTAAAGTAGCACCGTTGAAATAGCATTTTGAATGTGCCTCATAAAAATGCTTTTCAATAAACTTTAAGTAACACTTCATATAACAGAAGTATGCAAATGCACTTTTTAAGAAGAGCTTACTGAGTCGTGCATTGCCTGCCAGTATCATGAATCTGCTGCATGTGATCATTCTTCTGTGTGTCTATTAATAAAAAAAAAAACAGACAAGGATGTGAGTGCAGGTAGGGTCAGTGTTGGGATAGTTCAGTTTCAGAGTTAGCCAGCTTTAACAAACAAGGGTAGGGCTAACTGGGATGCTATTCTACTGACTCACAGGCTGCACACGTTTGAGCAGGTGTGGGGGAGAAACAGCCTTTGTACCCTGGTTGGTGGCTGTGACGAATGTGCGATGATATCAGTCACGTATTCATGAAGGACTTACACAAACAGGAGCTATCAGCTTTTGAAATGGCTCATTTTATGGGAAACATGACATTGGAAATGCCTGCATTTGTGACCTGATTATTTGCTGAGATGTCTTCAGTAGTAATAACTGTTTTGTACATTGCACATAAAATAAGTAATAAAAACTACATATTCATTAACCATTGATAACAGCATGGGCTTCTCTCAAAGATGCTTTGAAAGAATTTTTTAGTAACTGTTGAGTTGCATACATTGGCTCTATATCTCACTCACTGGTCACTGGCCTTGTCACAGCAGACATTTGTGGCTTGTGGAAGGAGAAGCACATTATTGTTCTGTTCAAGTGGGCCAGTCAGCCATAACAGCTAAGCCAAGCGAGCCTTAGTCAATTTATTTGTTTATTTATATAGCCCAAAATTAGAATTCATAAGTTTACCTCAAAAAGATTCACACTATATGCAGCATACAACCTTCTTGATGCTTAAAGTCCACATAGCATGCTTGTTTTGCTCATTTCTAGCCATTTAATGTTTAATCTTGGGTACCTATAGATTGTCTTGCCACCCCTCATAACTCCAAATAGTCGACATTTTTTCAGAATAATAAAACCAAAAAGCCTCTTCCTAGAAACGAGAGGATAGTTTGTGAGTGCGCACAACTCCTGTTGCCAGTGTTGTAGACAGCATAACGAACCGCAACGGCATTAATTCATGTGAATTTCTCCTCCATAGATAGGTAAACAATGGTATATGTACCGATGAAAAGAGATTTGTAACACTCTAAACAAAGCGGGTAGTTGAGAAACCCCACGTTTTAACTGGCATAATGCAGACATAGTAACTTTTCCAGCCTTACAATAATTCTCTCAAATGTTACAGAAACAAGGTATTAACGAACATGCAACTTTTTTACTTACCGGGTAGTGGAAACCTCACTCCCTTTCAAGTAGCTCCAAGGTCTAAATCCAACCAGTGGTCGCTTGCATCTTCCCCCACATGACCACATACAGTCCCAAAGTAGTGAAACTAATTTCAACAGGTAGCATCACACTGACAATATCATCATGGACCATTAATCTGCTTGTTAACTAGCAACACATCACATGTGGCAGACACACTGGTCTCAAGCAGTCAAAACAAACAGGTACTGTGCTCTGGGGGAATCCGGTGCTGATGAGCTGATCACTAACCACAGTGGTGGCTTCACAGGCCGACTGATCATAGGTTAGACCTGGTCAGGTAAAACAGCGGGGTCCCTGTACAGGAACATTCCCAGACATGCAGTAACCTCAGGCCCTGTATTTTTCTACATATCGTCTGGTCACAGTGCAGGCAGCAGGAAGTAAAATATATCTACAAAACTGCATGCAATCTTAAAATTCTGCTTTTACAATGCATCAGTGAATTCTTTCTTTTTAAAGCTTTATTGAAAACATACAGTACATAACAAACAAGCAGTATAACATTTTGCCACCAGGTCCCCATGGAAGTCAGTCAAGCTCAGATGAATGCACAACGGCCTGGATTTTAATGCCCATTCAAGGAAACCTTTAAATTGCCACGTAATACTTTATTACGGTAGAAAAAAAGTTTCACGAGTGAGAGTTTGCGAGAGATATAGACATCCGAGTTGCTTCTGCATAGAAATACTAGAACATATGTTCACCTCATTTTTTTTAGCTTTAGGTCACGTCTAAGATGATAATTCACAGTTTTAACATTGTAGATAAGTCAGAAAACAAGGAAAAGCATATAATGGGCTCTTTAAAAGCTCAACTGGAATGAGGGGACAAAAAAGTAATTAACCTCAGGAAGAACAACAAAGGAGGATCCCTTTTGCAGGACAGGACTCCCATGCAATAGATGTCTTACTGGAAATGGAAAAAAGCAAGCACCCTTACTGAAACACTGAAAGAATACCAAACTGTGGATGTAGACAATTTGGCTGTAGGATTTAACCTGCCTTCGCAACTAGGCCAGTGTTAGACTTTTAGTCCATACTCACATGTAAAAAAAAAAAAGTTTAAGTATGAGAATCAGATACAAAGAATATCAGATAGTTGTAACATCTAATTTGTATTACAGCTCATGGATCTATTATGGAATTCCTGGGTCATATAGCCTACCTGGAGCAAGATGCCCACACTAACACAGCCTGTCTTTTCTTTTTTTTTTCTGGAACACCTGTCTTTCTGATCAGTTAACACTGATACTCAAAGAAAAACAGCAGCCATTCTGCAACTACTTTGTGTCCAGTATGTATCTTGAAAAAGGAGCCACCAGCAGTTAGTGTTTATGGGGCAGATTAATTAGTAAAACTGGTGATGTTTTGATGATGAGCTCACTTCCTCAAACCACTTTTGTTACAAATATCCTTGTCTGCTATGGCTCTACTTGCTCTAGAGCAGTTGTTTAGATTAAAAGGTGAGATATTAGGTCAATGAGCGGAAGAGAGATCATGTTTAATTGCTTCACAGCCTCCAGTGAGATTCTGAGAAGCTGGCTAATGCCATGGCTGGCTGACTGATGATGTAACCATAATCACAGTGAGTGCAGCTCAGCCTAGCTCTTGGATAATGCTTGTCACTGTAGTGTCTGCTGCTCTGGAAGCTCTGTACATTCCAAAAAATGAATCAGTGTGATAGAGGAGAGACAAAAGAAGAAAAGCAACAAGACACAAGGATAGATAGATGGACATATGTCTAATTCATGCTGCCATTATTGGATTACTAGTGTGTCTACAATAGAAGATAAAATCCTTGTCCTGTAGTTACAGGGGAAGGTGAGCACCCCTGATGATTTAGTCTCAGCTGAAGTAGTAGCTTTCCTTTGTAACACCTATGGTAAAGACACAGGAATTGTCATTAGTCTCTTATGTATGTATAGGCTGTAACTAATGCTTTTTCCATTACTGATTAATCAATCAGTTATTTTTTCTGGGCAATTATTTAGTATAGTGGTAAATCATGAAAACATGCACAGTTGAGTACCACTTCCCATCATATTCACTTTGCTTGGCCAACACAAAATCATATGACAAAGAAAGCAGCAATACATCGTGTCAGACACAGATTTCAGAAGATGAATTGTTTACATGAATACCTTCATTATTGGTTTGACTATAGATTATTTCAAAACTTTAAATATTCAATTTCAGCATATGTCTATTTTTTCTGATCAAAAGCTAAAAAAATTACAATATTAAATTAAAACAAGCAAATTCTCAACTAACATGACATGTAATGAATGTGCTTGCTTAGAATTTAGTTTAATATTATGATTTACTGCTACTAGTAGTGAGCTACTAAATGTTTCACCTCTTGCATATAAAACACGGAAACTAGTATCACTTAATTCCATCATGAGGCAAATTCCCAGTTTAACCATGTTGTCTTCAAGAGAAATTCAGTTCAGTTTTATTTGTATAGCGTCACTTGGCATCAACAGCCATCTCGGGTCCCACAAGGTCTAGAGCTTACAGTAGTGTAGAGAATTGCAGCAAGTCCCTTTGAGCAAGCACTAGCGACTGCAGAGTGGGAAAACTCCCTATACGGAAGAAACCTCTGATAAACCCCAGCCCTCGGTGCATAGCCTTCTGCCTCCGCAGTATTTTTTTTTTCCCTGTTATCTCCTGTTAGCTCATCAAAATTGCAAATGACCTCTATTTAGGAGCATTAAAACCACAGGGCTGCGACAGCATTTATGCATACGTCAGTACATTTACATTATAGTACTGCAATGACGGTTATTTTTATGAGGGATTTAATCTGCATATTATTTTTGTTTTTTTTATAAAATGACAAAGTTAAAACTGGCTTCATCTTTTTTTCATTTTTACTTGAGTAATGATGACAGTTATCTGAGGAGTTGCTGATTGATTATTTAACTCAACATTTCAGTTCTAGTCCCTTACATCATAAGGCATACATCACCTCAGTTAACTTAAAATGCAAATGTGTATATGAAGAACGGCAACATTTTTCTATATAAGAACCTGAACCCATTTGAGATTTTTGCTTAAAAAGTAAGATAAATATTTAATTGATTATAAAAATAGTTGAAGATTTTCGAACTGTCAACTGATCGCTGCAGCCCTAAAGCTGCTTATGTGGGGTGTATCTGCCATCCTTTAACAATGTCATTGTTAGAGGACACTGTTGGCCGCCAAAGGACAGGAACTCTAGCGACTCAGTCATTAGAGGACATTGTTAGCCGTCGAAGGACTGAAACACCAGCTAGTGGGATAAATACCTCCTGCTCACCACCAATCAGGCACTGATGAAGCCTCTTGAATGAGAAGTGAAATGTCTTCTACCTAAAACTACATCCAGATGCCTTCTTCTACGTTTTTTCAGCATACTATGACCTGGATGACTGCGAAATTGCACGGACATCCTTTAACAATCAAACATTACATTGCCTCTTTTACATTTGTTGACCTTTGAGGACACTGGATCAGGATAAACTGCTCTGTCCACATTAATTCAGCACTTGACATTTAAGTCTGAACAGCACCTGCAGTGAGCTTTCCCCAGAACACCCAAGGAGCTTCGCATTTTCCTTCTTTCTTTAGCTATTGTTGTTATTCCACAGCACATGCTGTTTATCCAGAGTACCTTCCAGTAGCATCAGTCCATACATTTCCAACATGGGTGGTCCCAAAATGAACTGCCCACAAGCCGCTGCCTGCTCTCATTTTCAGAACAACTGTATACACATTCGATTTCCGTCATGGTCGGTTGCCACACAAACTGCTGTTAATGTCGCTGAACCATAAAATACAGTATTTCCCTTGTTATGCAGGAGCTACAGAACAAAAGGGTTTCATTAATTCATGCTAGATTTTTTTTTTTCCCAATTAAAAGTGCTGATGCAAACTAGTTATGACTAAAGTGGTCAATAAATGAAGCGCTAAGGTCTCAACAGTGATGATTTGCTGTTCTTCTTTGTCTCACAGGAATATAAACTGTGTAATTTGGGTTTTGGACTGTAAGACAAAAGAAACAATGTTAAGATGTTACATTGGCTCAGTTAACCAAAATATGAATCAGTTCATCAAGTTTAATCACTATGGTTTTTCGGTAGGTGTGTGAGAACAATGCAACTGACATATTTAAATCGGAGCAGAACAATGTTTCAGAATAGAGGGTTATATTTGTAAGGATACTGCCAGATACAGGTTTAATGTATGTAAATATTTTAAACATTACACTAATTTACTATAACATATTAGATCAGAGAACATTTTTCATACAGGTAAAACAAAAATCTTTGCAACCAGTCAGTTTTTAATTATCCTCACTCAAATGGTAACCCCGAAAAGCTGATAGTGTATATGATGTATTGTATGCCCCAACTGAAATGGCACAGCCACAAATTATTATCAAAAATCCTCACTGTTGTATTAATTTCAATATAAAGGTACTGAAGGTGCTGTAAAAAGGTCAATTTTGTTGACATGAAATGACTAAATTACAGCAAATGATTGTGTAGCCCACCACTGAGCCATGACAGTGCTGCGTCTGCCTGCAGCACTGACTGTAGTAGGACAGTTGCTGTGTCACTGGATCAGTGCCATCTGAAGCAACAGTAGCACAATGACAGTATGACTGGAATGACCTGGCCTTACGAGCAACACACAGAACAAGTGTTTCTCAGCAGCATTCTTTGAATGCTGATTGCTTTGTATATCCCACCATCTAAGGACCTCAAAGACATAAGTCTTCAATATAATCAACTGTTCTGACACTATTTATGCTCATGTGGAAGTCACAGACTGGGTTATGGCAGCTGAGCAGTGTAGGTGGTTTTGTCATGCCTTCTGAATGTGATTGTGGTGTGATAGTGCGTTTAAACGTACTCCACAGTGTCTTAACATTTCATCTTTTGTTTGCATATGAATTCAGCTGTGGTATCTGTATTTGTTAGAGACTGAAATTTTCCTCATATTTTTAAAACTAGTGGCATTAAAATTCTCCTGCTACTGGTATTTTGTAAAGGTCAAAGCATTATGTCATTATCAACCAAAGCTCAGCCAATAAATGCTACTATAAGTAACAGAATACATCCCCTGTGTTTGCAGTTTATATCAATGCACTACATACGTTTTGTAATTCATTTACTTAACTAGCACCATTACTTAGCCTTATACAGCAGCCTGAGCCTCCCTTCTCATTTAAAGAGTTTCAACTATGTGAAAGAGTGCATTAATAAAAAAAATCCATTTATTGTTGGTACAACACAGATCATAAGTGCTGTTTTGATGTGTTTCTTCTTGTTGTGTAACCTCCAATTCACTGAGCGCAGTGTGTTCTGTATTTGTCCTCAGCGTGGCCTCATCCGACTGAACCGTATACTTCAGTAATCACATAGGTTGAAGACAGGTTAACATGAGAAGGATTTCCAGTATGCATGGCTGGTTTGGGGTCAGTGTTTAGTCCAGACAGTTCCAAAAAGGCAAACCAGCCCCACTTCAGAATGTCCCAATAAAAAGGGACATTTAAGCACTGTCCAAATCTTTGGGAGGGAGGAAGGTGTGGGATAAAGGAGTCCCTCCCTTCAAACATCACAGAGGCCTTAGGTCTATGGACAGCTTAGTGGCTGACGAGGCTTTTTGGGGAAGTAGACTGGGCTCCTGCTTCACTTTTCTCCAACTCCACCATGCCGAGGCTGTGGTAGGTAGCAGGAGATAGGTGTTTTCTTAGGACACCACAATTCTCTTAGTCACTCAGTCTTCTTATCACCCTGTGACTGTTCTGAACTCCCTAAGCTACCGGTTAAGTCACTCTTTGTCTGGGACTGTAGGTCAGGATGGACTTTTGTGATTTTAATCGATTTGGTGCTTTTCGAAAGTTATCATGATTCAATTAGCCTTGTTTATTTACAGCACAGTGGGATGACCTCTCGAAATGAAACCATGCTTACAACCATAGTGGTAGGCTGGTATAAACAGGCCCTGCACTGTACATGGTGGTTTTTGTAGCTCAAGATACATCATAGATTTATCGTAATTCTAACCGTCTCCTGTGTTCTTCTCTGTTTTTGTTGTCATACAGGTCACTGCAAAGAGGAAGCTCCTTCACCTTCCTCACCCCAGGGCCACAGTGGGACTTCAGTCTGGCAAGTGCAGACCTCGTATTTTTCTAGTTTGCATTGCATATTAGGCCACATAGAAAGCACAAACATACAGTTTGGCTAGTTCATCACTAATTTTAAAGGGTGGGTTGGAAATAGAAAAAACACTTAAAAGGTGGTCCACTCATAAAGTGCCAACAGCAAGAAAATTAGCCACTCATTTTTGTTTAACATGTAACACACATTGCATGCATAAAATATACAGTTTGCATCCTTGGTTCCTGTCCATGCATGTCTCCAAGGTGTCTCCTGGCTGACTTCTGTCCTATCGAGCAAACCGAAGCACTTCTCATCATAATAGTGTGTTTTTTGGCTTTGAAACTCATCTCAAGAGTTTTCTTGTAAATGGTAGTGTTATTTATTGTCACCATGATGAAAGGTTGTTTCTTGTTGGCCCACAGCCACATTAACTCAGAGAAGCCATCCAGACTGGAGGACAAATGTCTTCTTTACTTATACTTGCGATGAAGACAGATCCACAAGCACCAACTGTCAGATGAGCTGATGAAAATATACAGTACATGCACAAGGCGGAGCATACAAAGAAAGGTCCTGAATTGCTTGTTTATACTTATACTTGCGATGAAGACAGATCCACAAGCACCAACTGTCAGATGAGCTGATGAAAATATACAGTACATGCACAAGGCGGAGCATACAAAGAAAGGTCCTGAAAACCTATTTTTTCCATTTAGATTGTGGAAGATGTGATTCTACAAGAAAGAGCACACTGATTGTAGCAAAATTAAAACAATTCTAATCACTTTATGTGAGAGAATTTTCTATTTGTGTATTGTTTTTGGGACTTTGGTTTTTGGTTTATTGTTCAGGGGTTGTTTTTGTTTTTGTCGGACCACATCAACCCCATTGTTTTCCTTCAACCGCTTGTTTTCTGTAATAAAGACTCTTTTGTACTAGCACTATGGGTTTGCACCCTGAGTCCTCATTCTCTCTTTCTCTCACCTCCTGGTGAGAGACACCAACTGTAACAGTTTGCAGGAAATAGCTGGGAAATGGTTAATTTAATAATCTGGTTTACATATGGTCTTATAATTAAAGGTGAAAGAAAGTACTTTTGTTTTTGTTTGTGGATATGCCTCTGGGTAAATTAAATGATACAGTATGTGCATGAGTGTATGAAACGAAAAGAAAAAAGAAACAGAAAAGTAGAAATATGTCTCGGCCGATCTCCAAATGTCAAGCTTTTCTCTCTCGCTCATTAGCAAAGGTCAGTTTATGAAGCATTCAGGCAGTAGTTTGTTGAATGACAAACATAGGAAGTGACAAGTTATATCTGTTGCCACTTAAAGGTAATTCTGTGTCATTTTGTCAGAGCCTACTGTGGTACTGGTGCTGGTTGTGGTGAATACAGTCCCTCACAGAAATAAATGGGGAGGTCTGTGTTTTTCACACCTTGTGAAACTCAGTCTGAGTGCAGCTGTATTCACGACAAATGGCAGCGGTTGCTGGCCTAGACGTTTGAGCATGTATATGTTAGTGTTAGGTATTTTTAGTCAGATAGATATTGGATAGATACTTTATGTATTAGAAATGTTTAGTGGAGAGAGGATGTCTAGTTAGACTGTTAAATGCTTAGTCATGCTTATGAGTTTCTGCAGAGTACATCTGGTCAAGGATAACTAGAGAGAAGAGTTGATGACTGTCAGCAGACAGGGTGTTTAATATTATTATTATGACATGTATAACTGTAGACTTAGCCATAATGTTCTTATGTTTAAGACACGACATGTACTAGAGGTGGTGAGACTGTTTTTAGCTACACACCACTTAACCAACAGACATACACATTCACACGTTGATTTGCTTCATGTTTTGACTACTGCTATGGCCAGCTGCAAAGCTGGTAACAGAGACATCTTGGTTGACGTTTCTGTGTAGTATGGGGCTAGCCCAACCAAGGGGATATAATGTATAGGCCTGGGGGGTTCAGGGGCTTTCATCTTACATCTGCCTGCGAGCAGTTTGGAGGTGCAAGATACTTGAGCGTGTAATGTTAATTTTACCTGTGATCCTTTGAATTAATCAGCACTGTTTTGAAGTTACTTGGACTGCCTCGTCTCTCAGAGTCAGTATGGTAAAAAGTACCGGGTCCAACATTAGGATGTTGAGTGGAAACAAGCCCTGGCCTCTATACTTGACCTTCACAGAAATCACCAGTCTTGAGCTTTGTACCTTGGTTATAGAGTGTTTTCAGTGGTGTGAAATGTATAAAATTTGTTCTACATTCTTTAGCCTCAGCATCTCCTGGCATTGACATATCACTATCTAATACCTTACTCAGGGACTGTGATGACTGTTAATGTGACTCCGTCATGGCTGAACCAAGTAGCCAAAGACCAAATGCTGGATAAAGGAAATCCAGTCTTCTCCAATGAGGAACATGTTGGCCTACAAAGTACTGCTGTCTCTAATAGACCAGCCTGCTTATGGTCTTCAGTCAGCCTCAAATGAGATGAGTTGATTAAAAACAGAAAAGAGCAAACAGATTAGATTGCAAGCAGCATTACGAGCCTGTCGGTATTCCAGGGTTTAGAGCAGCTTACAACACAATCCATTGTTCATCTGGAGGCAAAGGAGAAGAAATAAGAGCAATGACTCTTTATCTTATGCCAACCTGCTGCTTTTGATTTGTAAGCATGGCATGCTTAGCTCATCCACCAGAGCCATGTGGACCTCATTAGGTCACCATTTATTTACTCCCCCTCATCCCAGTGTTGTCTGTCATTTATAACCCTACCAAATAGCACATTTAAAAAAAAATCCTTCTCATTGCCACTCTTATCTCAGCTCAGCCACATTAAGCTTGAAGGTTCTGAATAATGTTTAGTCAGGTCTTTGAGCTTTGAAGTGGCTAGGGAGTGTTTTTTTCACTTCTGGATAGAGTAAGGCCAGGTATAGTTGGGGGTGCCTTGGCCCCAAGGCAAACCTTGGAAGCAGGTGTGATGAGTATTCCCCAGGCACATGGTGCATCCGTTCAGACTACAACAGGCACGTGGCCTCAAAGGGGCTTTCTGTAATGGCAAGAATGTGAATCAGATTTCCAGCTCAATGCCAAGGTGGAGCAGATCAAACCAGACTGCCTTTTGGTGGAATGTGAAGGTAATTAACAAGAGTGAGAGTCAGATTGTGAGCCGTCTGTCTCTTCAAGCAACAAGTCCAGGCGGACAGAGATGTCAGCCTCAAGAGTGGCCTGGCTGATAAGTAGCATTCCAGCTGCAATCAGACACTGTGATTTAATGTGGTTGTCAGCTGGTGAGTCGTGTTCTGGCTTTTCATGCAACATAATAATTATGGCAGGAAGGTTTTGCCCATATCAACAGAAATTCATATTCAAACTGTGACAGATTTCTTTAATCACTGTCTGAAGATTCATCAGACTTATATCACTTAACCCTTAACACATAATGCATTCAAAATGCTGCTCTTCAGTGATTCTCATCCATTTTAATGAGAGAACCCAGTACCAATGCATCAGCTCTCCACAGATACATCCCACGTTGCTGTTTCATTGCAGTTGTTGTGTATCTTGGATTTGTGCCTCTTAATAGTTGATAACACATGTCAAGTAAAATTAAATTTTTGCCTGTTTTTACTCTCTTTCTGTGATGTTTTACAGACTTTTGGTGGAGGATCAGAAATGTATGTTGTAATGCTGTAGTCAGTGAACATATCTATTCAGTTTTAATCTTCTTTGAAAAGAGACCCGAGATCCACATTATAAGTCAAGCTGAATTTTCAGTTCTCTTCACTGAAACTGCTGCTATTTTACATATTTATCCATCTTTCAAAAGAAGATATAATTATTTTTGAATATATTTGTTGAAATGTTATCTTAGTCTCCAGTGCAAAGTTGACTGGACAAAAATCTGCATTTGTAGAAGATACTCTCTCAACCTCTATGGTGTCCTGGTGACTGGAGAAACTGTATTTTACAAGCACTGGTACAAAGTATATGTCTTCCTTTTACCTCAAGTTCACAATGCATTAGCTGCACCATTAGCAGTTTTAGTTGTCTGTCACTTCACACAGTAGCTAGCATTTTGTCAAATTATTTGCTTTCTTGTGGAGAATTAGATTGGAAGATGAACATCACTCTGTCTTTGTGTTAAATGTCTACAGCCAAAAACCTGTTAGCTTAGTTTAGCTTAACATAAAGACTAGAAACAGGGAAACAACTAACCTGGTTCTAACTCAACAAACACCTGCCTTGTGCAATGAAGAGACAGAAGCAACAGTCTAGTTCCCCCAGACGCTAGGAACACTAGTACAAGTAGACCTAGAAGACTGAAAAGCAACTAAATATTGATATGATTTAGGTGTTTTCTGTTTACTGCACTTTATACAAAGTTAAATGATAAATACATGCTCACATTTAATGATTAAAAGACTTGGACAGAACAATGAATATTAATTTTACAGTAACATATAGTACAAAACATAGTTTCAGTCCCATGACCATAGGATAGCTGTAGCTCCACACTTCCCCTGGGTACCAACAAATGGTTTTAATGTCAATTATAGTTGACTGGGATGTAGCAGAACAATGATGAGTGTCAGAGAGGTAGGGGCTTCTCCACCCAGCTTTATGCTGTACCTCCACTGCTGTGTTTCATATTTACAGTACCTTATTGTCACTCTCGTTCACCCTCCATCTCTTCCAGTCCGCACAGTAAATATTTTAGCTTCCTTCTCATGCAACTGAAAAAGTAAAACATTTCTTGGCTAGTGAGATTCCCATTTACTCCAGGCCTTGGTCAAAATGAGCAGGTTGTCAGATTGCAGAATGTATTTATTTCTCATTGTACAGTACTGTTCAAAATAATAGCAGTACAATGAGACTAACCAGAATAATCCAGGTTTTTAGTATATTTTTTATTGCTACATGGCAAACAAGTTACCAGTAGGTGCAGTAGATTCTCAGAAAGCAAACAAGACCCAGCATTCATGATATGCACGCTCTTAAGGCTGTGCAATTGGGCAATTAGTTGAAAGGGGTGTGTTCAAAAAAATAGCAGTGTGGCATTCAATCAGTGAGGTCATCAATTTTGTGAAATAACAGGTGTGAATCAGGTGGCCCCTATTTAAGGATGAAGCCAGCACTTGTTGAACATGCATTTGAAAGCCTGAGGAAAATGGGTCGTTCAAGACATTGTTCAGAAGAACAGCGTACTTTGATTAAAAAGTTGATTGGTTTATGGGTTTTCCCCTATAAAGAGGTGCAAAAAATTATAGGCTGTTCAGCTAAAATGATCTCCAATGCCTAAAAATGGAGAGCAAAACCAGAGAGACGTGGAAGAAAACGGAAGACAACCATCAAAATGGATCGAAGAATAACCAGAATGGCAAAGGCCCAGCCAATGATCAGCTCCAGGATGATCAAAGACAGTCTGGAGTTACCTGTAAGTACTGTGACAGTTAGAAGACGTCTGTGTGAAGCTAATCTATTTTCAAGAATCCCCCGCAAAGTCCCTCTGTTAAAAAAAAGGCACGTGCAGAAGAGGTTACAATTTGCCAAAGAACACATCAACTGGCCTAAAGAGAAATGGAGGAACATTTTGTGGACTGATGAGAGTAAAATTGTTCTTTTTGGGTCCAAGGGCCACAGACAGTTTGTGAGACGACCCCCAAACTCTGAATTCAAGCCACAGTACACAGTGAAGACAGTGAAGCATGGTGGTGCAAGCATCATGATATGGGCATGTTTCTCCTACTATGGTGTTGGGCCTATTTATCGCATACCAGGGATCATGGATCAGTTTGCATATGTCAAAATACTTGAAGAGGTCATGTTGCCTTATGCTGAAGAGGACATGCCCTTGAAATGGTTGTTTCAACAAGACAATGACCCCAAACACACTAGTAAACGAGCAAAGTCTTGGTTCCAAACCAACAAAATTAATGTTATGGAGTGGCCAGCCCAATCCCCGGACCTTAATCCAATCGAGAACTTGTGGGGTGATATCAAAAATGCTGTTTCTGAAGCAAAACCAAGAAATGTAAATGAATTGTGGAATGTTGTTAAAGAATCATGGAGTGGAATAACAGCTGAAAGGTGCCACAAGTTGGTTGACTCCATGCCACACAGATGTGAAGCAGTTATAAAAAACTGTGGTCATACAACTAAATATTAGTTTAGTGATTCACAGGATTGCTAAATCCTAGAAACAAAAACGTTTGTACAACATAGTTTTGTGTTTGTACAGTCAACGGCAGACACTGCTATTTTTTTGAACACACCCCTTTCAACTAATTGCCCAATTGCACAGCCTTAAGAGCGTGCATATCATGAATGCTGGGTCTTGTTTGCTTTCTGAGAATCTACTGCACCTACTGGTAACTTGTTTGCCATGTAGCAATAAAAAATATACTAAAAACCTGGATTATTCTGGTTAGTCACATTGTACTGCTATTATTTTGAACAATACTGTACATCCAACTCATGATGTCATTGTAATATAACACTGTGATGTTGTATCCAAAAACAGAAATGCAAAACTCCCAACTTTATCTGAGACACTTGAAACTTGCGTGTAGTAGTGGAGGCTATCCATCATGATATTTTTTTTTTGTCTTTCTGTTGTATGTGCTCATTGATATCCTTTTATGTAACCTATAAATTTGTCAGTCACTTGCCAGATGAGTAACAAAGTAATCTGCACCAGCTTCTATAGCCCTCAGTGTGTGTAATAAGAAGAGAGGGGGGTTCAGTTTGATGAGTCAGAAGTCACTTTTAGCACTGCTTGTTTAAGAAAAAATGATCGCGCCAATTTCCTGCTACAATATTCTGTATAAAAGGTTGGCATGGGGAATCAGTGTTGACCTTCCTTTATTCCACCATGAGAGGTAGTAGAATTGGTGCAACCATTCTGCCTCAGCCTCTGTGTAAAAGGGGTGGTATGTGAAGTTTTGTCGAGGTGCTGTTTCTGCGATGCCCTGTCAGGGGATTTAAATTTTAACGCTGCAAAAAGCAGCATCCATGACAATAATCTTTAACATGTTGTACACTGTGTTTTTAAGTTCGGTGTAAATAGGCAAAGTCTCAAAAAAAAAAACCCAATGACCAGCTTAATGCCAATATAGTGGCATCTCTGTCTAAAATAAGCCAGCGCTTTTACATTGAACCCTACCAAGTTGAACAAGTTGCTGCATGGATTGTCATTCCATGTAATTTGAGGTTTCTGTTAAAATGGGGAGTGAACCTTAATTCAGCCTTACATGCAAGAATTTTATACTTAAAATATTTAAATCATGCTTCAAAATCAGTTTATTTTATTTAATAAGATAGTTGTGTATTGTTTTAACTCTTTACATGGGCTAACAGATGAAGCTAACTGAAAAGGTTTAGGCCTAATTGTTATCAGTATAATCACTTTACCATAAGAGAACACTAAATAGTGGCAATAACTGATTAATCCCTGTAATATGTTGATTGTTTCACTAGCTTTATATATTGTCCTGTTAGCATGTCAGCTTGTTAGTTTATTCTTTAGCCAGCTTTAATCCTGAAACTGCTGTTGTGTTCAGCTGTGGAATAAAAGTCTCTTGTGTAAAAGTGCATTACACAGTCCTTTGTTCACACCTGTGAACAAACCATGCTATTCATTGCCATTTTAAGGCTAACAATCAAGTGTTAAATTGATGTCATTTAGCAGATGGCTCTTAAATTTTTATGGATGTGGGAAAACAAACAGGTTAGTTTGCCTGACAGGAAATGCCTCACCCCACCACACAAAGACACATCTCAGCCATTCGTTGTCAGCCACCCCTGACCATTAGATGTCCATTTTGGCCCTCTTCACCTCGTTCATCAGTCAGATATTGTTGTCCTTTGTGTCCAGTCAGAAGCCGTCTGGTGTTGATGGTTAAGGCTGTATTTAGAAAGACACTGGCCTGGTGTAAAACATCACACACCACCAACGGCTGTGTTGTTGGAGGTGTGTTGTTTAATGTACTGGTGAGACAATGAAATACAATCAGTGAGGTCCAGGAGGAACAGGTTTGTGATTAAAGTTTATTGGACTCCAAAACACATTGCATCTCTGGGAAGTTGTACCAGCAGCAACTGTTTCATGTTTGGTTGCGATAATCTCAGGGAAAAACAGCAGAAATCTGGCATTCACATTACAACTTAATCCACAAGGAATGGATGCTTGCATGTACTGTGTGTGAGTGGCCAGTGCAGCACCTTGACAGATGACACCACACTACATTGCAGTGAACACTTTTATTCACATGACACAATGTGGTTTTGGTGGAGCGCCCAGTCATGTCAGTCCCTGCTGTGTAACACACTTCCCCCATTCAAATGAATGAAGAGGGCTGTGCAGAGTGAAAGTGTGTGAACCCAGCCTAACTGTACATTTACATTGGTTCGGCAAAAATGCAACTCTGTGCTGTATTTTAACGCAAGGGCTGTATCGGTTGAGGGGATGAAGGGTTACAGGGGGGGAGTGTTGCAGGCATGTACAGCGTTGGGACGAGTCCATGTGTATGGCTTCATTCGTGTGTCCAGCCTGTGAGCTTCCATTGTATTTTGGTTAGCCATGCTGCTGAAGTAGTCTATTCTACCTTAGCACCAGTTTCTACCACCAATGTGTTGGCACTGATAGATAAAAAAAACACAGATTAACATCCAATACCCTAACGAATGATAACACATGGCATGTTGTTATGGTGCATTAACTGTGGCCCAAATTTGACGGTGAATGCTCATGCTAGCAAGGTAAACAAGAGAGTCCTCTTTCTGCAGGTGTATACAATGGTGTCACCATCTGGTGTGGCAAAAGTTGAACCTGATCCAAATTTTTCACTGCACAGGGTTGCATCCTTTTGCCAGAGTCCCCTGTGGTGCTGGTGCCAGCTGTGGTAAATGCAACCCACCATAGACATGAATGGGCTGCGTTTTTTTCATTCCTTTGAAACTCAGTCTGAACACGAGCTAATGGAATAAGACATAGGGGTCTCGTAGGCCACCAAAGCTCCTCTGTGTTTTTACAACCCTGGGCCTCAACAGACGTCTTTTCTCACCTGCTAACTGACTGACAGATCACATGCAGGTGTTAAATGACTAATTCACTCTTTCTTGTTTTCTGTAAGACCTCCAGCAGTGTACATTGTAGCTTAACAATAGAGTTACAGGGCAGTGAGCGCAATGATCTAACATACAAGCAATGAACAGGGTGGTTGTAAAATTTTCTACATGTTAGGCTCATCTTGGCACCGAGACAAGGATGTGTACTACATCACAAAAGAGAGGGAACTTAGAGTCCACTACATGTTGGTTGTTCCCATATGCAAAGGCTGTTTTTTTTTTTTCCAATTGGAGATCTCCAAAGAAATGCAGAGTAGGTCATGAAACCCCATGAATCTGAAGTGTTTGTCCTGAGAATCCAATTTAAGATAATTTTGTATGTACTGCTACCATGATGGTGAGGAGACACCTGGGAGAGTCTAATCTGAAAAACAAAGTGTATTCAGTGTGTAATCCATACTCGTGCTACATGTGTAAATATCCATGGCAGACATGACTCCTCACACTGTGCATCATAACATGTAGCATGTTTGATGCTACATCCAGCTAACATCTTGCCTGTTCATCTCCTCCACAGAAGCGGAAGCACAGAGACAGCGATGTAGTTAGCCTCTGCAGCTTCAACTTCAAGGTAAAATACATCATCAGACTTGAGGCTCCTGCCAGATTTTCCTAGTTTTTCTTATTTCACAGTTTAAAGTAATTGCAATACAATTATATATTATAGAGAAAGATTATATTATTGGTCTGCACTATTAGTGAACACATGGATATACAGTATGAACACGGGACCAGGTAAAGAGAGACCGAACAGAGGTGACCAAGTGTGCAAAATGTTTCTGACTGAAAGACTGACTGGCCATTTTCTGCTTAGGTGTTCCTCTGTTTGCACTTGTAAACAGCTTTTTTAATTTCATCTTCTTTGGTATAAACATGGCCTGTCAGTTAAGTTCTATTTCTGGTGCTCCAGATGTTGATTCTGCAAGGCTGTTCACATGATTAGTGAAATATAAATTCCATTGTAGGTTTTGTCTCATGTTTATTTTAGTTGTCAAGACGTGATGGTAACAGAAACACCATGTTACTTTTGCAAAGGGTAGGGCTTCTCTTGTTTGTACAGAGTGTATTAAATGACTAAGCTAATCACAGAAAGATATCTATATCAAGTCTGCTTTTGTTTTGGTAAAGAGTGAAGACCTACTGTTAGTTAGGCCTAAGCATGTTTCTTGATTTAGAAGTTTGACAGGCACGACTGGCCAGGTTGGAAAATATATCTCATTTGTGTGGGTGTTAAATGAGAACACCTACTCGTATGCGAAGCAGTTCCCTGAGTAGGACAGGTTTTTACAGAATTGAACACCCTTTAGCTTCAGGCTCATTCCACTTCTACCAACAGTCAGTCATAGAAGAAGTACTCATATTGCTTACTTAAGTAAAAGTAGCAATACCACAGCGTAAAAATACTCTTTTACAAGTAAAAGCCCTGCATTCAGAATGTTACTTAAGTAAAAGTACAAAAGTATTAGCTTAAAATATACTTAAAAGTACAAAAATAACAGTAGTCATTGTGTAGAAAGGCACATTTCACCTTAATGTACAGTATATCATATAGTTTAATTATAATTCATGATGTATTATTGTTTTCATCACATTTAATGTTGCAGCTGGTAAGAGTGGAGCTAATGTTAACTACCTTATATGCTTACAATTTGAAATACTTCACATACTGCTAGGTACTTGTGAATTTTACACCAAGGATTAGTAAAGTCTTATGATTGTACTGTATTTTGTTTTATTAATCCCATTCAGAAATGTAACTAGTAATTAAAATTATCCAAAACATTTAGTGAGTATGAAGTACAATGTTTTTCTCTGAAATGTAGGTAAGTCAAAGTATGAAGTAGAAGAAAATGAAAATATAGAAATAAAGTACAGATACCTCATTTACTTGAGTAAATGTACATAGTTATTTTCCACCACTACCAACAGTGTAAGAGTTCCATATGAAATTATGTGAATGAAAGTCTGTTATATGCATAAAAGTAGACTTCTAACTTTTTTCACATAAGAATTTTTGGTTTGTCTTTTCTTCGAAATATTTAAGTATAAAACTCCTAGAAAAGAGATCTAAAAATATGTTTCATTTATTTCTCCTAAACAGCCATGAGAACTGTGTGAAACCAAAGTGAGACTGTGGCTTATTGCTCTGCTCTCTTTCTTCAGAACAAAAAGAAACAAACAAAAATCAAATTAGCCTTTTTTTTAGGTTTCAAAGGAGATCTCGTCAAGCTCTAAAATGATTCTCAGATTTCCTGAACCTTTTGCCCCTTTTTGATCTCATGTAGAGAAATTAGAGCTCTCTTCATGAACTCAGTCTGTTCTCTTCCCAGCCTGCTTCATGCATCTCACACTAAACTCAGACAGAGCAAACGAAGAGTTCTCTGCTGCTGTTCTTCATAGGGCTGAACCCCCTCAGCCAGATCATCACCAAGAGTGGTTACGGATACCGACTACAGAATGGAGCAACCATCAGCCACCTCCTCTACATGGATGACATCAAGCTGTATGCCAGGTGAACGAGACATCGACTCACTGATCCACACCACTAGGATCTACAGCCAGGACATCGGAATGTCATTCGGACTGGATAAGTGTGGTCGAATGGTAACAAGGAGAGGGAAGGTAGTCAGAACTGAGGGGATTGTACTACCAGAAGGCAACATAGCAGATGTTGAGGACAGCTACAAGTACCTTGGGATCTCGCAGGCAAATGGGAACCATGAAGAGGCCGCAAGAAAAGCAGCAACCACCAGGTACCTGCAGAGAGTAAGGCAAGTCCTGAGAAGCTAGCTGAATGGGAGGAACAAAGTCTGGACGATCAACACCTACGCCCTCCCGGTCATCAGGTACCCCGCTGGCATAATAAGCTGGCCAAAGGAGGAGATTGAGGCCACTGACATCAAGACAAGGAAGCTCCTTACAATGCACGGTGGGTTTCACCCCAAGTCCAGCATCCTGAGACTGTACACTAAGTGGAAGAAAGGAGGCCGGGGATTAGTGAGCGTCAGAGCCACTATCCAGGATGAAACAACAAAGATCCATGAATACATCAGGAAGATGGCCCCGAGTGATGAAATGCTTAGTGAATACCTCAGGCAGCAGAAACCAGAGGAACAAGGGAAGGAAGAGCAGGAACCCTCA
>NW_018127931.1:6170682-6191719 GCF_001952655.1 Monopterus albus | reverse complement strand
ACGCCATAACCAAGTGGCTGGCATAGTGTACAGAAACATCTGTGCCGAGTACAGGCTGGAAGTCCCAAAGTCAAAATGGGATACACCTCCAAAGGTTGTTGAGAATGACCAAGCTAAGATCCTGTGGGACTTCCAGATACAAACTGACAAACAGAAGAAGGAGGCTGTAGTGATAGATGTAGCAATCCCAAGCAGTAGCAACATCAGGAAGAAGAAACACGAGAAGCTCGAGAAATACCAAGGGCTGAAAGAAGAGCTAGAAAAGATGTTGAAGGTGAAGGCACAAGTGGTCCCTGTGGTAATAGGAACATTGGGGGCTGTGACCCCCCAAACTGGGAGAGTGGCTCCAACAGATCCCAGGAACAACATCTGAGATCTCTGTCCAGAAGAGTGCAGTCCTAGGAACAGCTAAGATACTGCGTAGGACCCTCAAGCTCCCAGGCCTCTGGTAGAGGACGCGAGCTTGAAGGAAGGAATAAGACCGCCCTGAAGTGTTAGTTGTTTTTACCTGCCACCCTAAGTGTAACGGTTGTTGCAGTACATGCCCTGCCCTCTTGTTGCATATTAACTTATTTTCCTTGGTGCATGGTGCTTGTTGTGGCTTTGCCATAATGAAAGGATGATGCCAAAGATAGAGCAACTCTGTCAGAGCTTCCTACCAACCCAGTGCTCACCATCATATACTGTATAAATATGCATATGGACTCACATATTGCTCTGTGGTTGTTTTAGTGCTGGTCATTTTCTTTAAAGGAGAGAAAAGGAGCCATTACTAACACTGAGTGGAGTTTAGCGAGGTGTCTCCTTTATAGCTCAAGAATGACTCCTGTTGCTCATTGTCCTGTCTCAGCTATTTCTCCTATTGAATTTTAGGAGAAACATACAGTATCAGAAATGCATCAGGACAAAATAGAAACTAAAATGAAGCTGAAATGAAAATCACAATTTTGCCTCCAGAGCTGCAGAAGAGCAACCTTTGAGCAGTAATATTTTGGGATACATGAGGGGAAATAGTAGAGATGTACAGCCTGGGCTTCTGTAACCAGTTGGACCAGTTGCTTTGATTTTGCATAAACAAACCTCAGACAGTGTTGAGAGAGGAGTGGGGATTCAGATTACAGTAGCGCTTTACTCTGACTTTGCTTTCTTTTCTAATTGAGTCTAATTCCTGCACACTGCTGCACATACAGAGGAAGCTGTTGTAGAAATCTCTCATTAATCATATGATGCTGATACATAGCTGCCCTGTGGCTCTGACTCCAAATGGATCTGTTAAGTAAAATCAGAGTTTTAAGGAATGGTCTTAGAAAATGACTCTTTTGTTTTTTATTTACAGTGTGATGTAATCTGCTTTTTTTTTAAATCACAGCTTCTCAGAGTTCAGTCATATTTTACAGTGCTATTATTCAATCAACAAGAAATTAATTGGCAACTACTGATACTGAATACTGAACTATTGATAAGTGATTAATCATTTTAATAATTTCTTAAATAGAAATGAGATGTGACTAATGCTAGACATAGCATCCATCTGAAGACATCACCTTGGTTTGTTGTAAATGCCTTTTATTCCTTTTCTGTTCTTTTTTATACTCTGAACTTTTAATGACAAAATGATTAATAACTTCATTAAAATAAAATACCATTACTTGATAATGAAAATAGTGTAGTTGCAGCCCAAGTCCTTGTCATCTTTTTTGGTTTAACCAACCGTCCAAACCTAAAGCAGTGATAAAAGCAGCAAATCCACACATATGAGAGGCTAGAACCAAAAAAATGCAATTTTGTGTTAATCAATTATCAGAATAGCTGCAGATGTATTTTACTGGTTAATTAATCAATTATTTGCTGAAACTGTGGCAATGACTAGAGGAGTAAATTTATAAGATGTGTGGTTTTGGTTCTGCAAACAAAAGAAATGCAAAAAGTACTTTTTGACAATTATTTTGAAAAATCCAAATATTAAATGGTGGTGCAGTGGCCACCGTTTTTTCTGTAAAATGGATGACACATGCCATATACAGTTGAAGCCAGACGTTTACATACACTTAGGCTGAAGTAATTTAAACTGATTTTTTTTTTTTTTTACTGCTGCTTAACCACTCCACAGATGTCATGTTAACAAACTCTTATTTTGGCAAGTTTGTGAGGATGCATCACACAAGTAATTTTTCCAACAGATGTTTAAAGACAGTTTATTCAAAGGTCAAGGTCAAAGTGTTTATTTGTCATATGCACAATTAGGAAACGTGCTTCTCTGTACAATGAAATTCTTACTTTGCCGTCCACATGAATGCCACAAAATACAAATGAAATATAAAGTAGATAAATAAGTAACACAAAATCTAAGGCACTTTAAGCAGCAAATGCAGCAATATAATAAAAATATATAAGAATATAACAGAGAATGTATGCTGCATGGGAGCAGCATGTGCAGCAGTCAACACTCAATGTGCAAACTGAGAATGTAAACAGTACATCACGTATTTCCTGGTAATAAACTCCTCAGCTGTTTAGGAGTCTGATGGCAGAGGGAAAGAAAGAGTTTTTCAGTCTAGAGGTCCTGCATTTCACACTTCTGAACCTCCGGCCAGAGGGTAGGGAGGTGAACAGTCTGTGCTGGGGGTGGGAGGGATCTTTGAGGATGGAGGCAGCTTTTCTACACACCCTGCGGTGGTAAATGCTCTGCAGATATCTAGGACTCATAACTCTTTCAAAAGGCCCCTCTGTTTTCTAGCAGCTCTCCATAGCCCTTGAAGTCCATACTTTGTACTCAGAGGGACTACTGCTGCTGTGTACTAACATGTAACTGCTGTGTACTACTGCTCCTTGACACTGTTGAACAGGAGTGGACCTCTATCACAGTATGTTTAATTTGATATCATATTGTGATATGGTACAAACAAACAAAAACTGTTGCAAAGCAGTTAATAGATAAAATACCTAGATGGAAATGTTTTTACCCTACAGATCATTGTATGTTGTTACACTGATGCAAAAATCACATTGAATCCTAAAGCTCTAAACTTCATTCTATCTGTAGATCATTTATCAGCATACTGACTTTAAAGTTCCTGTGTGGGTTGGGGAGCTAGGAAGATGAGGGTTTCACCCTAACACAGGCCTGGTCCTGCCTTTAGATCATGTTGTTGTTGCCCACAACAATTTCCTCACTGTAAGAATTTCACTGGAAATAGCTCACAGCTTGTTTTGATATAAATTTAGTAAAAAACTTGCAGCTGAAAAATGAAATTGTTTTTCACCTTCACTTGAATAAAAATGTTGCAAAAATACACAAGTTTTGGTGAAAATATAGATGTACATATCCTTTGCTGCTAACTGTTAATGGTCCTTATGTTGCTATTCCAATGCCACTGTGACAAATTACTCAATATTAAAATGGTGTTTTACTATTGCATTACTATTACAGTGCATCTACAAGCTGAAGCTCTGTCTGTATATTAGTTTGTTCTGTCTAGAAGGCATGGGTTGTTTCACTGAGTCTTGGTTACCTTGTTGTGTTTGTTAGCAACCAGGCTTCCCTGGGTGTGAACACTAGAAAGAAAATAAAACCTACACCTGTGAGTAACCCAGGGATGTTAGTCTGGTTTGAGAACAGTGGTTTTCATTGTGTCTATAGACGGTTGTGTGATTCAATCACTGTCAACATCTTCTATGTTTCTTCGTCTTTTATTAAATGTAGACACAGAGGGGTGGAGGTATTTATAGTTCCTTGCCCTCAGAACAAAGACTTTCTTGATTAATAGTAGTTCAGATCTCTCAGTCACGACTGAGGGGGACTGATTTATAAATACCCATCCGTTTATTAGTGATCCCTGCTTATCCTAGAGGGTCACAGGCAATTTAGAAGTGCACCTCTGTTTTCAACTTAATGGACAAAGAACGTTCGTCAGAGATTCCCTCTTGGTGATCAAAGTCTCGATACCCATTCCTTTAATATTCAGGTTAGAGAAAAATAACAAATGCAGGTGCTTCTATAAGGGCGCAAGGGTTGACTGAATGTTTGGATGAGTATGAAAATGATGTGAGTAATGTGCTATGACCTTTACAGTCACCAGATGTCAACACAAATAAAAACCAGTGAGAGATTTTGGAGCAACTTATTAGGCCCCTTTCAGACATGCACCTTGTTAAATGTGATAGCAACGTGGCATGTCAAGGGGTATGTTACTAGAAGTTGCACTAAATCTCTTCTGTTTTTCCTTGTTTCTGTTGCTCCTGACATCATTCAGCAGAGGGCAGCAGCACCTTCACCGTTGTCTTGTTTTGAAGTCGGTCATTCAGCAGTGTTTATTTGCTCAACCTTTCTTAATGCCTTTCCTGGAGCTATCTGTAATCAGGCACTGTGTGACCTGTACTCACTGCTGCTTATGTAGAGGTTATATTGAGCTGAGTCCCTCAGGCCCCAGGGCTCAGTCTGTCCCTGGCACGGCATAGGTTAGACAGAGGTAGAGCTGCATTACTCATCAGGCTCCACCACACGCTCAGACTGGCCCTGTACTCTATATGTGTGTATTGGAGTGTAAATCAGGACTGCACTCCAGCTACAATTCAGTGTAACACTGGGTGAAGAGGCCAGGGAGGTTTACCCATGTTGTTTAGTTTTTATAGCAGATGGACCAGATGTGCAGCTGATTCAGCCCAAGGTCTCACCATACAGAATGAGTAACAGCAGGACTGCACACATAGACTACACACAGACAGATTCATTTTTAATTGGATCCCTTCTGACTCCTCGGTTTGCATAGTTTTAGTTTGCCCTGACTGTCCTTTTATTCACATGAACCCAAATCCTGATCATATTTGACACTGAAGTCAATTGATTCATTATCTTGCATGTTGTTTTGAAGGGTTTATGGGTGATGTAAGCCAGACTCGGTGTCCTGTTGGCCCACAGCAGGTGAGCCCTTTTGACAGCTCTATTAACAAACCCAAAGAACAAGGTGTCCTCATCATCTACACAACTCAGTCAGTATCTGTGTTTTGTCACCCACAAGCAGCAACTGCATGAAGCCTGTGTCCTGTTTCACACCTCCACGTTGATGGGGCTCGTCCATTTGCCCACCCCTCACCCACATCTCTACACATTAGCTACTCCATTAGACCTAACACCTCCACTTTTTGTTGTGCATTTGTCCACCACCTGTGTGGGATGCTTCAGGTGTGATTGTGCTTCAGCCCTGTGTGCATCTGCCTGTCTGGCTGAGTTTCCCATTGTGGGTGTGCACACATGAATTCAAAAGAGCCAGAAGGTCTTTGTTTTAACTGAAACCAGTGAACACGCTGCCCCTTTTCTCCCAATTATACCAATCCACATATGGGTGGCAGTCGGACCCTACCCCCCCAGCGGTACTCACTATACAGGTTTCAGTTTAAACATCTGGCTGAGTGCATCAGGGTATGCCTGCTATTGATATTCTAATTGATCCCCTCCCCCATTTCAACTGAAGACACTGATTACAGCTATTTTAAAGCAGAGTTGCTCCAAAGAGCAGAGACTGCTTTAATTAACTATCAAGAAACAGCTAAGTAATAATTACATTGTAATTTACTGATTAAAAGCATGTTAACCAGAATTTGCCACCTAATTTAAAACCTATTAGTATCTGATCAATTGATGCAAGGCAATTCCTCTTTGATTGAACAATGATTATGCATGATTTCAGACTCAGTTTCACTTGGAGAATATAGAGTAATCAAAGTGGTCATCTGGCTTTGAATCAGTTATGGGTATTAGAGTCATTAATGATCACAGTAATGTAAAATAAGGATGGTTTCTTAACTTTTATGGTAGTTTTATCTATATCAGTGTAATGTACAAGTTGAATTTTCCTCACTTATAAGTAGCAAACAGTGCCACCAGCTTCTAAAAGCAGGCTGATTCTCACAGATAAATCCATATTGATGTGTATGTCCACAATATTCACAAAGAAATCGCAACACTTTAAAATGTTTTATGGGGGTCATATTTATGTATGCTTGACCTGTATTTTCTTGTATTGTTGACTGACCTATGAATTATTTTTCTCAATCAAAATGTATAAAATGTCCACAAACCCAATGATATTCATTTGATAATGATTTAAAACTGAGAAAAAAACAGTAAAAGCTCACATTAAATAAGCTGGAACCAAAAAGTTGTGGCATTTTTTTTTCTAAAGAAATAACTTGTATTTTTGAAAAATTGTTGCTAGTTATCTTTCTGTTAATTGTTCCAGCTCTGTATTCATGTCCAAAAAGTGCTATTTGCTCTTACTGTTGTCTGTGATAGTTAAGCTATATGTTGAACTGCAGCATGTGTAGTGCAGTTTTGTGACCAAATGTGCGGCTTGTAATGTTTGTCATGTTGAATAACACACATCTGTTAAAATGTTGTTCTAGTATCAATTCTTCTTGCAACTTTCCTTACCCTCATGAGAGTTGTTTGCGTCAACTCTGAAAAATTGTGATCTTAAAAATTCTCACTACTGTTTTCACTGAGTGGGTTTTGAATACGTTTTTACTGAGTGTGCATAAGTATGTAGGCAGCTTCTACTGACTTCCAAATAACTGACGCCACCTCATGAGGGCTGAGCAGGGCTCCTCCCCTTCTCTCCTCTTCATATAAAGTCCTCTCTCCTTCATTATACCTCAGACCAAAGTTTAAAGTGTGTGAGGGGAGCTTTCAGAAAAACCCTGTCCCATTAAGGAGAAAGAAGATGACAATCAGGAGGGAGGTGTATTATTTATTTAAGAGTTTTTTTTTTGTTTTTATCTCACGCAATCCTTGAGTTTCATTCAATTTTTTTTCTTCTGGTGTGGATTACTTGGAGCTGACCCGCCAGGATTAAAAAAGGATCTAGTGTTTTTACTGAAAGCTATGGTGGCTTACGATGAACTGGGTAGCTTGGTTCCTGTCAAACGGACTCTGCAAGTGATAGACTACCAGAACCAAGCGAATAAAGAGTCAGAGGTGAGATGCAATTTCTTGGCAATTTTGGTTCAACCGGACTAAACAAGGAGGTAGTAAAGTACATTGACATACAAAGCGCAGGAAATGTTTGCTTCCACACATCCTGCTATGAGGAGGTATTTTAATGACAGCATTTGTCAGAAGTGGGATCGTGTGTCTTTCAGTAAATGCTTGACCATAATAATATTTGTCATATGTCAGACTATGAGTAATTCAGGCCAGCCCTGTTTTTTTCTCACTTGGACGCACTGTGTGTGTGTGTGTGTGTGTGTGTGCGCACGCTTGCTGTGCCTGTGAGACTTTGAACTTTGTGCTGAGGCATTTAGAACAATGCTGGAGATACTGCTTGACCTGGAAAAGTTAATCATTGGATTACACTGCACCTATGAAGTAAACAATGAGCTATTCCCCCCATCAACACAACCCCCCAGTGTTGTGTATTCAGCGTCTGTTCTTAAACATTTATCCCAGCAGGTAGCTCAGTCTTGGTGAGTTAAGGAGAGTCAGTAGACTCAAAGTACCACAAACAATAAAGCAGTAGGGTGTGAACTCTGTCAACAACTCTGCATCCTTTGAGTTCAGTCCCATCTAGAAATACTTTGCTTTTGACCTCTGGCTTTTGAAATTAAAGCACTTTTTTAATGCAAACACAGCACCCTGAGAGTATTCTCTCAGCTGCTAATACTATGAAAGGGACCCAGGTGGTGAAACCCAGGTATTCTCTGTACTGATTAAAGCACTACTTCAGCTCTTTCCTTCCCCTTTTGAGGTTGCATTGTTTTGTTCTGGAAGAGATTTTGGGAAGATATGGTTTCATTGTCAGTAAACCACATGATAAAGCAGAAGTCTAAGAACAATTCATGAAGTCAGTCCTGTTCAGCACAGTATTGCATAACTGGGGCATCGTTTTAGCTTCTTTCAGGGTTTTTTCATTGGCCTCAACTCCTTCTTTTGTGCACTGGCTGTTGTAATCCTAGGGACACATTTGTTTTTTTCTTTGTTTGTTTTCCAGTTGACAGCACACACTTGGTTATGTCACAGAAAAAGTGCAGGAAGGGAGCTTTTTAGATCTGCTGAAACTGCTGAGGTTCATGTGCTTTTTGTCTTTGGTTAGGAGTTTAAGGAACACGTATGTACAATATATGTGTCTGGAGTATCATTGTTCCACTGATAACGGTTATCCAAAGCAGCAGCAGAAATCCTGGATCCATCTTGTTTCCTGAAGTGAGCCAGACTCGCTGTAACCCCACAGAGTTCCTCGATCAAACTGCCAGGAATAGCAACTTTCCCTGTCTGTCTAAACTTTTGGCCTTTTTGTTATTCTGGGGCCGGTCCCCAAACGACAGGAAGAACATAATAGCCAGCATGCTTTTCCAATAATGACTTGGAACCTCCCCCCACATGATCCAACTTTTGCTTTGTACTTAATTTGTCTCCACATATTGTATGGTCACAAACTGGAAGCAAGCAAATCTTGTCCCTTACATGTAGACGACAGTTAAACCCATTGACATGTGGTGTCTCTTTGTTGGCTCGTGCCATTAGAGGGCTTGCTAGGTTTTCAAGGCTGTCTGGCTGTTCTGATCCAACATGTGCAGATCCTTACCGCAGCCAAATGTGAGCCAACCACAGCAGCTCTCAGACTACAGCAGACTGAGTGAATCTGTTCTGCAGCTGTGTCTGGTGAGCTCAGATCCTCAGTGACTGCTCTGTTTCCCCCGATTGGCTGCGCCAAGGCAAAATCCCATTTGGCCTGAGTCAGGAGAAAACATGATTAGCTTTTAACACTGCGGTGCTTGATTTCACTGAGCATGCCATCATTAGTGTGTAGTTGTTAAAATACAACGTGTCTTGTGGGGAGTGCAAACTTTGGAAATGTTGATTATGCCTTTGGCTGTCTCATTCTGTCATGTTTCTGAAGAGGTTCTGTGGGATGAAAGCATTACTTCAGAGCTTCAGTTCTTTGATTCCTGTGGCTTGTTGTTGTTGGCGTGGGGCCAAGCAGCTCTCCTTTCTCCAAAGCCTCAGGCTGGATGAGGGGAGGAGTGGGAGGGTGGGGAAGGGGGTCACCTGCCCCAGGTGTAGTGCTGTAGTGTATTCACGCAAGGCCTGTTGAAGAGCCTGTCTCGACTTGCAGCCGTAAACACTGCTGTGGACCCCCCAGTGATGCTGCGCTGTGTAAACAGTTGAGAAGAGACACAATCACTGTCTGTTTACAAGTGCTGCTCCATTCCCCTGCCTGAGTCACAGTGGTAGTCTGTTTTACTGAACAGTCCTGACACATTGCCACACTGTCCTCGACTGCTTTGTGTCCCTGGGGAAGCCAGTTAAAGAGCTGCAGAAATTAGGAAGCATTTATCTCACACAGTTTGAGTGATAGAACAGATCTATTCTCGAGTGGAGCTGTAGCTGTTGTCAGGCCAGATAGTAGCAGAGAGTGTGTGGGGAGGGGTGTTGAACAGCTGAAAGCAGGGTCTCGTGCATTCCTGGCATTCCACCAGACCCTCTTCCCACAGCACTCAGGGCTGGCCTAGCTGGCGACTCTTCACATGATGGAGTCAACAGCTGCTAGAGCTGCTTCCTCCTCCTCAGTGGCTCTGTCTGTCCACTAGTCTGCCAGTCTGTCTGCTGCTTGACCTCAGTTCCAGCTACTCATATTTCCTCATCCCAAAGCAGATAGTGGAACCACTAATGAATATTTATGACTTGACTTGATGTGTTTTATCATAAGGAAGTCACAAGTCAAAAGAAAATCTCACATTTGGAATTAAACAAGAATAAGGTGAAAACTGAAGGCTTTTTTTGAGCAGTGATTCAACTGCCTGACTAATCTCTCTTTCCATTTTTTTCGTTTCCTCAGGAACCCAGTAACAAGCGTGTCCGTCCTCTCGGCAGGGTGACGTCGCTAGCCAACCTCATCTCTCCAGTGAAGAATGGGGCCGTCCGGCGCTTCGGCCAAACCATCCAGGTAACCCCCTCTGACATTCCTTGGGTCAACAGGCATGGTTTCACTGTTCCACATGTTGCATTAGACAACTTGGTTTCCATTTGCAACATCTCTGACATCTGGGGCTTCCTCTTTTCCATCTGCAGGCCTCTTTCCGGGGCGATGGCAAGTTGCCGGGCGGGCCCCAGAAGCCTTTCAGTAAGGCAGCAGCCCCCACACCGCCTAAAAGGAGGAACAGCATTCTGTGGTCAGAGACGCTAGATGTCCACCAGAAGAGAGCTTTCTCCACCAAAGAGATCAAGCGGCAAGAGGTGAGACATGAAAACAGATGAAATGGTATTCAAAGGGTAGGACATGGCTAGGAAACCAAAGGGAAGGCACAGTTGTAGACAAACCAGACAGAGAACCAGACAGCAGTGAATGCTACCTGTTTATTAGCCTAGTTTCACATAGCCCTGCAGTATTTGTTTCAGATAGTCTAATGTGACTAAAAACATCCAAGGCTCATTTCCCAGTCTGTAAAAACCTCTCATAGACCTCACAAGCCAACAAACTAGTGATCTCCTCCTGCCCTACCTCTCCACTTGTCCTGCATATGTCAGACATCTTAGACAGCTGTCAACAGCCAATAAACTCTGCACAGTTATAAACAGAGAACAAGAAGGAGGGGGAGAGCCAGCCAGAGATTTTAAAGCAGACCTCCATCGATTGGCACCAGCGAGGTTTTAGATTTAGTTTAATGGCTGTCAGTTGCAATAATAATGATATTTTGAGTTGTGTTTTGCTAAGAAAGTATCTGTCTGTGCCTCCTCTTCAGGCCATATTTGAGCTGTCTCGTGGAGAGCAGGACCTGATTGAGGACCTCCAGCTTGCACGCAAGGTTTGTACTTATAAACCTCTGAGGCAGATTGAGAACATATAAAGCAAACTGATTAAATCAAAACATGGCAGGTCCTCCACACAGCCAAGCCAAGAACTATAAAAAGACAGGAGTTATTCTTTCTCTTGTACTCCTAAAGCTCTTCATGAACTATTCTTAGCAATCCACCCCATTGTCCTGCTGGAATGCTGTTATTTGACCATTTTGGTCCCCCCCTTTCCCCACAGGCATACCATGATCCGATGCTGAAGCTTTCCATTATGTCCGAGGAGGAGCTCACTCACATCTTTGGCAACCTGGATGCCTACATCCCTCTGCATGAAGACCTGTTGGCCCAGCTGTCTAAAGCCACAGGCCCAGATGGGACTGTTGGCCAGATTGGACAGATTGTTGTCAGTTGGGTAAGTGTTCTTTCACCAGGTCATCAGTCACTGTGGTTCTGTTAAAACAGAGGTTTCAAGTAAGGAAGACAGTTAGTGTAAGTGTGCTCCCTCCTTCTGCAGCTTCCCAGGCTAAATGCCTACAAAGACTACTGCAGCAACCAGTTGGCAGCCAAGGCACTGCTGGACCAGAAGAAGCAGGACCCGCGGGTGCAGGACTTCCCCTTGTCAAGTATCCACTGCTGCTTAAAGAGATACTGAGACATACTCCACCAGAACACCCCGATGCTGCCAGCCTGGAGGAAGCAGTAAGTAAAGGGCGCAAACACAACATAAAACTCTTAAAATGTGGCTGAAATAAAAAATTTGATTCCTTGTGTGTTCAGATCACCATCATCCAGGGCGTTCTGTCTGACATCAACATGAAGAAGGGGGAGTCTGAGTGCCAGTACTACATCGACAAGCTGGAGTATCTGGATGAGAGGCAGAGGGACCCTTGCATTGAGCAGTGCAAGAGCCTGCTGTGTCACGGGGAGCTGCGTAACAAGAGTGGCACGGTGAGCAACACACACACAGACTTTCCTCTCGTCAACACATTACTCCTTTGGCTGCACACATCAACACACACTTTACACCCCATATAAGGTAGTCAGACTGTAGCTGCCTAATCTCCCAACCAACCTATGATTTATGGACTTTGATGGCAGTAAACATCTTCCAGACAGCTTTGTTGGTGGTTATATAAGATATCGGTGCTATGGATTCAATATTTTTTGTTGTTGTTGTTGTATTCCTACCAGAAGCTGCATGTGTTCCTGTTTACTGAGCTGCTGGTTCTGACCCGCCCCGTCACAAGGAATGAGCGCCAGTGTTTCCAGGTTTACCGACAGCCGATCCCAGTTCATGATCTGGTGCTTGAGGACCTGCAGGATGGAGATGTCAGAATGGGCGGCTCCTTTAGAGGTGCTTTCAGCAACGCAGACAAAGGTAAGGCTTGTATCCAGTGTCAGAAACTTTACAGCAGCTAAAATAGCTTGACACACACACTATCCAACTGCTAATTAAATTTATTCCATTTCCTCAACAGCTAAGAACATTTTTCGAGTTCGTTCTCAAGACCCAAGCCAGGCACAGTCCCACACACTGCAAGTCAACGACGTCTTTCACAAGCAGCAGTGGCTCAACTGCGTCCGCCGTGCCATTTCTGTCCACCGGCCTCTCAGCGAGTCCTCCACTCCCAGCCTGACCACGAGCGGCGCCTGCTCCAAGCGCCGCCCCTACTCAGTGGCAGCCATCATGGTCATGGAGGAAGCAGACGAGAACTGCCCGCAGCCAGCCTCTCAGTCTGCCCCCACCTCGCCCTGCACAACCCCCAGATCCACCCCTTGTCCTTCACCCCTCTCCACATCTTCATCATTGACGTTATCATCGTCATCAACACCACTCTCCTCATCCATATCACACAAAACCAAAAAGGACAAGAAGTCTCTGTGTTCTCTAGGGAAGAGAAAAGAGACTATGGTGTGAGTGGAGCTGGCAGGAGAAAATGGACTCCTGGGTGGACATTTTGTTTTTTGTACATAAATGTTTAAAAAAACAACGCAGAGAAGCATAAGACTTGTATTTATGTGTGTCGGCATGTGTGCGTATTATTATAACAGTGTTCTGTGTTACTGTCCTGTTTGGCAGCTAATTTACCTTATTCCAACATCCAAGTGCATCCCACAGACACTTGCACGGCTATAAAAGGGAAGCATCATGAGAAGCAAACACACATTTTACCCATGAATCTGTGTGTCATGACTTTGTGGATTTCTTGAGAATAGTGGTCGTGCATCAAATCCTGTTTACTATTAATTTGATATTTAAACATTATTTTAGACCATTTTGAGAGGGGCTAATGAAAGTTTTACATTTTTATATTATATTCTAAAATTGATTGTAGTATTTTTAGGTATCATAGCACAGCACTGTTTTAGCTTTTAGATGACATTGTTTAAAATTGTCAGCATGTTTCGGAGGCAAGAAAGGAAGAATTCTCAAATGTAATCCACAAAGCTACAACTTTGTCTGGAAAAGTCTGATTTTAGTTTAATGAGAAGATAGGTCTTCTTTATATACATTCCTTAAATGACAAATGTTTGGACCTGGACACTATTTTATTTTTTGCAGGTCCTGCAGTCAGAGGCATTAATTTAAACCCAAAACAGTGATGAAACATCAAATGTCGAAATCAACGCAGAGAAGTTGACAAAATTTTGAACTGAGCCATGTTGGTTTTTTAAAAAGCTGACTTTTCAGAATTAAACTTTTCAGTGTAGCATCTTGCATGGAACTTTGGTGGTGGACAGTGATCCTGCTGATTAGTGCAAGGTGTGTAGAGCCACCAACTTCCTGTGTAAGTTGATGTGATATCTTGCATAGATGATAGATGGTAAAAGTTAAGCGGGTGTAATCAAGAGATTACCCAAACGTACGTAGGGGAAGGGAGATGAGAAGGTTTTTGTATGTAGGCAGAAGGTGTTTCTGTTGTTAAGATGGAAAAAGAAGAGACATGGCCAACTTGTTTGCCATGATATGTATGTAATAAAGAGAACAATAAAAGTCTGTGTAAGATTTGACCTACTGATTTTTTCTTTCTTCTTCACTCTGACTTAATGTTTTGTGAAGCATTCACCTCCACTGAAGCGAGAGAGAGAGATACCAACTGATATATAATTGTTTAATTCTTAACTGAACATGTAGGTGGCAAAGGAAAAATTTCCAGCGTCTGCTTTTTCAAACTGCAACATCCCATTTCCTTCTAAAGTTTTAAAATTCATCTACCTTTTGCACAGAATGCACTTATAATAAATACATACAGTAGTTTGTGCTTTCAAGGTTAATTTTAATTGGCAAAATGTAGAATCTCCTAGAGAGCAATGTGAAGACAATGGTGAGAGCAATGTGAAGACAATGGTGGTGATGAACAAGTGTTGACTTAGTAGTAGGTCTAAAACAAAATGACAAGGCCGAAGAGATATTTAAAGAGCAGCATCCAACAACCAGTAAGATGGCTGGAAATGTTAAATGAGGGTAAATATTTGGTGTGCACTCTGCATGCTCTTACATACTTATTGTTGTTTATCCATGAAGCCTATGAACGTGCAAATATCATTTGAAAGACTCTTTGAAATGCTGGAACTCTAGAATCGGAATCAAAATCTGCTTTATTGGCCAGGTGTGTCGGACACACGAGGAATTTGACTCTGGTACATCGGCTCTCAATGTGTATGTACATACAGTACAGTAAGCAATGCAGAAGGACAAAGGAATGAAACTGTCCTTGTGCCTGGTCATTTTGGTGCACAGTGACCTGTAGCACCGTCCAGAGAGGAGCTAGTTTGAACAAATTATGTCCTGGGTGTGAGGGGTTTACAGAAATCCTCTCCACCCTCCTTTTGACCCGTGAGGTGTACAGGTCCTCCATAGAGGCCAGGCTCACACCAATGCCCTTTTCTGCAGTCCTGACTGTCCGCTGAAGTCTGTTCTTGTCCTGTTTGGTTGCTGAGCCAAACCAGACAGTGATGGAGGTGCAGAGAACAGACTCGATGATTCCTCTGTAGAACTGTATCAGCAGCTCCCGGGGCAGGTCGAACTTCCTGAGCTGGCGCAGGAAGTACATCCTCTGCTGTAAAATATACTTTATGTAAATAAATGGCAACATATTGCTTATATTCTTGCAAGCTATATGCATGTACAGTTCATTCCAAACAGGTTTATTATGGCATGCAGAGTCAGTGATATCTGGACATTCCACAAATGGTTTGTAGTTTGAGTTCTTAATATCTTCATACCCAATATGGCTTTCCATTAAGTGGAAAAACTTTGTAAACAGTGGCAAATTTTCTATATGTGACTGGGAAGTTGTAAGTCATCATTGTTGTAAGTATAGTTACAAAAGACCATCAATATTAAATAATTCAGACTCAATAATGAAACGATGAAGCTACAAATGTGGTTTTCCCCAGCCTCACCTGCTGCTTCCTGTCTGTCAGAAAGCTAGTAATCCACTGACAGGTGGGGGCAGGCACAGTGAGCTGGGTCAGTTTGGAGTGGAGGATGTCCAGGATGATGGTGTTGAATGATGAGCTGAAGTCCACAAAGAGGGCCCGTGCATAGGTCCCTGGGGAGTCGAGGTGTTGCAGGATGTAATGCAGTGCCATGTTAACTGCATTGTCCACTGACCTGTTTGCCCGGTAGGCGAACTACAGGGGGTCCAGCATGGGGTCTATGATGTCCTTCAGGTGGGCCGACACTAGTCTTTCAAAGGACTTCATAACTACAGAAGTCAGGGCGACAGGTCTGTAGTCGCCCAGTCCACTGATGGAGGGTTTGTAGAGGACAGGGATGATGTTGGAGTGTTTGAAACAGGATGGGACTTCACATAGCTCCAGTGACCTGTTGAAGATGAGTGTGAAGATGGGGGCCAGCTGATCAGCACACACTTTCAGGCAGGAGGGGGTCACACCATCTGCGCCTGGTGCCTTTCTGATCCTTTTTAAAGAGGCCACACACATCCTTTTCACAGATCGTTAGAGGTGAGGGGCTGGAGGGAAGGGTGGTGATTGTCGGGGGAGCAGCTGCTGGGTCTGAGGTGGGGATGGTGAGGGGGAGAGTTGTTTGTCAAACCTGCAGTAGAACACATTCAGGTCGTTGACAGTCTTCCACAGCAGGGGGAGGATGGTTTCCCATAGCCAGTGATGCTTTTCAGGCTCCCCCACACCGAAGAGGGGTCATTGGCTGAAACCTGAGCTTTCAGCTTTTCAGAGTAGCTCCTCTTTGCTGCTCTGATCTCTCTTGTCAGTGTGTTCCTGGCCTGGCTGTACAGAGTCCTGTCCCCACTTCTGTAAGCCTCCTCTTTGGCACGACGAAGCTGCTTGAGTCTTGCTGTGAACCAGGGCTTGTTGTTGTATGTGCAGAAGGTCTTTATGGGCATGCACACATCCTCACAAAAGCTGATATAAGATATGACAGTGTCAGTGAGTTCATCCAGGTCTGTAGCTGCAGTGTCAAATACTACAGAACTACTTGTCTTACAAATTGTAAATCTGACTCATATATTTTGCTCATTTGAATGCGTGAGGACCATGTTATACCTGGAATTTATTTAAATCAAACATAGTTATTTTTGTTTGCTTTTCATCCATACAAATTCAAATGGGATGTTTATTTGAGTGTTGGAGGTGTCTGCTGAATCAGCGTTGATGACTGAGCTAACAAAGGGGCTGAGATTAATTTTATGATGCTTTCACCAGTTGCTGTTACATAACAATGCAGCCTCTCTTTTTTTTTTGGAGATGTTGCCCTTTATGTAACAAACACAAGCAGCTTTTAGGCAGCACCACAACTCTCTCTTTAAACACAAAACCTTATGACAACCAGCCCAGACATAGGCGTATTAGGAGTCAGTGTACCAGAAACTTCTCTCTCAGCAGCTCCTATGTACTGCTGAAAGATTTGTGAACCAGAGTATTTTCTTACTCAGACAGCTGAGCCTCCTGTCAGTGACACGTCACTGCCACATCCTTTCACACTCATCTCCTTCCATTAAAATGGCACGAACACAACCTGACAGCTACAAACTACAATCAGCTGCAGTTTCTGAGCAGCCCCATGCCAACAGAGACTCACCGTGAGGGATCAGATAAACCAGGGGAAGCAGAAACTTCCCTGACTGGTCTCACTCTGACACCCAGTTTCTCTGTTACTGTAACTACAATGTGGAAGTGACACATAATACTGACAAGGAACTGAGATGACAGAGTTTGTGATAGACAAGAGTTTAATGATACGTAGGTCAAAGGGCAAATCAAATGAATTTTAAGATCATAAACTGCAGTGCTTCAGATAACCTGTTGCACATCTAGACCGTTAAGTTAAAAACTGAACATATTTAACTTTTTCCCACATTCAAACAAAATTTCAAATAAAAAAAGTGCCAACCCCAGTATGTAGTGTAGTATACCACATATTTATTTCATCAGAAATGTATTCAGTTTAGGGACTGTTGTCACTGGATATTAACTTTAATTCAGTTTCATACTAGACTACTCTTCATCAAGTTTTGAGGATTTGGCTGGAACATGTTGCTGCCTTGTAATGAGAATCCTGCTGTTTGGAGAGGTATTGAGGTGACCAGTTTAACTAGCACAAAGGTCAGCATAAACTTCCAGTAAATTGCCGGCCATGCCAATGAAGGAAACTGTGGACAAAAATGTCAACATACAAGGACTGTTTTCACAAAAATTGTAAAACAACTGGAGAAAGATGTGAATATGACATGTACAACATATTTCATGGAACACAACGGGACACTGCAGCCTGTTGAAGGCCCACTGACAGTGTTGGTGGCCATGTGGGTGATGAATTCATTTACTCTCGGCTCAGGCATGGTAATAAGACAACACAGCCGCACGCAGAGTGGAGAGGAATATAACAGAGAGATTGTCTGAGATTAACACGTAGACACACATAGCTTTTCAATGCCTTCTAATGCTTATGTATCACTTAAATACAGCATCTCTTTTATTACTGCTGGGATGGATGCTAGAAGGCACTGGAAACTCCCTGGATATAAGACTTTTAGATCAATTTACTAAATCCACACCTACAACCAATAACATAAGCTCAGGACAAAATCTCACCAGTAAAGTGTTGCTTGGAGGCAACTTCAGAAGACTGCAGGTCAAACAGGTTCACAGCACCACTCCATCAAAACCCAGACTCCATGTTTATGTCAAAATAGACTCTTTTCTGCTTGTCCTGACAGAATGGCAGCATGTTCAGTCATCACTTGCACACAGCAGAAAAGAGCTGTCAGCTCAGTGTGCTTTTCCGTCAGACAAATGTCACTTTGTCTTAGGGATTTCCTTTCGCCTCAGGAGATGATATGTCAGGGTGGCAAAAAAGGCTTTGAAGAATGGGTTAAATATTAATTTTAAAAAGGGTTATGGAAATGTTTCCCTTCAGGGATGCTTTACACAAAACAAATCAGGATTCCAACCAAGTTCCATCTGTTACAATAGAGCTTCTTTTAAACATTAATAGCCCAAAGTCTACTTTTTCTCATGAACAGCAGTTGTATGAAGACAATAAAATGGTGGCTAATCAAGTGGGCAGAGTTTTGCTATCAGGCCACTACTGTGGGTGAAAGTCCTATTCTTTTTTGTCAGACACTTGGCTGAGTTTGGATGGTTATCTTTTGGTTATCAGTAAACCATCAGTGTAAGCCGTGTGCAACCACATAGGGTGACTTAAAGACTTAAAACAAGACACAGAACTGTGCAGTGTTTAAACCAGAAGTCAACTACAAGTCCAAAGGAGCACTGCAGATGGATATTATTTTACTGGCCTCTCAAGAAGTGACACTTTCTCATATTTCATGCAGAAATAAAGGAATAAAAAACAAAAAGTCTCATTTGGTCTTTTGGTCATTTGGTGAACTTTGACAGGATCTTTGACTTCCAAAGTGATTATCTAGCATATACAGCTAAATCTACTGTTTCAAAATTCAAGTTTGAGATACTAACAGATGTTTTTGACAAAACCAGTGAGCTTATTTTCCAGATTCTCCAGAAGTCAGATATCCTGTGGATGGTTGCTCATCTGGAGAAGGAACCTGCAAGTCAAATACTTACACTAAAATCCATTCAGGACTAAACAGCCAGGCTTCTAAACAAAGATGAACATAGACACTGAGCTATATAAGATTCATTCATTTTAAAAAGAAACCAAATAACCTTTAAAAGCAAAAAGTTAAGTCAATACACTATGAGTTTTGCCAATGATAGAGTGTATGGTATGACCAGTAGCCTTTTGTTTCTAAAGTTAGCAAACGAGACCTTTACCTAGATTAATTACCTAGATTGCTGTGTAACTGATTAACATCAGTTACACAGCAATATCTAGTATATTGCTGCAATATCCGAATCACAATGATTCTTCTTTACTTTTTCTACTGTTACATTTTAACATTTAACATTTTTTTGGTGTGTGAATGTCACTTGTGAACAAAATGGCTGTAGGCGAGCTCCAGCTTTTTGCACTTTGAAAAAGTTCATTTCAAAACCAATTTGGATCCATCTATAGAAGATCAGTGTGATGTTTCAGTATTCTTCAGAAACCAGTAATCATCTAAGGAGGAACTTTACAGCAGACCAAATAAGGTTAAATTGGTAATAATGACTTAAGTTTAGAAACAAAGTTCTGCCAAGCTAGCCTTAAGACATAAAGTTAACAAGCCAGCCTTTGTGCACAGCTGAATGAAATAGTGTTCCAGTGGAAGGAAATATGAAACAAATGTTAACAAGCATGTGTAATGTTTTAGTGAAATGGTATTATCCTCCAAGATATTATTATGTGTTAGGAGGAGATTCAAGTTTTCTTTTATTTCCTGAAGGCTATGAAGCCATGAGACAGAGGCCGCTCACTCTGGGCTAACAGGAGCTTTACTGCTGCAGCGATGCCAAACGTTCCCTATGTTTTTCATGTTGTGAGTCTGTGGGAGTGAGTACTCGCTCTTTGTATGCAGACTTTGGCTGTGGTACAGTGCAGCAAGCATGAAGAGTGCTTTACATGGCATGCCAAGAGTGGTTTTGTAACTTACAAACAAGATGGTTATCAAATACCATCAGATGCATTTTTCCATATTAATTTGAGTGAATGCTTTGATTCAGTTTTCCCCAAGTAAGAACATCTATTAAACAGGAATCTGCCCAACATATCATATCATGCATTCAAAAGTAGATTAGCTAGAGTTTGAAATAACAGTTTGGCAGGCTCCTTGCTTACCTCACCAGATTGACTGAGTCGGTCAGGTATGAGCACTTTGTTTTAAAATGTGTCACCAGATTGTTTACTGTTCTCTTCACCATACAAGCCTCCAAGTGTTCAAATATTGCTTCGCTGAGCCAGACGAAACCTGAGAATCACAGATTATTTCAGGTCGCATTGAGAGTATTTTACTTAGTAGTCTGTTTCTAAATGCACCACACCCCATAAATGGTCCTGCAATTTTCCATGTCTGCATCTGGAGCCATAGTTAATTTTCCATGTGAGACACTGGCAGCTTCCTGACTCCAGACTCGGTACAGTATGAGTTTCAAAAATATTCCTTAATGGGTCTTGTGTGAATTAAACCAGCAGCATTCTTAAGTAATTGTGATTACTCGTATGTATGTGTGACAGAGTTCTCCATGGATCTGATTTTGAAGACCTGCACCTGTAAAGCTCCTTATCAGACCGGACCCAATACCAGGAATTATTTCTAAATGAAATCTGGACCTGACCAAACCAGTTTAAATAAGACCAACAACCCGACCTGTATCCTTAATCAAAATAGACTTTAAACTACACAGTCACTTTAATGCACTTGAGAATTGTGTTCTTTTGGACAAGCATCTGTCAGTGGTAGCAGCATCTGGGTTCTGCAGCTGTTCGCTTAGTGAGGAAGGGCCTATAGCTTGCAGCTATCAAACGTTAACACTTTTTGGCACTATTTACAAGTAGCAAAGCTGCTGAGAACGTTGTTTTCATGTTGTCTGTAACCACACCGAATATCTCCTATACATCCAACTTAGCCTTTGATTATGTATTGTCCACAATTTTGTATTCACCACTAGCTATTGTCACTTAAAGGTTATTCAGTTTAACACACTGACACCTAACCTACACTGATGTCTGAGTGATGTCCTATTAGCTAAATGAGTTGAGGGGTCAAAGGTCATGCCATGGGCCTTCACAATAAATGCATCAGATATTTAGGTTTGATAAAATGATGCTATATTAGATGTTCAAAAGAAGCTGCACCTTTATTA
>NW_018127931.1:6151520-6170636 GCF_001952655.1 Monopterus albus | reverse complement strand
ATTTAATATATATATATATATAATGTTTATTTCACTCTCTACCTGCCTGCATTTAGTTTATTTTGACCTATGCCCATAACCATGAATTAATATAAATATATTGTCTTTTACCTGTTACACATCATTTTTAGCTGGTACCTGTGGATACCTGATGGTGCAGGACTCTAATGTGTTATAGCTTGGAGTAAATGAGCCAATCAGTAGGACTAAGAAAGCAGAGCATAAGCTTCTGTAAGTTCTCCCATTTTGCAGTGGTGAAGAATTAAAACAAACATTACCTTATAAAGATGAATCAAGTTGGCAAAGTTTGCAGGGTCCAGGGGGAAAAGGAGCTTGTGTAACCGGGTACAGTGTTAGAAGACATCTGAGCATATTGCTTTTAGCTTAGCTTCAATAAGGACAACTCAGTTTCTTCGTAAGCTGATTCTGTTGTAGTTAACATCTAACTTGAGCTACCATACTGTAGCTGTGTGCACACAGAACTCCTGTTTGATGAGAGAGATTACATTTCAGCTGTGCTCACTTTTCAATGTTTACTTCAGATTAAATGGTTTTATCAGTAGTTCCAAACCTTTTTGTCTTGTAGCCATTGAAAATAAAGTAGGTCTACTGGTGACCATTCATCAGTGATTGCATGCTTTTACCATGTGACCAAAGAGCAATACTTTCACAGTATTTCACCCCCCTGTGGGGGGCCCCAACCCCCACACTAGGAAGTAAAGGTTAGATGATCCAGCTAAACTCTTTCAGAATGCTCGACCATGTTCATGTTTCTTGTCCTGTCGGATTTTGTTGTTCCATGTTTCAGTAATGACTCTGTTGAGCGCAATGTTTTCATAGCTGATAGAAATAGTCAGCATCCCAAGACCTTAAAGATTTGGAGTGGACTTGGATATGCCATTGAGACCAGATTTGGCTATCACCAGTACTTGCAAAAGCCTTACAGTTCCATTTTTGAAAAACGCAGATTTGCTTTGATTGAAAAACTCTCCTGTTTGTACAGTGAAAATACCAAGGGTGCATAATTTATCTTAGCATAAAAATCTTAAAGCAATGGGAAAAAGCTAGCCTTGTTCTCTCCAGGATTCATGGCCAAGCTAAGCTAATTGCCTTCTGGCTCTCTGTAGTTAATGCACAGAACTGAGTGTGGTGTTGATTTTAATAAGAAGAGATCCATTGAATGTAAATAATAAAAGTTACTGAGTTAAGCAACACAGAGATGTTTGGCAATTAGACTCCAGTGGAGCATTTTCATTAGGGGTGGGCCTATATGAAGATATGTTTCAGACTCAGATGATTTAGGCTTATATCTAGAAATGCTAAATAATGATGATGAATGATGATGAAATGATCAGTACAATTACTGATCTATATGTAACTGAATTAAATAATCATATGACCTGATCAAACTTGGTTGAATACTTCCATGTTAGAGTTTACAGCTGCTGAGCATGCTGGCAGGAGTTGGCCATCGATTCATAGCATAAAGACAAGAACAACAGCTTCAACATCTTATGTAAGGCTTGTGACAACACTGTGTTGAAATTTGAGAGAGTTTTGTATATTTAAGGTGAGTGAAGTGAGGACACAGTCTCATAAAAGAGAGATTAAGAAAGTGGTTTATCTGTGTTTGCAGTACAAGTTACAAAACATTGTTTTGGCAAGAAGCGCTTATTTGATTAGAGCTCTCACTCTCATTTTTCTTCAAGTTTATAGCCTAAAATCTGACCTCACCTTGTGTGATTTCGTAACTTGACAGCAATTTCTTTCTTCATATCTTTCCTTTGTGCTGAGTCTAACATATGTGTGAGGTTCACATTTAGATTTTAAAATTTTTAACTGACACAAGGCACTCTAAATTTTTTTCCAATAAAAACAAAAAAGGGCAAATCATGTTGCCCTCTAACAACAAATAAAAGCAATCTAGTTAAAACTGAAAAGAACTGCACTGTAGAAACCTTAAGGGAAGAGAAACTTCTGCTTGAAATGCAATGTTTCCTCCAAGCTTTGTGGTCCCTCCAAAATACTGAGATGTGAAACCATAACAGGAGCTGATTATGAGAATTATGAGCTAAGTTCAAAAGTGGTCCCTCTGCTGGATCTCTCACCTCATGTTTGCCAGTTGTCTAAACTGGCTTTGAAACTTTAGCGAAGGAGGACAGAAGCTAGACCTGAACCAGAGATATCTGTATAAAACTGAAATCCTGTCCTCGAAGCTTTATGTTGTTCTTGATACTCTGACATCTCCAATTTATTGTCATGCTCTTCCTCACTGCTGTAAGGGTCTTCATGCCGGACTGGAGAAACAACGTTAACAATTTAATGTCTTATTTTCAGTCTCTTTCAGGTGCTATAGCTTATGCTGTATATCCTGCAAATACTGAATCAAGACAAACCCCTTTTACATTCATTCAAGGTGGGATTATTGTAGCAATTTTCCACCACACCATTCTGTATAAACGTTACCATATTGTAATTATAAGTTTCTGACTTGTAAATAATGTTCACATTAATGTCCAAGTCAAAATTAGGGCTGAGAAAGTCAGATTTTTTTTAACACTCCATATCTGACTTGACGCATTCTAATATGGAAGTGTCTGAAAACCTATGAACAAGGATGCGTTTCATGAGTCAAAGACCTTGATTCAGTGTAAATAAAACCAAATTTATTTGGTGTGGTGTTTTATTGTCCTTGTGTGTCTTTTAATCTTCTCATGATACTGTGTAATAAAACTGTCTTAGATAGGACTGTTAACTTCATCCAACATTGATATTGGCATTAATAACAGGATTTGCAGTTGAGGTGGTGTTGTCCTAGTACATGACTGTGCACATCACAGTACTTTGTAATGTCTCAGCACCAGTGTGCCTTTTTCAGAGCCTTCTGAAAGCAATTCCAGAGGCTGATCCACTCTCTAACATCAAAGCGAGTGAGTGTCCTTTCAAGTCAAACTCTGTGCTGTCCTCCCTGGCAGAAACGCAATTAAACCTGGGGACATAATGTTTCTATAAGCCCCACAGCAGGAAGAACTAATCCCCCGTGTCCTTATGTTGTCTGACTGTCTTTTCTCTTTGAGCCTGGTTCAGCCATGTTATATAATTCTTACACATGTTGTCCAGACCAAACTAGTACTGTAGTACAGTTTGCACTAAGGCAAATGGGAAGTCATTGCTTTAACTTGAAGTATTTAGAAAGGTTGTTAGTGAACAAAGGTCAGTAACAGTTTGCTCAGTGATGTCCTCAGCAGGGGGATGATCACAGCTACAGCAGGAAAAGCCTCAACATCAGTAGCATGATTTTGTAAATCAGTTGCAGTTGATGGTGTATTGGCAGGTGGTGGGCCCTGCACATCGTTGGCCACAGACCCCTTCTGGTTGCAAAATCAGAATGTACAATGTTTGATTTTATCAGGGGTGTTTTGCCAACTTTAACACATTCAGCTAATGTTTCAGGTGTTTTAATGGTGCAAATTTACTTCCTAAAATTATATTCAAAAACAAATAATTAATACTAGCAAAGCCATTTGTAGGAAATAAAATGTCACAATGAAGCCAATAATAATAACTTATAACGTACTATTTGATGTGAAATTGAGGTCATATTTATAAAAACTGTTGGGGAATAATCTTCAAAAGAGACCAAGGGACAACCAGACCTGATCCAAATGATTCTTCTTATAATTAGACTCAATGCAAAATCAACCATCGCATGATGACTGAGCTGAGACACAGCATGATGAGTTCATAGTGAATTCACTCAGATCAGAATCTGAATCATCTTTAATGGCCAAGTAATGTTTGAACATACAAAGAAGCTGACTCCAGTACAGAGGCTCTCAGTGTGTTTATAAGATAACAGGAGATTGAAAATAACAACCAAAATAAGACATAAAAAGTAAAAATAATCAATAACATTTTTTAAATAATTGAAAATGTGTGCCATTAAATAGAAAATATGTGCAATCAAAAATAGGAAAGGATGAGAAGAAAAGAGAAACAGGGTCCACTGGGATATTCAACACGTGACCTATCTGACCCAGCTACAGTCAAAATAGTTCTGACCCAGGGCACTGTGGCCAAGATCTGAGCCGTATTACTGAATTTGTGGGCTGCATTTGAATAAAAATCTGATGTTTTCTTTTTTAAAAACACTTCAAACCTTATATTTTTTCTCAAATGCATGCTTTGAAGCCATATACTCCAGGCCTTTTGAGGAGGGTGTGAACCCTGCGGAGAGCTCTGACCATCTGTCTTTTAGTTTCTCATAAAAGTACTCATTGGAAAATGATGCCTTACACTTTGTGTCATTAACCTGCCTTTCATGTCAGAGAGCAGCGCCACCTGCAAAGACAGCTGTGGTTTACTAGATTCAGTAGTAGCCATTAGAGAATGGTTCATAATATATTAATTCGCTGCTCAGGGTGTGGACTGAAGAAAACAACAACCTAGTAATTATGTTTAATAATCAGAATTTATATAACTGCAACCTCTTACATCTGTGTATTGACTCTGTCCTCTTTTTATTAGAAAATGGATGCGCTGCTTTAATCCACAAACATGACTACAACTAAATAAAGTAGGTAAAGTGAATAAAGTGGGGCATCATGGTGGCAAGACACACAATGTCCATACTGTCCACCAGTTGAAACTGAAGCAGAAACAGTAAGCTTGTTTTTGTAACACCTAAGCATTAGCCTGCAGGGTGTGGATGTGGCTGTCTGGCTGCAGCTGCACAGACTGGGCTTTTACTGGAACTGTAAAAAACTCAGGTATGTGTGTGTGTACAGTGTGGGTGAGCAGGCGCCAGGCGTTTCCAGCTTTTTCAGTTTTATTTGACTGTGAAGTCATCTTGCCTGAGGTATTACTGTGTGTAATTTACCAAGGCAGGTTCTGAGGGGACAAAAATGAAAAACAAAGAGATGTTGGCACATGTCATGTCATGTGTGCATAAGCTTTTTTTTTTGCTATTTATTAAATCATGAATGCATTTTGAAATTCTTACATTCATTATTAACATAACATATTCTTCTTCAAAATGTATTTAGCCGTTCAGAAAACAAGAGTGGGGGTCTCTTTTCCTTTTGCATGAGTCACATTCACGATGTGCTTTATTTTCCCTGAGTGGACACATTTACACACTTTTGATACATTTATTTTGATTAGTAAAATGACCCACTTTGCATTCTTGTTAGCATTTCTTAGTAATCTGATAACAAACATAGCTGGTTGCTCAAGTAATTACTCTTTAATAATCAGCTTGCAACACTAAGTACATTTAGTTTTTAATGTATTTTTTTTAACTGAAAGTTATAATTAGAATTTAAACAAATAATGCTAACCTTTAGACAAAGTTACATTGCTTCCTTTTTTACATCCAAAGGGTTGTACTGAGTAACTGGTGTCCAGTTACATAGGCCTTTTAAACAAATGTGGCATTGGCATAAGCTGTTTGTTTATTACAATGTTTGGGACACTTCTAAATGTGCCAAGATGCTGATTTTATTCAAATATTTCGATGACAGAAAGTCAAACATGATTTCAGTTTATCTGGGAGTGCTGGATGAACAGGAGTCTTGTTTCAGACAGCGGTTTGGCCTTGCCATTGTGCTCTGCTGTTTATGAGTAGAATTTAATGTGCTATTTGTATTTATCTAGGCCATTTTCTGCAGTCACTTTAGATTACACCACTATATTAGGTACACCTCTGTCCATTTATTGTAATTTAATACAATAAACAAGCAATAACATGTATTAGTTGTTGTACTATATTATAGGTTTTCTTATAGTTTGTCCTCAACATGTTTAAAAATTGATTGGGATATAGAGATGTAATATAGTCCAATACAACCCTACCACTGACTATGGCCTACGAGATTAACAGTTTTTTGTAGCCTCTATCCCATAAACTAGTAAAACTAGAAAAGGGCTTACGATGGAACTGAAACGCAGAGATCACAGTTGTGGTTGTAGTGTAGAGGTTTTGGAGTTGTCTTCACTGGGTTTCTTGCTTTAGTAAAAATGGTATTTACCCTCAATACGCTAAATACCTCTCTCTGTAATGCCACACTTATTATATTGTATTTTTGTATAGCATTGATGGTTTCTATAATTGCGACGTACAGTGGTGGTATTAAGAGGTGAATTAAGTCGGGTAAGTCTCCACTGAAGGCCCAGGTACCAAATGCACGGCCCACCACTGATGGGACCTATGAAATAAAGTGATGCCAGACATTGTCACATATTTGCAGCTGCAGCACAAAAGTATTTGTCACATTTTAAAACGCTTATTGGCTTAAATATTATTACAGGCTCACTACTTCAAAGTTTAATCATTTTGCTGCAGGACATGCTAATGAGAGGAGTTTGATCTAATTAATCAAATTTAGAATAAAATTACTTCAGGCTTTGAAAAACCTGCTTTAAAATTGCTTGGTGTAAACCCGTCCTAACACACCCGACTCGATCGGTCTGACCTCACCTCAGTCGAGTTCTCTCCTCCACACTGTTGCGTGTCAGCCTCCTGCAAGTCACCTGCACCTCCTCCACCACCTCAGGGAACATGCTGTGTTATTCATACCATTACTCACCCCGGTGCTGAATTACGCACACTTTCACGCTCTCACTCTGTTTCACACTGTAGAATATCTTTGTGTCTGACAGCCCCCACCATTGCCAGCACAGCAGAAGTACACCATTGCCAACAACACACCTCTCGCCTGCAGTGCTGAACAGAAACAAAACTGAACTCTCCCTTGACAGAGACAGCACTGAGCAAAACACAACAACAATAATTCACTAACACAACAGTTGCGTAACTTAAAAAACAATAAACCCTGCTCAGAATAAAGTTGCTGCCACATTAAAAAGCTCAGCCACAAGCAAAGATATCAGATTCTTAGAAGGCCTTTCACACAAATATGACAATAGTGACTGTTTGAATGTGAAAACAAGAATATCTGCAGGAGCTGTTTCTCAGCCTAGGAACAGCTCCACTGAATAATAGGTCATCATCATCTATGTTATGATTATTGACTGCTGCTGCTGTTTTCCCAAACTTCAATTCAAGATACATTATTTGTCCCATCAAGGTTAAAGTGTTTGCAGTGAGTTCAACAACAAGCAACCATAGGCAGCTCACTACATGCATAAAGACAATCACAGACGTCAGGTTAGATTATGATTATATATCATTCCTTGGGCTTTAAAAACATCTGTCTGTCAAACATACAGTATCAGAAGGAGAAGTGTGACAGCCACATCCTGTAGACAGTAGATCTGGTGATAGTGTGTGAATAGAATAGAACAGACTAGAATAGAACTTTATTTGTCATTGTACATTGTACAACTAAATTGAAACGGCAGTCCTTGGTGCAATAACAAGTATAAAAAAACTATTTAAATAAATAAATTAAAAAAATTGAAAGCCTCATACACTCATATACACTCATACTGTTCAGGGTTTGTATTGCACTTGGATAAAAACAGTTTTTAAGTCTAATTATGTCTGTGCCAACTTTTAAATATCTGTTAAAATGTTGCGTGCTTCCTCTTCAGCCATTGTTCTAAATTCAGCATTGGAGTAGAAGCTTTGCTTGGAGCAATGTGATGTGTGCATTGTTTGCCAACATGTTTATCTGATAATCCTTTTGTGCCGAGATCAGTCTACATGATGACATGGGCTGAAGGGAATGGGGTCAGGTGCAACAAATACCAGCTTTCACCAGTGTTTATGTCATAATGAAAGACAACAGCTCACAACCCTTTGCATGGGTTTAGTCTCCCTTCAGATATGGGCTTTGGATCACTTGATCTAAAACTTTATAAAATGAAACTCAAGTAGAGGGATGGTTTGGTGATTCAGTGGTTAGTACAGTCTCCTCAGAACAAAAGATGCCAGGTTAAAACCCCTTTCTGAGATTTTTTACTATGGTTAGTTAGAAATACACTGTGAGTATCACACTATCAATTTAAAATAACAAAACATCACTGATCTAAAACTTTATGTCATGAAAGTGAACAAGTGAAATTATTTGGCAGAGCTAATTTGATTTTTTTATTTATTGAGAGAAGTTTTATGCACAGCTTATCCAGCACATCGCCCAGAGTTGGATGAGTACCTCACAATAATTTTAGACCTTGCCAACTGCTTTGGCAGCTTAGCATTTTATACATACCAAATTATGTTTGCATCACAAGCCATGGCTACACTCCAGCAGATTAACAGACACACTTTCTGGGGGAGACTGGAATCCGAATTATATTCACTGCCTGGCAATCTATCAGCTGCTCCTCCTGCCGTGCTCTGGTTCACCCCACAACAGCATGCTCCATCACCAAGCCCCAGTCTTAGCAGCCCCCCTCCTGCCTTGCCTGTGAGACAGACCGTCCGGTCCTCCAACAAGGTGGACATTCTATTTGCAATAAATTCAACAATGAAGGATACAATGTGAATCAATGTCCCTTCCTTCATGCCTGCTCCTTTTGTGGGGGAAGCCGTGCCTGTACTGCCTGCACGTACAATCCCCACCAAACAATGACTTGGTCCAGCTGTCTCTACGCCTGTCAACATTCCCGCCCTACTCAGTGCCCTCAGCCGCCACCCAGACCCTTTTCTAGTTTTGTTCTTGGCCAACAGAATTATTCATGGCTTCCACTCCGGAGCTGTGGTGTCTCCACCATCATCCTACTTCTACTCTAACTGTCAGGGTCGGCCAGTAAAACTACCAACAATGTTGTGGACTCAATATAATGCCAGATGAGAGTGAGTGGTTAGTTCTCTCTTTATTACTCACAGTTAAGAGCAGACACTGCAGTAGTCCCAAAAACACACTCCAAATCAAACAACAGTTCAAGTTCAATGCCGGCAAACACACACAGCCAAAGAATCTAAAAATGAGAGGTCAGAGAAGGAAGTCCGAAGGTCAATACACAGAACACAATCAGTACCAGGAGGGCAAGGCAGTAATCGGTGGTCAAGGCTATCTAGGGTCAAAATCAGAAATCACAGGTATCAAGGATAAACACCTGGAAAGTCTGCATGGGAGTCAAGAACAATCTGGCAGCTTCCTGGTGGGAGGAAGCTGCCTATAAAGGGGTGAACACAGGTGTAAGCAATTGTCACTGATTAAGTAAAGAATCTGTAGCTGAGGTGAAACTAAAACAGGAGGTGGTGTCAAAATAAGAGCCTGAGACCGGAAGCAGTGGGACAGAAGCATGACAGTAACTTGCTCTCCACCACCAATGATCCAACCTTCATAGACAAACACCTCAAGAAGGAAGTCTCATCCTGTTTTATGACTGGTCAATTTGGTCACCTTCTGTTCTCAGTTGTCAGAATCAACCCCATCGGGGTAGCCACACACACACAAAAAAAAGCTTGACAAGACTGAAATGATTGTTTTTGGAAATAAGAAGGAAAGGACTGAAGTTATTGCTGATCTTGATTCTAGAGCTATAAAGACAAAAGCCCAAGTTAGAAATCTTGATGTCATACAGTAATTTGACTCAGACATAAGCTTCACCAGTCGCATCAAGGCCATAACTAAATCAGCTTTTTATCATCTCAAACAAACAACAACACTCAGAGGTCTCATGTCCAGACAAGATTTAGAGAAACTAATTCATACCTTCATCTCCCGCAGGATGGACTATTGTAACGGTTCTTTTGTCTGGTCTTCCCAAAAAGACTGTTAGACAACTTCAGCTCATTCAGAATGCTGCTACCAAAATTTTAATAAGAACCAGGAGAACTGAGCACACCACTGCTTTTCTTAAATCTTTACATTGGCTACCGCTTACCTACAGAATTGATTTTAAGTGCTTCTGCTAGTTTTTAAATCACTCATTGGTAAGGAGCAAAAATACATTTGTGACATCCTCGAATACAAACCCAGCAGGGTTCTGAGGTCCTTAAGAAGCAGTCAGCTGGTAGAACCTCAGGTCAGAACCAAACAGGATGAAGCTACTATGCTGCACACAGATGCAACCAACTTCCTGATGACCTTAAATGTGTCCCAATTCTGGCCAATTTCAAATCTCAACTGAAAACTCTAGTACTTTCCTTTGCCTTTGTTTGACTGGTTTCTGTGCTGTACTTTCTGCACTGTAACTGCTAGATTTCAGTTTCAGACCTTTTATTTTGTTTAATTGTTCTTATTTTCATTGTATGTATTTTATCTTACTTTAACAATGTTTTTCACTTGACTTTGTATTAATTGATTTTATTCTGGTTTTAATGCTTATTGTTTTTAATGTTATTACTGTTTTTCCTTGCCTCTGTAAAGCACTTTGAATTGCCTATGTCCTGTATAAATAAAGTTGTCATGCTTTGCCTAAAAAAACCTCACTGACTTCAGGTTGAGGAAATTGGAAGTGCAAAAATACTCACTACTCCGGCACTCTACATTCACCTATTGGCTACAATGCTTGTGAGGAAAGTTAAAGAAATGCGGAATCTTAACTATTTAGCTTAAAATTCCATGGAGTCGCAATGCATCCTGGGCTTTTGAAGCTAATGTGGATGGTGAAATCAGTGTCTGCACCTTCTTTAAATGTGATCTAAATGGTTGTGTTTTGAGCTATACAATAATTCTTGCCCATGGAAATGATTAAATATGGAGGGGAAAACATCATTATAACAAATCCCTAAAATCAGTAATGGCTGACTTCGAGTGTAATTTTCCTTGAAACATGAGCCAAGTGCACTGCCCTCATCTGTAGCAGACTGTTTTATTCTCCTGTAAGTATTTTTTATCTTTCCCTGAAGTGCATCTGTTCTAGTCTTCCTTTTGTGAGCTGTCAGCACTTTTTTGTTCTGAAGTAATTGCCAGAAATCTTAAGACGCTGCAGCCAAGCTGCCGTGATAGGCCTCTGTAAACTAATCCACAGTGTTTTGGAATGACCAGCGTGAGAAAACTCCCTTTTTCCCTTTGAGCTTTTTGCACACCGATGGGAACCACGGTGAGAACAGGCTGGTTCAGTCCTGCAGCGGTGGCAGACATACCTGACACGATAAGGAGAAAGAACGTAGGTCTATTGTTGAGCTGATAAGGCCTGGCTGCTGATATGTTGGTGGTAAGGTGAGGTAGGATATTGTGTCACTCCTCAGCAGGTTGTGACAACATTTGCGTCATCTATGGCACAGCTTCAACCAATTCAACAGAGATATGGTGTCTACTGTAAAACTATATCTCTCCTCAGTGTTGTATAAGAGTTAACTGATATCTTGTTTTATACATCATGACCTTGATTTCTTGCTCCTCTGTACAACATGTCACGAAATATTCTGCATTCTCAAATAATATAACCTTTGGGAGAAATTCAACTTCTGCTAGTAATTTAAACTTGCATGTTAAATGCAGCACTTGGGGAATTTACTGTCCCCTCTCCTTTTGCAAATATAAGCATTTATTATGGCAGTGAAGACAATATTGTAGAAAAAATTGTTTAAACTTTTTCATAAATATAGATAAATGTGTTGTGCAAGTCTGAATTACCAACAGATAAAATAATTGTGATTCCACCTGTGAAAAATGTTGCTCCCAACCAAGAAATAATTTTACAAATAATCCCCAAAAAAGAATCCTCTTTTTTAGTTAATGAACATTAGAGGTGCTGCCAGGTGGATTTTCATACCTTCAGATGGAGCCAGGCTAGCTGCACACAGATGCAACCAACTTCCTGATGACCTTAAATGTGCCCCAATTCTAGCCACTTTCAAGTCTCAACAGAAAACTCTGCTGTTTTCCTGTTTCTTTGTTTGACTGGTTGCTAAACTGCACTTTCTGTACTGTAACTGCTAGATTTCAGTTTCAGACCTTTTATTTAGTCTTTTTCTTCTTATTTACATTTTAACTGATTTTATACTGCTTTTACTATGTATTTTTAATACTGTTACTGTTTTCCTTGCCTCTGTAAAGCACTTTGAATTGCCTCTGCGTATGAAATTTGCTATATAAATAAAGTTGCTTTGCAAATTGCATCTCTTTGTAGCTTTGTTATGTCTGTTTTTATTCATTTTGCTTCCATTTGTTGCTGATTGATTTTTCCAACAAGAAATGTTAACAGTCACTTACAGAGGCTCTAGTCCCGGAGCCACCTGATCCCTTGGGCCCTTGGACCAATGCCTAGTAGGCCTGTTCAGTAATTAGTCCATAGAACTGGTTAGTAAAACTGCTGCCCAAAATTCTACTTCAATAATAAATTTAGCTGCATGAACCACTGCACTAATACAGTAAACACTGTCATAGCTAATATTACTAGTTGCTTAGATGGGTAAAAGTGACTAAAATGAAAATTAAACTAAAATTAATCTGCAATCCAACTAAAAATCAAACAAGAAGAACCAGCAAAACAAACATGCAGGCCAAGACACATAACATTATGAAAAGCTGTGTGTGGATATTACTGTACATAATGCACTTGCAGTTGGCTGTCTTGCATGTTTATAGGCTATTAGTTGGAGTCTGTAGATGTTTGTTAAAGGAAAAGTTTTTCAGTTATGTTTTGCAACATTTTAGTTACTTGTCTTAAGATAAACCCAGACAGTGAAAACAATTTTTCTGAACACTGGAAACCATGTGAACAGTCAGTAAGAACAATAATTGAGAAGCTGTGTTATTAGCCAGAATGAATGATTGACATGGATACTCTGTGTGAACTCTTTCAGTCTGGTACAATGACGTCAGTGGTGCCTACATACATGAGAAAACTCTGTAGATCAAACATGGTGACAGCTAATTAGCCTCTAAATGCCTAGAAGACATGAAATAGACAAAGGAAATGAAAATTTATAATATATGAATAAAGCAAAAATCACACTGAACAAAGTCTTCAGTTTATCTTGATAGGTGCCGAAAAATTATGCTCACACTGCTCATCTTTCATATAAATGAGTTGCAGGCTAAATTGTCCCAGAGTGAGAACAGAACTAATTGTGGTATTCACTTGTGATTCATGCTGATGTGAAAGACACAATAACACAAGACATTAAAAGAGCTCATCCTTCATATCAGCAGACAAGATAACATCAGAATGTTTTGGTATCTTAGCACAAAGAGAACAGAACAGTCATGGTCCTGAGCTAAATACTATTAGTGCCCTAATATGTGTGTGCTCAGACTGAGTCATAGCTAAACTGTTCATTACCCTGTTCTTTGATATGTGCTGTGTTTCAGAAAGGGCACACATGCTGAAGGTAACTGTTGCTATCAACAAAGAGAAATACTGTAAGTCTACAGCAATGCAGACGCTCTGTGAGGCTATGAGGCACAGTGGTGCTTTGAGCTAAAGACTATACATCAGCATGCTAGCATGTTCACAATGACAGTGTTAACGTAATACTGCTATGCTGGTGTAATTTTTTCACGTTTAGTGTAGTGTGTTTGCATGTTGCATTGCAAAAACACAAAACAAAATAGAGCTGAGCTTGATGGTAATGCCATTAGTTTTGCAGGTAGTTAGTCATAAACCAGTGTATTGTTAATAGCACTAAATGAAAACTTAATGGCTCACCAAAATGATTACAATTCATTCTGTGGTGAATGTTTGTCAAATCCATCCAATAAATCTATTTAAAAAACAAATATGAGCCTTGTAGTGACTCTAGAAAAAAAACACAAACAAAAACAAACAAGCAAACAAATAAAAAAGACATTAGGATACATTATCTGGGAACCACAAATTAGCATTACAAAATTTTATGCCATACTTTCAGGTAGAAATGCAAATCGTTTTCTTAACAACTGTCCACTTTGAGCTTTGATGACATTAGAAAAAAAGTCAGGGGATCACCAAAGTCATTAAGATTCATCCCTTGGCCACTTTGAATGTTTATAACAAATATGGAAATCCATCCACTAGCTTTGAAGATATTACACTGAAAGCCAGAAATGTCAAGCTAACAGATATACTATAGAAGAAAAGTCAGGGGATCACCAGGATTAATGACATTCATACCCATGAACGTTTATGCAAAATTTTATTGCAATCCACAGAACTGTTGTTGAGATATTGAGTGAAAACTTTAATCTGTTGGTGGTGCTAGAGAGGATCACTAAAAATCTTTGCAAGTCATCTTCTGGGCACCATGGATCTGTCCCACATTCCATAGCAACCAATCCGACAGCTGTTTAGCTATTTCACTAAAAATAAAAAATGGCAACAATGTTTGCATAAGAAGAGAGGTCAGGGAGAATTCATCTTCTGGGGGACACAGACATAGCTATCCCAAGAAATGGCCAATAAAATCAAGTTTGAGTTGGTAACCCATGACATGCTTTCTTTGTCAGTAACCTAACAGCAAAGTGAACCTTTGGTCTTCAGTCTAGTTAACAGTCTTATCATCCCTACATTTGGTGGTTTGGTGTCCAGCTAGTGAATGTCGCTGACCTCCTCAGCGCATTCAGTTCAGCAACCTCTTTCTCATCAGCACCCTCCCATAGCAACTTTCTATGCAATGACAAATGAATTATAACACAAACATGCTTAAATTCCTTTATTTCTTAGTCAGCGAGGACTTTTCCAACACATTTGCCGGAAAAGACACAGCTCCCTCCACCCCGCTAAAAAAAGCACAGTGTACAGTAATTCAAACCCTGATAATGTTATAGAATCTAGCTTAAACGGAGGTAAACTGGACTGATAAAGCTCCACCATGTCTGAGCCACAGGCACATGACTGCTACAGGAGAGGGGAGAGGAGGCAGTGCCCAAAACAGCTCTTTTAGTGATTTTGTGTTGATTACACAATGGTGGAGAACACCTACAGTACAGTCTAAGGTAACATGAGGGTAGTTAGTTTAAAAGTGAAAGATGAGTAGAGTACATCTTGTGGAACTGAACAAATATAAAGCGTAATCTAGCACAGCTGGACTGCTATTTTTTATAAAAGTGTTTGTCTAAAACAAGGCTGTGTACAGTTCCAGAGAACTGGGCTGTATGAGAGCAACAGTGTCTAGAGCTCAGTGAAAGCTGAAGAAGTGTAGTGTGGCTTTTAGTCCACTTACTCGATCCAAACTCTATCAAGCAACCTGAACCAGCAACCTTTTAGTCATATGTGTTTTACCTTTAAATGCTATCCAGAAAAATAAGAGCCCTCTGCATACTTAACTAGTCCCGTAATGTTTTGAATAAACAATGTCATGTGTCAGAAAACTGGTTCATGGACATAAATGTTCTTGTTAGTGAGCTCATGTCTCAGTCGACAATGTGTCTATTGCCCAGTCTGTTGTGTGATTCAAGATATTTATTACTGAAAATGGGATTGTTGTTAAACTTTGTTCAAATGTTGAGGACAGAACTGCAGACAAACCGAATGAAAAAGGGCCCAGTGGGATGACATGAGTTGAAACACAACCACACAAAGACATGAGGTGAGTTAGTCAAACCCTTATGACCAGATTTTGACCATGTGTCATAGCATGTGGCTATCAGCTCACTTGATCAGTGCAGTGCACCGCTGGAGGGAGTTCATGTTGTGATTCTTCTCAGAAATGCTGTAGTCTCGCAGCTTTTCTTCCTATTATTTTTGAGGAAGAAAAAAACTCCAGTGACAGCAAATTTCCAATCTATATTCATACATTTTTGTGGACTTTAGCACACTGATTTATACCACTGATGACCAATCAAAACTATCAGGGCTGAACTTTAAGGAAACTGACAGCCAGTATTACAGTTTCCAGTTTTACAAGTAAGTTTTGCAGCCATTGCAGGAAGCCATGAGAATGGAGTCTGTCATACTACATACACATGGAGGAATTATGAGACATTGGGTGCCTGGGCAGGTTAAAGACCCCCAAACTGTCCTACATAGGACCCCCAGGCAGATGCAATCTTTCTGTAGTCGTTTCTTTATGGTCATTTTGTTTCTCTCTCTTTTTTTTGTATTGTTCTTTATTTTAATGGTTATTTTGTGTGTTTTTGTTTTTGTTTTGTGTTTTATTAACTGAGCTCTATGACTGAAATTAGAAATACGTCACTTATTACAGAGGCCTTGGGGCCCAAAAGCCGGATGATCTCTCAAACCCCTGGGCCTGTGCCCAGTCAGCCCATTCCTTAATCCATCCATGTACATATAGTATTTATCTCTTTAAAAAAAGGTGTTAAGGGTTCTTCAAACAAACTACACACACAACAGCTCTGAGGTCAAGCCTTAGTGCCACCCTGATGTCTCTCCACAAACTCTAGTTTTGTACATCTTTGTAATCACAGTGCAATAACTAATACAAACTGGGATAATCCTTTGGACAGTCTCTCATCAAATGCAGTCATGGCTTTCCACATACATAGGAAATGTGACAGTTCTGTGAGGAATGAAATCAAAAAGAACTCCCTTTGAACCCCTTCCTACATTGGCACCTCTGAACACATGGCCAGTTGCCTTGAAAAGTGAAGGAGGCATGAATGCTGTGCCACTTTGTGGTTTGATGGCAGACTAAAACCAAATCAATCAAATTTAATTTGTATAGCACCAAACCACAACAAAAGTCATCTCAGGACACTTTACAAAGTAAGGTCTAGACCTTGCTGTTATCACTAATATTACAGAGGGAAAACCCAACAAATCCCTCTTGAGCAAGCACTTGGCGACAGTGGGGAGGAAAAACTCCCTTTAATGGAAGAAACCTCCAATAGACCCCAGCTCTTGGTGGGTGGCCTTCAGCCTTGACCGGTTGGGGTGAGTGGATAGAGGAGAGAGAAAAGAAGAAAAGCAACAAGACACAACAAACAATCAAATACTGGTCAGGTTGATGTGGCCGGTGACTGCTCATCAGAAACACAGAGCTCCAGAGCCAGGGCAAGCTGCAGAAAGGTACAGGATGTCAGGTTTGCTTTAACTAGTCCCGTAATGTTTTGAATAAACAATGTCATGTGTCAGAAAACTGGTTCATGGACATAAATGTTCTTGTTAGTGAGCTCATGTCTCAGTCGACAATGTGTCTATTGCCCAGTCTGTTGTGTGATTCAAGATATTTATTACTGAAAATGGGATTGTTGTTAAACTTTGTTCAAATGTTGAGGACAGAACTGCAGACAAACCGAATGAAAAAGGGCCCAGTGGGATGACATGAGTTGAAACACAACCACACAAAGACATGAGGTGAGTTAGTCAAACCCTTATGACCAGATTTTGACCATGTGTCATAGCATGTGGCTATCAGCTCACTTGATCAGTGCAGTGCACCGCTGGAGGGAGTTCATGTTGTGATTCTTCTCAGAAATGCTGTAGTCTCGCAGCTTTTCTTCCTATTATTTTTGAGGAAGAAAAAAACTCCAGTGACAGCAAATTTCCAATCTATATTCATACATTTTTGTGGACTTTAGCACACTGATTTATACCACTGATGACCAATCAAAACTATCAGGGCTGAACTTTAAGGAAACTGACAGCCAGTATTACAGTTTCCAGTTTTACAAGTAAGTTTTGCAGCCATTGCAGGAAGCCATGAGAATGGAGTCTGTCATACTACATACACATGGAGGAATTATGAGACATTGGGTGCCTGGGCAGGTTAAAGACCCCCAAACTGTCCTACATAGGACCCCCAGGCAGATGCAATCTTTCTGTAGTCGTTTCTTTATGGTCATTTTGTTTCTCTCTCTTTTTTTTGTATTGTTCTTTATTTTAATGGTTATTTTGTGTGTTTTTGTTTTTGTTTTGTGTTTTATTAACTGAGCTCTATGACTGAAATTAGAAATACGTCACTTATTACAGAGGCCTTGGGGCCCAAAAGCCGGATGATCTCTCAAACCCCTGGGCCTGTGCCCAGTCAGCCCATTCCTTAATCCATCCATGTACATATAGTATTTATCTCTTTAAAAAAAGGTGTTAAGGGTTCTTCAAACAAACTACACACACAACAGCTCTGAGGTCAAGCCTTAGTGCCACCCTGATGTCTCTCCACAAACTCTAGTTTTGTACATCTTTGTAATCACAGTGCAATAACTAATACAAACTGGGATAATCCTTTGGACAGTCTCTCATCAAATGCAGTCATGGCTTTCCACATACATAGGAAATGTGACAGTTCTGTGAGGAATGAAATCAAAAAGAACTCCCTTTGAACCCCTTCCTACATTGGCACCTCTGAACACATGGCCAGTTGCCTTGAAAAGTGAAGGAGGCATGAATGCTGTGCCACTTTGTGGTGTGATGGCAGACTAAAACCAAATCAATCAAATTTAATTTGTATAGCACCAAACCACAACAAAAGTCATCTCAGGACACTTTACAAAGTAAGGTCTAGACCTTGCTGTTATCACTAATATTACAGAGGGAAAACCCAACAAATCCCTCTTGAGCAAGCACTTGGCGACAGTGGGGAGGAAAAACTCCCTTTAATGGAAGAAACCTCCAATAGACCCCAGCTCTTGGTGGGTGGCCTTCAGCCTTGACCGGTTGGGGTGAGTGGATAGAGGAGAGAGAAAAGAAGAAAAGCAACAAGACACAACAAACAATCAAATACTGGTCAGGTTGATGTGGCCGGTGACTGCTCATCAGAAACACAGAGCTCCAGAGCCAGGGCAAGCTGCAGAAAGGTACAGGATGTCAGGTTTGCTTGGTGGCACCTGCCTCTCTCACCTCCCTCTCTTTGTTTTTCGGTTCCTGATTATGCCACCTTGCACACCTGCCACTCGTCTCTTAATTAACACCAGCTGCATTCACTCAGTCCTTCACCTTATTTATATCCGACTCACTTTTCACTCCCTTGCCAGTTCGTCGCTACTTTCAGGCCAACAACCACCGTCAATCTCCTCATCTTTGTTATAGTATTGTTACCATCTGGTTTTGTTTTTGTTTTCCTTCAGTCCATCTACCCTGCCAAATTTTTTTTCTCGACCATTCTCCATGGACAGTTTCCTCCGGACCATTACTCCACACCACCCTTCCAGCCTCCACCAGCCAGGTCAGTACTCAGTCATCAGACTCCATCTACTCACCGTATCCATCTACTCTGTCTCCCCAGCCAGCTACCACCCACCAGCCAGACCGGGAGTGACCCTAGTGTCCGTAGCTCAGCCTGTCTCATTATTTCCATCCTTCAACTGTTGTTGCTTGCTAGCTGACCAGCACCTGGTCCTACTGTTTCCTGTTTGCTTCTCTACTTTACCACGTTAC
>NW_018127931.1:6150195-6150592 GCF_001952655.1 Monopterus albus | reverse complement strand
GAGTATAAATAAGGAGTGAGACAAAGGAGGCGCAGCTGAAGAGTGTCAGAAAATCAGGGCAGGTGTGTCTAATCAAATAATCAGTGTGAGGGAGCTAACTAGGGCGAGAAAGAGAGAAGAGAGGAAGGTGCAGCCGGGCAAACCTGACAGTTCAAGTCTCTGCAGTAACATGCTGTGATCAATGGTGTTAAAGGCAGCACTGAGATCTAAGAGGACAAGTATGGAGACAAGTCCTTTATCTGAGGCTAGGAGAAGATCATTGGTGACTTTCACCACTGCAGTTTCTGTACTATGACTGATAACTTTCTTATATGTTATTAAACTATCTTTCCAGGCTATGAAAAACTCTTCTGACTTAGTGGAGCGCCACCTCCTTTCCATTTTTCGTGATGCCTGC
>NW_018127931.1:6127851-6150096 GCF_001952655.1 Monopterus albus | reverse complement strand
CAGCAGTTTTCAGGCCCAAGTACAATAACTTTTAGTTTTACTGGTTATGTATGTGTGACTTACACCATATGACCAAAAAAATATATCTTACACACTAAGATATATTTTTTGGTCATATTTTGTCTTTGCTCACAAATATACAAATATCTATTTTCTTTCTTTTTATCCTCAGAGAGAGTTGGAAAGGACAAGAGGGTGGAACGAGCTATTGGGGTGTGTAAAAAAGTTGTGTCTGCCTTCTCCTTTTCCTGGAAAAAGAAGAGAGATCTTGCAAGTGCTCAAGAAGAACTGAACCTACCCAAGCACAAGCTTATTACAGAGTCACCTACCAGGTGGGGTTCACGGCAAAAGATGGTATCAAGAGTGATAGAGCAGCACAAAGCTATCTCTCAGGTACTTGCTGCTGACAAGAAAACAAGACACTTGGTCTCGTCCTGGCAAGACATGGATGTGCTAGAGTCAGTGAATGAGGCCTTAAAGCCACTCCTTGCATTCACAGATTCCCTCTCAGGTGAAACATATGTAAGCGTGTCCTACCTAAAAAATACAATAAGAAAGGGGATTCAGAGTTAGAAAGGCTTTTGTGGTTTGAACAAGAAAGACGTTCGTCCTCCTTGAACATGTCTATTGAACAAGTTGCTGAAGCTCTCTCGCAACAGCTGCCCTCTCGCTTTCTCTTCCATGAGACAAAACAAGGCAGAATGGGAAACCTTGTTAAAGTGTCTCCTGTCTGACTGGCTGGAGGATCAAGGAGCTTGGTGGTGGTTATTTAACCCCCCCCCCCAACCTCATGCCTTTTGCATTTTAAACTAAAAATCTTTTTGGAAACTGTGTATGATCATTTGGAGAGTGTATGTAGTTTGTGCTGTTGCTGACTTGTATTGTACAGAGAGCTGTTTCTGTTATTTAGCCAAGTCTCATTGGTGTAAATATAGTGGACAAAATCATAGAAAACATCTGTCAGTATAACACAGGACAATTCAATAGCAGCACAATCTCCATCATACGAAATGATCATATTCCTCTCTAAAACAGTTTGAACAGAAATGGAACATTTTCACTTTCTTGAAGGAGGATTTATTGCAGGACTGTTAGATTAAACTGAGTTTTGGCTTGGTGTGCCTAATAAAATGGCACCTGAGTGTATGTGTATCCATGCTCCCCCTTGTTGCTACAAACCTATGTAACTGTTGTGTATCTCCTGAGGCAGCTTTAATTAAAATTTGCGGAGGAGTGTGGTGGTTAGGACGGGAGCCACTGTCACGTGCCTGGCTTTGTTTTCCCCTCACTCGCTGACTCAGTAGAGGTGGCGGCAGCTGAAGGTTCGTCTGGGCCATCTTGTTCCATCGGCTGGTGGACCACTAGGCTGTGTCGGTTTCATGACGTAATGAAAGTGCTTTCCTTCCCTGGATGAAGAGTACAAGTTGTGAATTTACAATGAGGAGAGGGATACCACAGATGGAGAAGACTGATCACATAGTTGTAGCACAGCATATAGTTCACACCACATTGTGTGTCCAATACTGTGCATTTGTATAGAATTTTTTTCAGAACACTATATGTATGTAAATTTAGACTTTGAATCTGCTTTTCCATCTTAGCTACAATCAAAGTGATGCAACAGGCTCAGTGTTTATGTTCTTGCAGCTGTTAACATGCAGGTTTTTAACATATTAACACATTGGCTACTTATTTTGCATGTGATATACATGTTAACATGTCTTTACTGTGTTAACACGCAATTATTGAATGTGTTAACACATACTTATTTTGCGTGCATGTTAATGTGCATGTTTGCTGACTTTGATGGCCTGTAATATTAAACTGTTTGGGGGTGCACACAGAGATCTGGGACACTGGGGCAGGCGCTGGCTTTTCTTGGCTGGTCTTGTCAAATGGTTGGACAAGGCCTCCTTCAGAATCCTTTATTTTAAGCATACCTTGGCCTTTATAAATGGTTCTACCTCAGCTGCATCCTTATTTGTCCTAAGAAATCTGAACTGACAATGATGAATGCTGCACTTCAATAACTTCTGAGTTCAGAATAGGTTGAATGTTATGTCACCAAAAGCTTAAAATTTAAATCCTTGAGATTTCACACCATTCAGTACGTGTGGTTACTAGTGGTAACATCATGTTTGTTTTATAACCTCCCATGTGTGGTCCAGTAAACATGTTCTTTTTTGGCCTATAGTTTTAAGATGCTGACCCTGCATGTTAGCCGCTCTGTCTCTACTCTAATTTGCTTCCTGCTCTCCACAGTATACTGTCTAATTACTGTTGTCTACAGCACTTTGTGAAATAGGTGCATGTCTAATGAAGGTGATAAATGCCCCAAAATGATCATATCTGTTTACAGCACAGGCAAACACTTGGTAGACATGGTTAACACAGTAAAACTGACCTTGTGCTTGAATTACTGTTGTCTACAGCACTTTGTGAAATAGGTGCATGCACCAGCTTTTGTCTTCAACCTCATGCATGAATGACTTGTTTCCTGTGGCTCAACAGGTAAAGCAGGCTATCTATTCATTGCAGGGTTAGCAGCTCACTCCTGGGGAGGTGTTCTTGGTGAAGACACTTAACCTCAATTGCCAAGTGTCAGTTGTCTTGCAGAATCCCCCGTAGACACTAGCTTTCGCTGTAACTACATACCTGGACATAAGAATTTATCTGCACCTTAGAAGTTAAAAGGTGAATCTGCAGCAGTAGTGCTTTGATCCTACATTACCTCCATTCAAGAGTCACTCCACAGCTGTTTTTGGAAGACCAGAAAGGCTTAACTGCTACTAAAAAACGTCTAAACACATCCAGGTCTAACTGGTTTTATTTGACGTTGAGACAGAACACTCAGAAACGCCTGTGGCATTTATGTCATCACACTGGTGTTATTTTGTGATTCTGTTCCTTGTGTGGTGGTTGTGCTTTGCTGATTACCTCTGGCAGAAGGGAGTGAGTGTACTGTTCTTTGTCCACATTGACATCAGTACTCTGGGTTGCCAGATTGAGTCATATTATGTGCTTTCTGTCTGTTAATACATAGAAAGGAAGCACACACAAACATCAGGTCTGAGTGATTTTTTATTTTTATTTTAACCAAAGCTGCATATTAGATCATGTTATCATTTTTGCCATATGATGCATTTTGTTCTGGCCCTTGACCTTGATCATCTCAGAACTATGGATTCGATTACACAATCATCTGCTCATCAGTGTGGCTTTTATTTAAACTTTCCTTCATCTGCAAGATATTCTTTTACTCATTCATTCATAGTTCACCACCATATTTATGGTTGTTTCTTGTAGGTACACCTGTACAATTGTATGCATTTCAATGCAATACTTCCACCTTAACCCACATGCCCGCACAGCAACAATCTACGAGTTCATTGTTTATAACACCCCTCTGGTTTTTGTTTCTTATCCTCCTTCCCATCGCTGTGGTGTCTGCCACATTACAAATGACCCGCTCTTGTTTATGTCCTTAATGCAGTCACCGCAGGTACCCATCAGCCCCTGTGACATTTGGTGCAAATATAAAACATTATGTACTGTCTGTGAGGACATGAGGTTCAAACTAAGGAAGTGTACTTGTGCAATAGCAGTAACTAAGATTTTACTTTTTTTTTTTATTGCAACACAAAATAACATGTTGACAGGACAGAAGACAACATGAAAGACAAAATAATGAATACAAGACATTTACAAAAGACCTTAGGAATGGTTAACATTTGGCTGGTGTATGTGAGGGTGTGTTTAACTTCTCTACTCTGTGTTGTCAAAGAACCGTTTGTAAAATAGCCCCACCTGCTACCTAGGCTATAAGAAGTGTTTTCTGAGCTGTAAATAGTAATTTCAAGCAACTAGCCATGGAGGAGCTTTCATATGCTAGAATTCTGCAACAGTGACTGCACAGAGAAAGTTAACATTGGTTTGGCTTTTTGAGATGCATTAAAAGCAGCCAACAGACTCAAAGTTGATTCAGATGTGACATTCTTCCTTCTGGATGTGTTAGCATCTAAAGCTAATGTTATTTGTTTTGGTAATATTAGGGACCTAGCATGATCATGATTTTATCTTTGTGTTGGATTAAAGCTACAGTATGTGTCTTTTTTAGAATATTTTTGTTAAAGAAATATACTCCAAACCTTGTCTTAATGTGGAGAGGTGCTGTCAAAACCTCCTGTGACCTAGAATCATTGAACAGCACTGGCAGCAGCACAGAGATATTAGTTTCTGTAAGTTTTTGAGCAGGATTGATCTGTCCAACTGATTTAAAGGAGTGCTAACACCACTACTGACATCATAACAACATGTTTTTACTATTACTACCATTACTGTGAATGGTAATGGTTAAACAAAAATACCGGTACAGCAGGTGAAAGACCTTGTTAACCTGAATATTTTCTGAAGTATGCACAGTACTGTAAACACTGTTGTACATACACTAAAAGTATCCTAGTGTTACCTAAAGAATGGGGGACTGTATGGGAACTGAATGTGCTGGGGATTGGAGACAGCTGTTAGCCAAGTATGTCAGGTCTGGCAAGAATCAGTAAAGTCTGTTGAGCTGGTTTAGGCCAGAGGTGAGCAGCTTTCGTTCTATTCATCTGTTGCTTTTGAAGAGTTAACCTTCAGTAACGGTTTAATTTCTCTGCGTGAATCCTCTTTAGCTGTTATCTTGTCGTGATTTATGTTGAGACCTGCTGAAGATTTGAAAGTGTGGTCTTTTTCATTTGACTAAACATTTCATAACTGCCAGTGCATGTTGCTGCTTCAAAATGGATCATATGATCTACTAACAAGGTGCGGGAGCATTTTGAGCTCCTAAAAAGATGAAGGGAACTGGGATGAAACAGTTTTGCAGTTGAAATCTGTCTGTGTTAATGGGATGTAGCATGCTTAACAGAGCCAGGCCTCTGTGTTCTCTTGTGTCTTGTTTAAAACAATTACAGCCAGTACAATGACTGAAAAGGCTTAATGTATAAAACAGGTTTTAAAAACAGGCTGAGGTCACACTGACGACTCCTATACCATAGATTAAAGTGTGTACATGCCAGAGTGACCTTTGATGTGGAATCAGTGTGACTCCATCTCAGTTACAAGCTGTAGGGAGTCCGAGAGAGGAGCGACAGCTGCTGTTGCCATCAGGAGCTTATCTGAACCACATCACTGCATAGACACTGTACAGTGTGCTTCAGAGCATTGCCATGCATGCTAATGCTTTCATTGTAACCTGATTTAGGCAACATACTGATCATTTCAGTTGGCATGTAAACGCTGTTACAAGGTTATCTCACAAAATAGATGTTACCAGGTTACTGTGATAAAGCTAGAAAACTCATGCTGTGGATTATACACAAGTGTGATGTCACTGTTTCATGAAATGGCTCAAACAGACCTAAAATATATCAAATACTGTGGTAATGCTGAGAAATTAGACTAGTTATTTAAAGGTAGGGTTGGTGATTCATTCCAGAAGCATTTTTGTTACATTTATTGAATTTCTCTTTTCATACTTTTCATACTTTCTCAATACATTAAATGCATTGAAAACATAAAGAAAAGAATCCATCATCTGTGGCAGCAGCAGGGGTTAAAAAACGCCTAAAGAACAATTTTACTCATTCCAAGCAAAACCATTGAATGGCCTAGCTGCCTGTCAACATACTTTCTACTTGCGCGCACTCTGCCCTTGCACTCAATGAGTGAGCCAAGAGTTTCCCACAAGGCATTGCAGTTGCAGGCAGATGTGTTACTGCTCTGTTTTACGGCTAAAGCTAGCGAGCTATGGCAGAGAAGGGACCCACTGCAGCTTTCATTCACAAACTGAGACCTTTGTTACAGGCCAGACCTTCCTCTTAAGACATATAGCGTCATAGGTAATGTTGTTATTGTTGCCAGAAGTTGCTACCTGCATGTAACGTGAGAGCAAGAAGACCACTGCACAGAACAGACTCCTTTTACATGTAGCCACATGGAGCCACGGGTGGGGAAAATACCAGCAGTAGTCAGCGCTAAGTGTATAGATAGGATTGTAATGCAGTTAACTGGGCATCAAAGGCCACATGCAGTGTTCATGTACAGTGGCCGTATTTCTGCTTGACAGGTAATTATTGCTTTTGTTTTGTTTGGGGGGCATTAGCTGATTCCACTAAATTTTTGTATTATGTTTTACAGTGTATTTGTTTCTGCTAAAGAGCTCTTCTACTTGTCCTACTTGTCCTCCACTACCACTCAGTTTTCTTTTGACAGTACTTTTGCTGACTGGAATTCTCTTCTCTTTATTTAGCTAATTCTGTATCTGCGGTGAAGTCGCTTTTCTGTCAGAGAACAAAGCCTGATGTATTGATCCTTTGATGATGTGGTTACCTTTGGTCTGCCTGAGGGTGCTTTGGAAACAACTGATTCAATTTCCAAAAGTGTTTTAGAGTGTCATGCAATGCCCACTTAGAATCCATCAGTCTCGCCATAATTGGACACTGAGAAAGCCCGCCTTTGCTCATTACCATAAAAATCACTTAGTTAGTTTGTGGTGTGTTGTGCCCAAACACAATAATAAAAACATCAGCTCCATCATTACAATAGAAACCTTAGCCATGTTTCTCTTGGTGTTTCAAGCCAGTGGTTTGATTTTTGAAACCACAGGAAATGGAAAACATGGCCAAAATGGTGTTTCCATGTTGTGCACCAGCAGCAGTGTGGTTAGCATTGGTGGAAAAATGTTGTATAACTGGTCTAAACCACTTCAGTTTCTTTTAACTTGTTGATGTCATTTGTGTGTGTTACCACACATGCTTACAGATATCATTTTGATTCACTCACCAAGTGTGTATGGGTGTGTCTTAGTTAGAGTATCTGAAGAGGTGAAGCCACATACATCTTGGTGTCATACAGTATGTGCAGGAAGGAACAAACACTGACAACAACTACCCTGGTGTGCACGAGTGTCTGATTAGTGTTATGCCATCTGAATAGCCATGAAAGTGATACCAGTGTTTTTGTTTAGTTCTCAGCATGAATTGGAGGAGCATATTTCCTAAAATGTCAAACAATTCTTTACAAACTTAAACTCAGGCTGAAAATCACAGCACTGCAAAATGCCTAATTAAACAATAAGCACGCATATTAAAATTTTTACACATACAGTGTATAATAAAGTCACTTTTTTGTGTTTATGTGCTGCTAGTAGGAAATGGTGCTTCTGCCTCTGCATTTGGAGCTAGAGTTACAGTGTGTAACCCAACCTGCTGCTGCAACATACAGTCGCATGTCTCAGTAGTGAGTTCATATATTCACTCCTTTCATTTGACCTGAACTGATGATATGACGACTGTAACCAGTGAGCTTATCGGTTATGTTGGCAGTTTCTCATGGGAAAAAGTAATGCACGCACACACACCAACAAAATGACAAACATAAACACTTCTAATCCCAGATCTCAGCACTCCCAGAGTAGAAGGATGATGTCACCTGTGGTGTCTTAGGGTGACAAAGGCTTTTTTGTGCCTTAGCACACATAACATGACTTTTCTTTGCAGGGAGAAGCATAGCATTTTCATTCATTTGCGCCCTCATTTGTCAATCCTGAATAGCATTTTGAGCTGCTGTGTTGTCACTGTGTCGCCTCTCATTTTGTAAGGCCAGTTAACAAGGTGAAACAGGCCAGGTCAAGAGGAGGGCAACAGGATTCCTTTCAGACATTTGAGGGATAGTCAATAGTCAGTTTCTTCCTTCCACATAATCAGTGCCGCATGTTTAATGATTACTGAAGGTGATAGAGTTATTTTTGAAGTCCCAAGAATGCACAAACATACAGATTATCAAGTATCAAACCTATGGACATTCTGCTGGTGAAGTGGTTGTTGCTCCTCTGCTGCGGGAATCTGATATGTCACATCAACGTTATCGATAGGCTGAGGTCAAGCACTTGTTCTTCTCAAGTTATCAACTGAGAAGAACAAGTGAAAGAATGAACTCAGATCCCTTAAATAAAAGTAGTAATACAACAGTGTAAATATAATCTGTTACAAGCAAAAGTTGTGCATTCAAAATGTTACTTAAAAGTAAAAAAGTATTAGCATCAAAACATATTTAAAGTACTACTGATGCATTATTGTGTACATCCCATTTAATGCTGCAGCTAGTAATTGGGGAGGTTTAACTAGCTTATATGGTTATAATTTTAACTGCTCCTAGGTGGATGGTAATTTTCCACAGGAGATCAAAAAAGTCTTATGATTATAGTATATATTAATTATTCTGGTTCTAAAAATTAACTGTATAATAAATGTAGTGGAATAAAAAGCACAGTAAAAGCTCAGGTAAAGTGCAGAAACCTCAAAATTGTACTTAGGTACAGTACTTGAGTAAATATAATTTGGTACTTCCCACCACTGATCACAGTAACACAAGTTCTGACATTACAACATTGGACACTAGAAAGAACTATTTAAACAAAGACCCTTTCACCCTTTTTGTCCCAGTGCCCCCCTGTCAGGTCCAGTCCAATCATGGGTGTCTTTGTGCCTCTGTAGTTCACTTGCTTTTTTTCAGTATTGTTCAACTCTCTGTCCTAGTTTGCTCTTTTCAAGAGATGGTTTTCTCCTGATCTGTTGATGACATTACAGGAAGGAAAAGAAAGGAATTAGTCACAGCAACTCCTGAACTCCACAAAAGATATTATAATAAAACCAAGCACACCTGTTATAGTAGACTGCAATAACACTTTAAAGCTCAACAGGTGCAAAGATATGGCTGACATTAGCCTACTATTATGTACAGTGGTTATGTAGGCCTGCACGTACTGCACGCTAACACACAGATAAGCACGTCCTATTGGGTAAAAAGCTGTTCACAGTCCCACATAGACAGACCTGTTTGAAATTTGATCAAGTGAACGCCACCTTTTACATGGGGTTGTTGCCATTCAAAACTTTTAGGAAAGCCAACATTAGTCCATATAATAAAGGAAATAGTTAAAGTGCTCTCTAATCAGCTCATGCTTCACTTGTACATGCACTTGTGAAAACAGTCTATTGTAGCCAAAGTATGAGATTGCAGTCTAGTACAGCAGGTGATTAAAGTGTGCAAAGTCAGTGCATATGGTACTGGGGATGATGTCAGGACCCTCTGGGTGTTCTGCTGCTGGTTTGTGGGTGTTGTGTTGGAGCTGAGTGACCTCATACTCTGCCGCCCTCTGTACTTCTTTATCTTGTCCTCATTAGTTCCACTCACATGTGAGCCAGCAGGCTGTGATTTAGATCAGCTGAAAAGCATGAGCTCATGTAAACTGCAGCTCCATCACACCATGAATATTAGCTTCAGCCCTGCAGTAATGGGGAGCAAATCCAAGCACTGATAGGGAAGGACCACCCTCTCAGACTGTGCCAGAGCACTTCCACTGAATTAGGAGAGAGTGTGTTTATGTGTGAGTGAATGCTGGGGGTGTGATGGTGAACAAAACCATGTTTGGACCAAAGCGCTCTCCTTCATCGCAGGTTAAAAGCTCAGCTGAATGCATACGGTTCTCACAAAACTACACTTTAATCAATGCACAAAAGACTTTCTCAATTTTTCACTTCACTTGTCAAGTAAATGATATGCCAACTTGTAAAATGAGAATGATATGTTTCCATTAGTGTTGCTGGATTGAAAAAGCAGGGTTCCCAAGTAAAAGAATATTCCATCTACCCCACATCTATAACGGAAAAATTTTAATAATGGATTCCCAAGTATTGGAAAAGCTGTTTGAGCTCTTTGGCATGGGCAAAAGTTGGCTTTATTGTTTTACTTGAAGGCAAGTACAAATAGATGCAATTCAGTTCAATTCAGTTTTATTTGTATAGCACCAAATCAGAACAAGTGTCTTCTCAGGGCACTTTACAAAGTAAGGTCTGGACCTTACTATTATCATTATTATAGAGGAAAACCCCAAAAATCTCCCTTGAGCAAGCACTTGGCGCCAGTGAGGAGGAAAAACTCTGTTTAATGGAAGAAACCTACAACAGACCCAGGCTCTTGGTGGGTGATTATAAAACTTCACTTGCAATATGAAGGAACCATTTGCACGTAATATAGGTTGACAAAAAAACAAAACAAAACAAAACAAAACAGGGGACTTGTGTTTGGAAGAGATTAGAAGGGGATGTTGTTGTCTGCATTGTATTTAACCAAATAGTTACTAGGAATCTCACAGTGACAGCTTTTAGTTCTTATTTTTCTTGAGAAGGGGGAGGAAAAGATTTCATTATCAGGGAAACTGACCTATGTGTACTTATCTTTCTGGGCCAAAGGCTAACAGGTTTCATAGCAGTAGAGCCAACAGAGAGCAGAGCTGTCCTGAGGGAGACCAGTGACTTGATTGACACCAATTGACAGATGATAAGCAGAAACACTAAAGCAACACCTACAGTGTGATATGAAAACATAAATGTCCTTACATATTATGCAAAAGACTGAACTTCAAAACAGTAATGCCGCATGATTCAAGACATACCACAGATGGTGTGGTAACCACACAAGATAGAAGGTAAACACTGGGAGCAGATATTGTGGAAGTTAGTATTGACCTCCTCTACTGAACAATGTAGTTAATATGACTAATGCCTTAGTGGCATTGTTTCATAAGTCTGCACCTTTTGGCCTACCTGAGACTAAAAACCCAGGCTAGCAAAAATTACCTGTAAGAGTCAAGGCAACAGTGGAAACAACAGTTCAAAGCATTGCTTTCAAATTGCATACCAAATCAGCAAAAAAGATTTTTTTCTAGCATATTGAAAATTGAGATATCTTCATGAATTGAGAATGTTTCATCTTCAGTGAAGAATTTGCCCATGTAAAAAGGCTTGATGAATCTGCTTCAGGTGTAAAAAGATGGGAACTGGAGGGGAATGACAGAAAGAGCTGAAGTTTATGATGAGTTCTGAGGTCAGTTAGAGGTCGACCTGCCACACAAATACACATTGTGGTCATTGCTTGTATTGGTAACTAGCTTATAGCTAACATCTGTTGTATTTTGAGGTTGCTGAATTGTTTTTGCAAAGTGCTTGGCCTCATCCATGTATGTGGGCAAGTGTATTTCCTGGCAATCACATAAAGAACTCATTGCTATCAAGCGGTTTTTCAGTTGCTGAATGGTTGCACTTTATGCAAAAGCTCTCCAAATGAGTGTAGAAGTGAATGAGTATATGTGACTACTAACTGTGTGTGTACTTTTCTGTACATATTGTTTGACCAGAGACTTTTTTGTACAGACAGTAGCACTGCTGTGATAAGCCCTGATCTAAGTATCAAGTTTGTTTTCATGCACTGCCATTAATAGAAGATGGACACTGGAAATGAATAGTGCATGTGAAGGCCCATTATGAAGCTGCATTCCTGACTCATCCAAATGATATCTGCACTGCAAGGTACCTAGAGCACAATAACACAAAGTATGGGCTAAGCCAATGGGAGAGAACCTGAACCTGGATTAAGGAGTCATTCATTAGCCTTGTGTATATCTTGTTGATGTTGGATAATAGCATATAGCTAAAAAATTCTCAGGACCTAAGAAAAATACAATTCTTAGCGTGATAGAACTTAGGTTTCAGTTTATCTGTGAAAGGCTCAGAGGACAAGTTCTGGAATCCATTTTATTATTATTGTATTCTGAGAAATACAGCATCTATACTCCATTTCTACTACCACAACACTCAATGCAATGCCCCCAATAAGTTGGGCTTCCAGGTGAGCGTCTGGAAAAATAAGTCACTTTCAGTGGATGAGTTTCCCTGGATGGGGGCCCAAAGCCTGCCACAAGAATAGGCACTGAGGTCCGGTGCATTGTGAGCTGTGCACTGACCCCTGGCTCTCACACTCATTATTCCAGATCTGCAACATAAATGAAAATACCAGTGGATATTAAATCTTTAAATTGTGTTACAATTACGTTTCAGCTTAGAAAACACCAAATGCTAACTTTTAAAGTTACTGTAATTAAATGTAATTCCATATACATCTGGTTTATCATGACATTTTTTCAAGCATTTGACCATCAGATAAGTGAGCCTCAGTGTTAAGTGTCTGAAGAGATAGTCCTTTCTAAACCAATAAATAGAAACCAGCCAGGATGCTAAACTGGGAATCTTTCTACATGTTGTTCATTTGTTTAAGGCCAAGAGTTCAGTTGAACCGTAATTTAGACTTTAATCAAAGAGCAGCCGTTTTGCCTTTGACACAGGATCCCTGCTTTTATCTGTTTTTGCTCATTCTTTCCATCTCAGCCTGACCTAACAATGGATCCTCCTACTCCCTATGATGTTTACATAGCAAAGCCAGCCTTTGATTTTCTGTCAAAATGGGCCAAAAGACAACACACAACCTGAGGATGAAGTGAAAGGGGAAAGGAAGAGGGAGAGCCATGAATGCTCATGGAGGGTCTGGGGGCCTGACTAATGGAACTAAAAACAAGAGGAAGAAAATAGAGGGGTAACAGAATTTTTATTGCTGAAAGCTGATCTCGACCCGGCTCTCTGCTCATCCCCAAATGGGCCTCTTGTCACAAGGACACAGACGGCCACGTAGACCATGCGGTCAAACAAGAAACCACCCAAGCAGCAGCCATGAAACTTTTAAAACCTGGAGTTCAGCTTGGAACCTGCTGTAAATAGCCAGAGGAAAGAGATGAGCTCTTTAAAATCCTTTGAAACCTATTACACATGGAGCTAATGTGAAAACACTGTAAACTGTAAATGGGGCTTGCTCCAAAACACAGACCTTAAACTGGTATCTTGCTCTGCAGTAACCCAAACAGCATGACAAGGTGTGTTTTTGCATCTCAAGACAGAAAACAAAAGACTACCCTTTTCAGACATGCACTGTAACCCCTGAAATTATGTAGACATTACCCTGTGGAACAGTATGTGTGAACACAAATATCCAAGTCTAGGTCCCCAGTACAAAGTCTGTGTAATGTCCAAGTGAGCCCATGTGAGAAGACAGTGGCGTATAGTCTGGACGGAGTATTCACACCGAGCTAGTGTTGATGATGTTCTATTGTGTGTCTGGTGCGAAACTGAAAGAATAAAAGCATCCAGTGGTGAAGAAGAAGGATTATTTACACAAAGACGCCAATGAGACACAACGAGATTCTGGAACTTCTGTCATCAATGACTGATGTTGGGGGTGCCCCGATATATACCATATATGCAAGCACAATGCAACATTGGCAATTCAAGTCCGGAACTCTCGTCTGTCTCCCCTCTTTCCTGTCTGCCCCTCCGTGACCCGCCAAGCTCATAAAAATAATAATCAAGGATAAAATGCCCCCACAGAAAATTGATTAAAAAGGACCCTGCTATTAAAGACCAAAATACAAGCCAGCAATGTGGCTGCGTTATGCCTCACTTCCTACATGCTCTACCCAGGTAACCCCTTTCACATAAACCAAACTCAGTATTTCCAGTAGGTGAGAACTTGTAAGACACAGACTGAGTCCTGTGTGAAAGGGCAACTCTTGACAATGTCTGGGCCTGATTCTACAGACACTGTCATATGTGAAATCAGCTTAAGAGATAATGTGTAAAATTACAGATAATTATATAATGTAAAGCCGGGGTCTCCAACCTTGTTTTACTCTGAGAGCTACTTCGAAAAAATGAAAGCGGCTGAGAGCTACTCATGTTTTATATTAGGTTACTAGTTACATTTAATTACATAATGTATTTAAACTTTCAAACAGATCTCCAAGCAAAACCAGCTGAATAAGCTAATTGTTTTGTGTAACCAGTTATCAAATATTAATATCCAACACATTTTGTGTCAAAAGCATAAACAACATCAGTCATCACATCAGATTGCCAAGTTCATAATGCACCTCCTTTCACAAATCCTTTATTTTATAAATTGCATGTACTGTAGATGTTGTAAAAACAATGGAAAGTTGGTTATTGTATTGTGGGCTCCTTATCAACACAAACAGTAGAGACAACTAAGGTAGGCTACTTAAGACTCCTCGGTGCCCAACTACCACAATTTGATTTAAAAAGATGTTAAATATTTTCTGCTACTTACATTTTCGGATATCATGATCTCAGATGTCCATGCAAATAAATGTCCACAACTCCACTTAGACTTTTTGTAACACCAGTATTTGATGGAGTATCAAACCAATGCATTGACAGCTGGCAATACATCCAGTGATATGTAGCAAACAACAACTCTTATTAGCGAATTTAGCATAGTGTTACTTACTTTACTGAAATGTAGCCTAAACATTCTGCTGGCCACAGTACAACTAACTGAATCCCTGGCAACGTACCTCCTGTTTCTTGTTCAGTAATGTTACATGTTTATCATTTCATTTAAGTGAAGACTTTCAAGGCTCAACACAACATTGTCCAAAAGAGTTGCTAACATTACTGAATGGAGTAACTGACAAACTTCACAGCAGTGTAACTCGTTTGACTGAAAGGTGATTAGCAAATAATAATTTGGTGCCAAAGGAGGGTAGGACATCTGTGTATTTCATTGGGTCACAGTCTGAGCAGTTTTAGTTTTACAATGCATTCACTGCAGGCTAGATACTATATATTCTCTGAACCTTTAGGCGAGCTACTCAGAATTGGGTAGCGAGCTACTAGTAGCTCGCGAGCAACGTGTTAGAGACCCCTCATGTAAAGAATATTCAAGAACAGAAGCTTTAAATGTGAATGCATATGCAAAAGTTATTCTTTTTGTTTACAATCCAAAACTGACTCAGTCAAGTCAATTAAAAGACTGATTGCAGGATTAGCTGTAACAACATCCAATGCTCAAGAATCAAACACTCAAATTTTTGTGTCAAAACACAGCAGGGCATTTCTTGTAGTCCAGCAGTGGAATCCTTAATAAGTTTCTGACTGCAAACGATGCCTCTTTAGAAGAGAGGTTTAAACTCTGACAGAGGGCTATACAAAGAGTTCTATATGACTAATATAATAGTATTCACTGCGCATTTCCATTTTTTGATCTTTAGTGTTAAGTACTATGGAACTGTAAGGATGCCTGAGCCATTTTCAACTGCAATGAGGTCCTGAATGGTGACAAAAGAGGCATATTGTGGTTTAGTGCAGAGCTTTAGGAAAAGCTGTCTCAGCATGTTGTCTTAGTCCCTGTAAAACCCCTCCTGGCTCCTGCCCATACAAAGCTCTTGTATAACTTTTCCACTCACCAGAACATCCATGCAGGGCTCAGTGCACACTCCAACTAACGGCAAGCTCATGGGGTGGATGTGTAGCGCCCTTCCTTCCAGTGTTTCCTGAGGAAAAGCTGAAGTGAGTTGAATCTGCTCAGTGGCAGTCGGGGCCTTTACTCTCAACTCACTTCTCTCCAACAGAGGAGTGAGATTCTCTCCTTCTTGGGTTCAAAGGCTTCTGACAGTCCGGTTAGCCTGACTGCATCTCCTTCATCTTCACTCACTCTTGTGCTCTAATTTCCTCCATGCTATCCTGAAAATAACCCACATTCAGTTGACTGATGTGCTGAGCCTTTGTCTGTCTTCACTGCCAAACATCCCATATGGTTAAGATCTATTCATACATCTCACAGGATGACTGTGCAGACTGTCTCTTGTTTCCTCTCACCCTCTTTTTGATGTCTAGCCCACTAGATTTTGGTGGAACTTGTCCAAACACGATTTTTTCTGGGCTGTGAGTCTAAACATTTTTAGCCCAGACATCAAACACTAACCTTGGATCCTTGCGTGTCATGCGTTACAATAGTCCCACTTTAAATTGGTTTATCAGAGTCTAAACCAAGACAAAGACATGTAGGGCCAAATATGTACTGAATACTGTATCTGTCTGAGAAATATGTCAACTATGCCATTTTCACTGCTATTTTATCAACAAAAACTTGCTCTCTTACACATCTGTCTTTTTTTTTGTCTACATATATAGATCTTTTAGGCCTCCTACCTGCAAAGTCTAGTTTGATTATGAATTGTCAGCACACACTGGAAAACTGAATAATTTGGTTGGCAGTTTCTAACATCAAACCCTTTATATGGGTAATTTATCAACGATTAATGAATCATTTACCAATTAGATTAGATTAAATTCAACTGTATTATTATTATTATTGTGCCGGTTACATGTGCAAAGCCAATGAAATGCACCTAACTTGTAACCAGAAGTGAAAAAGGAATAGTATATAGATAAAGTGCAGAATAATTGGACATGGCTATCCATTTACAAAATGTCTTTATCATCAAATAGCAGTGAAATATATACATTTGTTTATGCACAGAGATGAGAATGCCCACTGCAAAATTCATTATTTTGCAGATGATAAACAAACCTAAAAAGAAACCTGGTTGATATGCAATATAGACAAGAAGGCATGGGAAAGATTTCCTTATTTACAGTACAAATATTTGCGACTTATAAGTGTGTTGTTTTAATTAGGCCTATATTAAATTAAAAACCACAAGCAAAATACACAGAGACACAAATATTAGCTAAAATTCATACTATTAAAACACATAGATAGAAATATTCATACAAGTATATAATGGTAATGCTACTTAGCTAACCTATTACCAACACAGTATTTCCCAGATAATGTGAACAAGCAATATCTGATGGCAGTTAATTTGACAGTTTCACAGGCAATCAAAGTGGCCAGGCTGAGCACTTTTAATTTTTGTATGCATGAGGTATGGTGATATAAAGGGCAATGCTTAAATGACAAATACCATAAAAGACCTTCTCAGCCTCCAGTTAAGACTGCACATTGTTAGAGGTTAATAAACTGCATCAAGTCTTCCCCTGTAGTGGGGTTCTTTTTCCTGGCAGGAATGTAGAATATTCGGTGGTGGTGGGGGAGCTTGTGACTACAAGGTTCAGCCTCCAGACCAGCAAGACTGAATCTTGGTAGGACAAGTGCCCCTCCCTCATTACCAACACCTTAGTGCCCTGAGCAAGACCTTTAATCCTAACTGTTCAAGTGGAGCTGCTCATGTCAGACTGTGGTTGGACTAAGCAGCTTCCAGGTGTGAACTTCCTGGAAAAGAGAGGTGGCCTCTCATTGAAACTATAACTGTAAACTTTAAATAAATAAATGTAAAGAAGAAGAAAAGGTTAGAAGGATCCCTGAAACACAAGACAAAGGCACAGTCTCATACATTGCACACTGTGAATGAATAATTTGCCAAATACAAGCAAGCAGGTTTAAACTGTGAGACTTCATTTCTTATCTTTTCTGGGAGCTGGAAATGGAAACTATAAAGATAATCCCTAACTGAGGCAATCAAATGTATCATAAACAATTTATTCATCAATGAGGAAGTTTTACAAGCATTTGGTAATTGGTGGGTAGGTCTGTGTTTGTGTCAATTTAGCCAGAAGCCCATGGCATGTTTACACACTTTGATCCAACTCTTTGCAGAGTACTGTGTTGCTCTCCTGTTTGCATTGAGTTTTTCAAAATTTTTATACTCTGTGTTGTTTTGCTCTCCCGGTCTCTCTCTCCCTGGTTGTAGCCTGTCATACATTTGGTAGCTCTAATGTGACAAAACTCAGCACTATAATATCTGTTTTTTCTGACTGGCTTTTTGGCTGCAGAAATTGTGTGTGCTTGCTGTAAGTCATTCATTTCCCTCCTCTTCGGGTCAAAATGACCTCTGCTCCCTACACCCTGACCTGCAAAGCCCAAATGCACATGGGCTCTCTCACCCCTCCATGTCCACACACAATAGTAATTTTTACAACGAGATCCCTCACTACTGCTGTTCTGAAGGGTCGCCAGTATCCTGCCCTTGTGCTGTTCATAAAGATCAAGCTAAGAGCGGTATAATTGCGAGCCAGCCTGTGAATTCAGACAGCAGGCTGGCATTCCGCACCAGAGGCGAGACGCAACATTGCTCTGCATCAACTGTGATGTAAATTTTGCATCAGTAGTCTACAAGCCAAAACAACAATGGTGGGAGAGATGAGTGTGGATGTAGCTTTGTTGGCTCTTCAAGAATTTATTTTGCTTCAGGCAAAATTGGTCAGCATAGTTCTTGCTATGTATGCGAATGTCATGAGTAATAACTCCAATCAACACATTTATGACATCAGGAATGCTTTGATGTATAAGTTAGAGAGAAGCTGAGAACAGTTCAAGGCAGAGAGGCGTGCAGACTTGAGATGCCAGTGATAGTGTCGCACACATATTACGTCATCAAAATGTAGCACTTGGTCCCGGACTGCCGACTCACCCATTCTGCACACGCATATCCCCTTTGTTTCACCTCTGGTACTACCTCCCATGGCGAACCAGAGGCAGAAAAAACATGGCCTGCCATTCTGGCTTTGCACCTTACACACAGAAAACAAGACGGAATAAAGTCGCACCAATCCTGCCTCAAAATGGTAGTGTGTAAGGGGCTATTGTCATGGTTTATTCATTCATTTGGCTCAGTGACTCCATCTTGGACAGCATAATACAAATACCGGGGTTCCAGGTATACAGAGCAAATCGTATAACAGAGTTATACAGGAAAAGGATAGGAGGCGGAATCTGCTTCTACATAAATGAAGGTTGGTGTAAAGATGTTACAGTGTTAGAAAGAACTTGCAACATGGACTTAGAGACTCTTTTCATCAACTGTAAACCATTTTATTCTCCCAGAGAATGTTCATCATTCATTCATTCTTGTTGGAGCGCATATAAGACCACAGGCCACAGGCAAAATCAGAAGTACATACTGTACAGAGCTGCTTCAAATGCACAGACCGGAGTGTATTTGAGGCTGCAGCTACAGACCTAGATGAACTCACTGACACTGCGACATCATACATCAGCATTTGTGAGGATGTGTGTGTGTCCACCAAGACCTTCTGCATATACAACAACAATAAACCCTGGTCCACAGTAAGACTTAAGCAGCTTTGTCATGCCAAAGAGGAGGCTTACAGAAGTGGGGACAGGATCCTATACAGGCAGGCCAGGAACACACTGACAAGGGAGATCGGAGTATCAAAGAGGAGCTACTCTGAAAATCTGAAAAACCAGGTTTCAGCCACTGACCCCTTGTTTGTGTGGAAAAGCCTGAAAAACATCACTATCTATAGCAAACACCATCCCCCCTTGCTGTAGAAGACCATCAACTGACCTGCATGTGTTTTAATGTAGGTTTGAGAAGCACAACTCCAAACCCCTCATTCATCTCACCTTAGACCCAGCAGCTGCCCCCTCAGACCTATGCACAGGCCCTCTTTGTGGACTTCAGCTCAATGTTCAACGCCATCATCTCCGCCACTCCAAACTGAACTGGCTCACTATGTCTGCCCCGACCTGTCAGTGGTTCACTAGCTTTCTGACAGGCAGGAAGCAGCAGGTGAGACTGGGAAAAATCATATACAGCACCCACACAATCAACACAGGCACCCCCCAGGGATGTGTGCTCTCCCTGCTGCTGTTTTCCCTCTGCACCAATGACTGCACTTCAGGGGACCCCTCGGAGGATTGCAGGTGACACAACAGTCATCGGTCTCATACAAGATGGTGATGAGTCTGCCTACAGATGGGAGGTTGAACAGCTGGCCCTGTGGTGTGATCACAACACCCTAGAGCTGAGCACACTCAAAACAGTGGAGATAACAATAGACTTCAGGAGGAGCCCACCCTACCCGCCATCACCATTCTCAGCAGTACTATATCATTAGTAGAGTCCTTCAAGTTGCTGGGTTCCACTATCTCCCAGGACTTGAAATGGTTGTCCAGCATCAGTACCATCATCAAGAAGGCACAGGCACCAGCTCAGGAAGTTCAACCTGCCCTAGGAGCTGCTGACACAGTTCTACAGAAGAATCATCAAGTCTGTTCTCTGCTCATCCATCACTGGTTTGGCTCAGCAACCAAACAGAACAGGAACAGACTCCAGCAAACAGGAGGCGACAGTGGTGCGGTGGGTGGAGCAGTCGACTCTCAACCAGAAGGTTGAAGGTATAAATCTCGGTGCCTCCAATCCACGTGTGGAAGTGTCCTTGGGCAAGACACTGAACCCCCCCGTTGCCCCCAATGGTTAGAGCCATTGGTTGAGTTGGCGCTGCAGATGGCTGCCATCAGTTCTGTACCGGAAACAAATTCCTTGTATGTAACATACTTGGTCAAAAAAGGTGATTATCCTTAACAGTCAAGACTGCAGAAAAGATCATTGGTTCCAGCCTGCCCTCCATGGAGGACCTGTACAGGTCAAGAGGAGAGCAGAGAAGATTTCTGCAGACGCCTCACATCTGGACACAAACAGTTTGAACTTATCCCCTCTGGATGGAGCTAACACCAAAACAACCAGATGCAAGGGCAGTTTCTTCCCACGGGCCATCACTCTGATGAACACTTAACTCATAAATGTATAACAGAACGACAACCCTCAGTGCAGTACCTTGTAAATATAACTTCGTATTAATCTATCTGATAATTTTCATCTAAACTGTGTATAAACATATATAATACATATATATCTTTTTTCTTATTTTTTATTTTTCTTTCTTGTTTATTCATTGCCTTATGGAAGAACATTGTACATGCACACTGAGAGCCATTGTACTGGAACCATATTCCTCATGTGTTCAACACACCTGGCCAGTAAAGCTGATTCTGATTCTGATTTTGACTGTGTGTTTTCAGGATGTAGATTCCAGTGCCTCCAAATGTAATCCTCTCACACTGTCTGCACACTTCACATCACCTTACTGTGGCTCCCATGAGTCACAAGGATATAATAAGGACCAATTACCTTGGATTTTGTCTCAACAAGTAACAATAACAGCTGCCAAATAAGAAACAGGGATAATAGCAGGATGCAGTAAAAGCAATGCTTGGTGTACTTTTATTTTATTGGTAGTGCTCCAATATAAATGGCATAATTACCCATCAGTGCTATCTGGGCACATTTGTTGTTAAGGTGTTTGTGAAAGGCAAAGTGTTAGTTCATGATTATTGAGCTTTGGTTTGTTGAAAGTTTTTCCAAGGTTTGCTTAGTTTGTCAGGTTTTATTTTGGTTTCTTACAGGTATCTGTCACGATCCTACTGTATCTCAGGCCTGTTTATTTTGTCTATTCTGCCTCTGTTTCCTATCATACGCTATCCATCCACCAGATGCTCTCAATTTTTCCCTCCATTCCCATTCACCTGATCTACTTCTCCCCACCTTTGCTTCATACACCTTTTGTGACAGTAAAAACATGTTCTATTGTTGAAATAAGCTGAACGAAAAATAATGTCTTGTAGGAAACATTGCTAACATTAGCAAGCTAGGCTAGCTGGCTTAAATTTTCTGAGCTTAAGCTGGTTAGCATGGTTTGATTGTTCATTTCCTAATTTTTTTGTTTTCCTGATATATTTTGTGCCTTTGGGTACTTCTCCAATATACTTTGCCTGGCCACACTTGCCTGTCTCACCTCCCTCACTCTGTCTCTCTCTTCTAGCCCCGATTGCTCATCATGTACACCTGCTCCTCACCCCTTGGTTATCACCAGCTGCACTTCATTAGTTCATCCTTTACTTATACTCGGTTCGCCTATCACTCCCTTGCCAGTTTGTTCACATTCTCAGGCCATCTCTTCATCTCCCTTTGTCCCCCTTTTATTCGTTTTTGGTATTTTTTGTGTGCTCCAGTTCCCGTTGTGTATGCCCAAGACTCCAGTGAGTTTCACCTCTCCTAGCCAGTTCCTATTTTCCCCCTCATGGACTGTTTTCCTCCAGACCTTGGCTCAACTCTACCCTCCCAGACAGGTCGATGCACAGTCACCAGTTTTCTGCCATACCAACTCCTCTCTGCTTGTGTGGTCCAGCCTACACTGTCAGACGCATCCTGGATGTCTGCCCTAGGGGCCGGGGGTTCCAATATCTGGTGGACTGGGAGGGTTACAGTCCGGAGGAACGGTCCTGGATTCCCCACTCCTTTATTCTAGATCCTGCCCTTCTCACCACCTTCTACCAAGCGCACCCGGACAAACCTGGGGGGCGCCGGTGATTTTCTTCTGGGGTTAATTTGTTTCACCACTTTCTACCACACGCACCCAGACAAACCTGGTGTCAGGTTTGCCCGGCTGCACCTACTTTGTCACTCCCCTCACTCTGTTTTCACTCCCTTACCCCGATTAAGTTATCCTTTATACCTGCTTCTTACCCCCGGATTACCACCAGCTGCACTTGATTAGTTTCTCCCTATTTAGTCCCTGCTCTTCGTTCACTCCCCTGCCAGTTCTTTCTAGCATTTCTCAGGCCCGTTTG
>NW_018127931.1:6118690-6127394 GCF_001952655.1 Monopterus albus | reverse complement strand
TCTGCCAACCCACCTCTTCTCTGCTTGTGTTTCTTCCAGTAGCCATCATCACCCATCGACCAGCCCAGGAGTGACCCCGCAACGCAGCTCGGCCCACCTCATTCAACTCATCATCCCTCTACTCCTACTGCTGGTCGACACTCCGGTTACTCTGTTCCTTTATCAGCCATTCACTTGTTGTTATCAGTATATGGCACTGTATATAAATAAATCTCTGCTTGCACTGAAGTCTGCTACCTGGGTCCGCTTTCACAGCATTTGCAGTGCTTATCTTTGTCAGTCTAAAAGTTGAGTTTACCACCTGACCAACCTTCATCTACCAGTGAAGCCTATGCGATATGTTTGAAAGATCCATAACAAGCAAATAAATGGATCTTGAGTGGAGATATTTGTGAACAGGTTTTATTTCCTGGTGAAATCTGAACTGTCAGAACTGCAAAAGACTTTTCTGTAGGACTGAAAATGAACATAGAGAAAATGGAATAAAGAAGAAGTGATGATTCATAAATAGTCTTGGTTTTGTGTGTTCTTGTTCAAACAACTACAAAAATGTGCAGGTTCTTGCATCATTTGGCATTTTCAGGTGAGTACACTGTCTTCTCTGTACCACATAAACTCATCTGCACACAAAAAACGTGGCTTTTATTCCAACATGCCATTGCCCTTTCTCTCCTGATCTTTTCTGCTTCTTTTGTTTCAAAACCCAAATGTCAGATATAATATATGTCAAACTAATGTAGGGTTTGGTAAATTTGATTGGAATAAAAGACTTTTTGCAGAGGCTGGTGACATCTAAGAAAACCCTGAATACTTTTGTCTCAGACTTTTAGAAAAAACCCCTTTTCTCAGTGAGACAAAATAACATCCTCTGGCTATTTGGAGGCAACAATAGTCAGTAAGTTTTATTTATTCCGGACAGTGATCCAAACCCTGTCAGCCTATTTTTTTTCTGCAGTTTGTTTATACACACACTCTGTAGAATGAATGTCTAGGAATCCTCCCAAACCCCAGTTGGTTGGCTTTAACAGTCAGTCTACTCTCAAGAAGCAAAATTAAAGTTGCTTGCAGTTACCCCACACTCCTCATCCTCCTTGCCGTCCTCTCTCAGATTTTCAGTTCGTGTGGCTTGGCAGTCTGACAGACAATGGACAATGGCTGCAGTCTGACACACTCTGGCAGACTGTGGAGCTGTAATCACCGGATGGATTACTCCCAGTAGGCATATTTTTTGTGTGTGTAAAAAGTTGTTTTCTAGCTACTGTGTCTGCTAACATGTCCCAGACGGTTCAGTGTTTTTTTCCTTCGGCTCATGGTTCTGTCTCTAAGAGGGCACTTGTAACAGCAAACTAAGATCTCAAAGCGATTCCAGGTGGTCAGGGTGGAGGGTACATTGCAAAACTTCAGCCAGCACATGAGCAATATCATGTGTTCGACTCCCCCAAACACATTACCAGGAAGAGTTATATTTATGTTTCTCAAGCTGTTTTCCAGACAGTGGCAAGACAAAGTATCTGAACCCCTTTGGACTGATCTGTTTTATGCATTAGTTGGTCATAAAATGTGATCTGATCTTCATCTAAGCCACAAGTATAGACAAACACAATGGGCTTAAGTTAGCAACATACTAAATAATAATCTCAGTCTTTACTGAACACATCCATTAAGCAATCACATTAATCATTTACAGTGCTGGTAGAAGCATCCAGTGTCTTTATATGTTCATGGTAACCTGTAATAACTTTGCTGTATGCCTTTGTTTTCGCTTCCAAATAAATGTTCTCAGTGGAAGTAAGTCCCTGCCAAAATGTTTGAGGGAGTGCTAACCAAATTATAAGTGCTGCTCACTGCAACTCAACAGTTGAGAGCACACAGGCACAGATTTGCATGAGCAGAATCAGAGTTGAGATCATAAACCCAGCCATGTGTGCACTCGTTTCTAAGTCTGCACTCTCAGATTTCTCCACTGGGTTTTGTGTGAACGTTTGTTGGCAACAAAAGTTTAGAAGGTACACAAAACAAGTTTTGGGCGTTATTCAGTTTGCAAAACAGGCACAGACTTGTAAGAGCAGAATCTTATTTGAGAGTGAAGGAGGACCCCTGCTGCTCTTACATGTCTGTCTCTGAGTGGTCACACATTCTGATTTACAAACTGAATGGCACTCACAATTTATTCTGCGCACTTTTAAAACTTTTGCTGACCTTCACACAAACCATACGGAAGTACATCCTCGTCATAATGTTTGAGGGCACACAAACCACATTTTGAGTGCTACTCATTTTGCAACTCGGCATTTGAGAGTGCGCAGGCACAGATTTGTAGGTGCAAATACAGATTTGAAAGTATAATCCCAGTCATGTGTGCACTCTTTTCTGAGTCTGTGACCTCAGATGTCCCCAATGGGTTTTGTGTGAAACTATGCTGGTGCCAAACGTTTTGAAAGCATATAAAACACATTTAAAGTGCTAATCAGTTTGCAAATCAGAATTTAAGAGTGTGCAGGTATGGATTTGTAGGAGTTGAATCACATTTGGGAGTGAGAGAGGATCCTGTTGGTCACCCAAATGATCTGTTACATTCATGATTCTGTTCTCCCTCATGCTCAGATCTGATTTACAAATCCATGCCAGCATGCCCTTGAATTCTGACTTGCAAACTGAATTGCTCTTGAAACTTGTTTTGTGCAGTTTCAAAACTTCTGGCATTGCCAAACTTTCACACAAAACCTAGTGGAAAAATCTGAGCGCTCAAAGTCAGAAACAAGCACACACATGGTGGGATTACGACTTCAAATTTGATTCTGCACTTATACTACTCAAATGCTGATTTCCAAACTGGGTAGTGCTCAAAATGTGGTTAGTGTGCCCTCAAATGTTATGGATGGCATGTACTTCCATATTTATTATTATAATGGATGTGTGTGGCAAAAGGAGCTCCTGTGCCTTTTAAGGTTGAGTTTGGCCACTACCTGCAATTCACTACAAGGAACAACACTGTTCCTGCTCACACTTTAGCATGGTGTTTGTTAAATTCAAGTACTGCACATCAAGATGACTGTATATTGTAAAGATGAAGCGACAACCAGAAATGTCTAGTGTTCATCTGGCAGAAAACCCTGTACTCTGAAATATCACAGTTTGTGACCTTGGCTACCTGCCCCAGTTTGTGGTGGTACTTCTTCTTTTTTTGGATAGGCCCTTACCTTAATTGGAACGAAGGATAACTGGCTACATTTTCTAGGCTCAGTAAATGTCATTTCAGTGTCAGTTGCAGTAATATATAGATGCATTTGTGTGTGTGCATGTTGTTGTGTTAAACTGTATCCATGCTGCTGATCTAAGCTCCTTTTCACATGCCTTTCTGTTTTTCTTTCTCTCTAACACACCCTGTATAAACACAGTTTGCTCTAATACTCCTGACACAACCCAGTTTAATTGGTCTTTCATTTCCTCTGGAGGGGGAACCACAGACACATACACACATGCTGTGTTTTCATTCTTTGTGGGGACTTTACTTTGACTTGCATTCATTTCCTATAGTCATAATCTTTGAAAAGCCCACTGAAGGTGTGAGGACCAGCTAAAATGCCCTCACAGTGATTGCATCAATAAAAAGGTCTACACAATGTAACAAAGGTATGCACAGACATAGAATTTTCCTCTTGTATCATGGTTACATACCACACCACAACCACAGACAAGACCTTTCTCCTTTTCCCACTAACCGCATCTTTTTCCAGCCTTAGCCTCCACTTTGATTTGGCAGTATCTAACCTGCTTATCTTTGGATTTAATGTAATTTCTCCTGAAGTGCAACTTGTGGATCAACAACCTTAGGGAATCAATGTATAGGAAAATGATCCAGAAACTAGATTTTTAAAAAATGCATATCAATATATGCACTAAAGAACATTTGGCTTTTGTAAGGGTTGCCTGCCTTAGAAAGTCACTTTCAGCTTTTCCCGTTTAGGGGTCGCCACAGTGAATCGTCACACTGACGACTCGTATGTTGACATTTGGCACATGTTTGACACCGGTTCCTGACGCAACCCTGATTTGAACCCGGGGCGCAGTGGCAAGAGCGCTGTGCCTTAACCACTAGCCTACCAGGGATGGTGAGCCTTAAAACAGACTAATTGATACTGACATCACAAAATGGAGTGCAGCCAAGCTTGGTCAGAGTTACCAATAGGAAATATGGTTCATTGTACTGTTGTTGTTTTTTTTTGTTTGTTTGTTTGTTTTCTTGTTGTTGGTTTTTTACAATGAATAGGTTGAAAATATATATTCATATGTACAGTATATAACGGACCACAGCTTCATAATTATGAGCCTGCTAGGTGACAAAGAGAGTGAGAATAAACAAGGATTATGACCAATAGTGGCAATAATGGAGAAATTGAGTTGCTGCATGAGGATATTTTGTGGAAACCTGAAAAACATACTTTATTAGTTGGTGGGTTGTACACAACAAGTACGCATGTTGTTTCACATGAATTAAATCATTATGCTTACAAATTTGGAAGTTAGTAAGCATTAAAAAACAAAACTGTGAAACGTTTACGTTTTTGCCGACCTAGATCTGTGACTGGTGGCAGTATGCATATCCTCTACTGATGGCAGAACTGATGAAGCAGCTCTGAGTACTGAAGGAACTGCACAGCTGTCAGTCTCGTGGTCCTGTCTCTTCACCTGCACAAATGCACCTAGCCATAAAAGCTAGCTCTGTTCCTCTTCCTCTTAGGGAAACGGGAATCCATGGATAGAATTTGTGCAACATTCGCAAAACAATTCACCACAATGAAAAATGGTGAACTGCAAAATAAAACCAGCAAAATAGACCAACTCATAAAATTTGAACAGCTGAGACAAATTCCACATACTGCTGCACAGTATACTGACTGCCTTCTGTGAAGTAATTTGATGTGCTGCAAAGTAAAAAAGCACTAAGTCCATTGCAAAATACATCATCACAGCCGGGCCCATGTCAAAACCACTCAGATCCTTATGCTTGGCTGTTTTTTCTGCTTCCAACACCAACTTTGAGGACTGAATGTTCACTTGCTGCCTGATATACTTGCTGTTCAATTCAGTTAAATTCAGTAAGCTTTACTGGCAGGACCATTAATATAAACAGTATTGCCAAAGCATTAGCTTTCCAATTACAAATATATAAATACACTAGCAAGTACCACAATTAATAGAAAAGGCAAATTATTTACATAGGTAGTTAAGTAAACTATTGTAAAATAACAAATATGGAAAATTTAGCATTAATATACAGTAGAAAAAAACAGGATAAAATTTATATATAAACCAAGAAAGTGGCAGAGAAATCTCTGGTGTTTGTTTTCAGTTTAGTAGTTAAAGATAAAATATGTTGTTTTACTGGTTGTCTTTTAGGATATGACACGTATAGAAAAGCCCTGCGATGGATTGGCGACCTGTCCAGGGTGCAAGAAAATCTTTGCAGCTAATATGGCGCTGGTGCTGTCTATAATCAAATGTCTCAGCTCACTGAAACCATGCAGATGTTTTTGTCTGTTAGCTGCAAAGCTAAGAATAGTGAAGCCAGACAGTGTTTTGATTTGTCCAGCACTTAGTTCCAGAGCAAGATTTCAACAACTGCCAGTTTACATGATATTACCTTTTTCCTAAAGACAAAATCAGGCCCTAGTTTTCAATTTCAAAAAGAATTCAAAGAGGTTTTTAACTAGCATCCTAGTGGATCAAGGCTCTCATGCCATAGCTTGTATTCTCTAATGAATACTGCAGCTGACAGGGACCTTTAACAGGCCTTTATACCTTTGTAGTTTTTAGATAGATTGCATAATGACACTTGAACCAGCTCTATTCACTAACTGAGACAGTGAGGTGCAGTTAAAATCTCTGAAAGGTAATAAATGATCCTTTGAGCTTCAATTATTTTATTAGTCTGTAAAACTATTTTTGTAGATTTGTGCATAAAACAACAGAACAGCTAAAAATAGACAGAATAGAAAGTGCAAAAGTATATGTAAAATTTGCACATGTAGTGTGAGTACAACATCAGCTGTTGTACAATTTGTGTAGACAGGTGGACTGATTAAAATAGCGGCAGGATGAAACACCTCCTGCGCACATTAAACATGCATTTTGTCAGCCTATATAAGATGGGCAGTTAATTACGGAAGTGTCTTATCATCACGCAGTTCCCTAGGTTAGTCCAGTTTGAGAAAATTTATTTCAGTTGTGGTTAAATTAGGGAAGGACTGTGGCTTTGGCTAAATGTGAGGACAGACCATATGACTCACTGGGCATAATTCTTCAAAAGCATGCACCCAGTAACAAATGAGACTTGGAAATCAGGCTCCTGTGTGTATGTTTCTATGTGCACAGTTAAACACCTTGAGCATGTGTAAGGCATTAGGTACAAAACTCTGGATCAAAGGCTCTGGACAGCAAAAGATATCTGCCTTTTGTCATTGTTTCTATCCAGACAATAAAGTGTGTTAAGCTGCAGATGAGGCCTGTCAGAGTGGGGAGTCTTCCAAAAGCATCGAGATGCTGGGAAATCCAGGAGGCAGGCAGCTGTTTTCCATCTTTAAAGTATGGACACAGCGGAAGGGGGAGAGCTTGAACTGTGGAAATACCAGAGCAGAGAATGAAAGCTGTGATGCCAGTAAAGAAAAATGAGAAAGTATACCAGCACTAATGAAAAGTGACAGACAGAAGAATGTCAACGACTCAAACACAAGGGGCAATAACAAATTCTTCCCTTTAATGATCTCTACTGTAGCTATAACAATTAATTTGTCATGTTCCTGCCAGGGACTCTTTTTGTGAAAGGAACTCCTGGGTTTTCACCATTTCATTCTCTCCAGCCTTTCTGCCAGTCAGTGACTGATTTGGATCAGCTGCCTAATGCTACTCACCTGTTACTCATTATTTCCACCCTACATATACTGCCTTATACATCCTGTCCAGTTGCTGGCTCATTGCCTACTATGCCTTGTTTTCAAGCCATTATCTATTACTGGACCCCTATCTTACCAACGGAATCCTACAGCATTATGTCAGGGTCAGGTAATATGCTATACTATCCTCATAGACTGACCTGGAAAATTTCTTTCCAGTGCACCTGCCTTTAGGGGAAAAAAGGTGCATTGCTAATCTCTTTTATGCTAATCTCTTGTTTCATATAATAACATTGCCTGATTAAGGTCTCATGGAGATGCTTTTATAGATTTCTCGCCTTTTAGTTCTGTTGAAGATACAAACAGCATGAAAGAACAAGAGATGATTTACAAATCAGTATTTTCAGTTTTAATTTAGATTTTACATACTGTCCCAACGTTTTATGATTTGGGGTTGTACGTGAATCACTGCTCGCATGGCTGAACAACAAGGTTAACAACAGTACAAAAGTAAAAGGAGAACAGAAGAGGTAGCCTAAAGTCGACCCATAAATCTACATGACTGTGAGTGTGAAGCACTCCATCAAGAGCACAAGGGTTCACCAAAAGGGGGATCTGGACGCTGTTTGGATCCACAAATGCACATACCAACACACTCATTGGTCATCAGGACCTCTCTCTCTTTCATATAAACACCCAAATTGTTCATACACTATCATCATTTGCCAGTTCAAACAGAGAACATACACACACACTCCATCTCCTATTGTGTGCCTGCTTTCCAAGCATTCAGCCCCTCACTGCAGACATTTAGCACGTCCCCTCTGATGGAAAAACTGCAGTTCACTCAAATCGTTGTTTCATTTTTTGGCTGCAGCAATCCCAGTATCTTTCATTTCCACGACAACTGCTTTAGCAGACAGTCAGCTTCGTGCTGTACAGCCACAGTGCACAATCCAGACATTACCCAATATCCTGAGAGAGTCTGGGGGTACACGCTGCTCATTTACTGACATGTCAATACACCGTGTGACTGGTTGACTGGTTTGTGGTTTTTCATCACATGGGAGATCTATTAGACATGAATGACACATCTGCAACACATCAATATTGCTTTATATGAGCGATTTAAAGGGAAAACTCAGCTAGTTGACATTAACATGTTAGATATCTTTAGTCTGTGACATTCAGTGCCTGTCTGGAACTTATTTTGTAGTTAGAATTTAGTTTTCAGAGCCACTCAGCCAAAAGACAGTCAACAGTATTTCCTGTTGCTGTATAAAAAACTTAAAAAAAAACAAATGTAAACTATTTTATATAACAAACAATATAATATTTATGAATCTAGCTAAACTGAAAACAAACACCAGAGAGTGTAAATATTAAATCTATTTGATCATTCTGTGAATATCGATTAAATAAATCGCTGATATTTTGAATATTTTTCTCTTACCTGAAGGTGAACCGACTGTTGCACTGCTACAAGTCACAGAATCTGATGGGTCACAGAAACACCAGTGGTAGGTTGAGGCTGAGCACTCGTCCTTCTCAAGTAATCAACAGTAATACAAGTTCTTACTTTAACATGTTGGGTACTAGAAGAATTTAAACAAAGAATTAGTTGTTTCTCCATTTTTTGTGAATACCATACCAGCATTGCTTTACTCTGAAGAACATGATTTTCCAGTTGCCTATATAACAGCAGGTGATTGTCACACACGATTCCACTGCATCTGTGGTCAGAGACACCTTTTCAACTCTTGCCAAACAGCATGCAGCTCAGTCATTATCATCATACAGTTTATCCAGTC
>NW_018127931.1:6095186-6118624 GCF_001952655.1 Monopterus albus | reverse complement strand
TGAAGCTCATAGGTAGTATGTCCTCTGCTATCATGTCTGTGATGAGGGCCACTGTTTGCTCTGCACGTCAATCATCAAACTTATTTCTTCAGGTAACAAAGCTAACCATTGACTGTTGATCTGTGGACCGCCGGATGCCTCGCCTTCATATGGCTGTGCGTTGTTGTGGATTTATGATATGCTAACTTAACCTGGCAGAGTTTGCCCTGCACCTCATTTTTATTTTCCCCAAAAAGTTCCACACAGAACTTTTTGATGGCTGTAGTCTCTGCGTGTTCCTGCTGTTTGTAATTGGTGCTCTAGTAAAATGATACACTGACCTCATTGTTGCATTATTGCCAGGTGCCAGTAAATGCAAGGGAAACAGTGGCTTGTTGTTTTTGAAAACAAAACCAAAGTTTCAGGAAATATTGGATTTTTTTTTATTTAATGACCGTTTGGATATTTGAAAATCATTAACCATCCCTAGTTTGTATTTGTCTTTTTCTTTGGTGATGTCTTTATTGTCATAAAGGCCAAAGAATGTAAACTAAACACATAACGGGAATGACAACTGTGAAAAGGAATTTGTCTGCCCATGAAGCTTCAAGAAGCTGGGTAGTTTGCCAACTTGAAAATGGATCCAATATAGAACCAGCTCACAGAACGCATCCATAGTCTGAAAGCCTAAATGAGGACGGGTTTGCACATACTTCTGTAATTCCTACAAACTGGCCTGTTTATAGGAATGTAAGACAAAGAGCAGACCCCCCCCCCCCCCCCCACCCCCCCCACCCGCTGGGTGCGCCGCCGGCGCGACAAAGAGCTGACCCCCCCCCCCACCAACTCTCCTGATGTCTGGGCCAGCTGGCGGACCCTCTTATACCCGTCACATCACATGACTAACCTGGTGCCCTTTCACCTATAGCCCTGTCACTAACCTCAGGGGAGTAGTACTAAAGCTGAGTTAGTAATGAGCAGCGGCGAATTTCCAAGAATCACAGTTGAGCACCTCCTTGGCCTCTTATCCTTTACTGAGTTTCCAGTTTTCACAGTGAGGTTAGAAAGAAACATTTGGATTCTGTAGCCCCCACTGTTCACAGACAGATAAGAAACTGTAGGAAACAGGAAATAGACAGACGCTGTGTCAACTGTGAGATGTCGGGTCTGCATTTAACTTTTGTCAGTGTTAATAGAAAGAGGATGAATGGTAGGGGGGCAGTGGCAGGTCAGAGCTTCTCCAACTGGGGTCAAAAGTCAACATTCTGAGGGCACTGCACAAGGCCTCGCTATAAAATAGATATTTATAGAGGCATTAGCTTTTACTCAAAGACACAATTAGCACACTTGTCACTGTGACAACATAGGATAAAAGTCAGAGCGAGAGACATACAGTACAAACACACATGATGTCAAAAGTTTGACCAATCATTATTTAAAGCCTCTGTGTTCTTTACTCCTTTTAAGTGCATTTAATATTTAGCTTCCACATTTATGAAGACTGTAAATACTATAAACAATTCAAAGATCATATTAATGTTTACAATGTGACACAGTAATGAAAAACTTTTTGGCAGACATTTTCATTTACCATCACTGTGGAGAAGCAGCCATTTGCAGGCATTAACCAGATACAAGTGCTTCTTTGTTACAACTGAAACTAAATGCTGCACTATAGTTGCTAAATGCTACTCATTTTCTGGGTCAGTTTGCATAGAAATTTTGGTTAGGGTCCAGACAAAACTGCATTTAGGTACAGATTAGGAGCAGAGTCCGTCTACAGAGTATATAGGCTCTTAATACAGATAAGACTAGAGAACTTTGATGTCAACAGTTTGATGCCTGTTGAGGCAGGGAGCAGAAACCCAGAATAAGTTTATGAGGAGATCAGAATGAAAAGTTGTATTTGTGCCTAAAACAGCACAAATCGCAAATGTACTTCTCCCAAAAAGCAAACCCACTGGTTAGATGAGAGTTTAAAATGAGCTGTCTCCAGATATTAGCTGTGACTGAGCTGAAGAAGAGCTGTGGCAGTTTCCTTCCTTAGTGCCGCCAAGGAATGTTCAACACCCAGTTTCATTGTGTTCCCAGCAGATAAGCAGTCAGTGAAATTAGCAGTCATTCTCACCTGCCAGGCCAAAATACAGAAGCTGAGGCATGTGAGGGTTAAATGCAGAGAGCTGGATTTCCACTGTTGTCTTCTTAGCACCTCACAGGCGCCAGGTTGATGTGTTCATGCTAATCTCTTCTTCCTATAAACTATTATTACAGTTTAAAGGAGCAGAGGTGATTTAACGCTACAGAAAACACTTTGACTAATTGTGAATCACTGCCTTATTACTGTTGCCAGGTGATGTACAGAAAAACAGTGAAGATTAGGTGAAATGTGTTGTTTTTCTGTAAACACAGACACACACACATTCTCCTGTACTAATACTTTGGCTTTTGGAGCAGGTTACAAAACACTAGGCACAATTATTGATGATCTAGTCAATAAAAGCTAATGCTGCATTGACAGCAGAATGGGAACAACAGATGAAACACTCCATGTTCCACCTTGGGAGAGTTCACATTTGTCCCAACTATTAGTTGGCATGTCTGCAGTTCTTTTCACCAAGTGGAAGATATCATCAGTGTCACAAATCAAAATCAAAGATGGAATCTCAAGTTGGAGGCTTCCCACTGGGCTGCTTTTAATTATGGTTTAAATGATATGGCATGAACACAGCATAAGGGGCTGAGAAAGACACTTCCTCCTAATATGTAAATGAAATGTTTTTAGGAAATGCATTACTGTCTCGACAAAACGGAATCACACCTGCATGATTCAGATTAAGATTTCTGGCATAATTTCACCTAATTTCAAGAAGGGCTGAACACTTATTTGCAAGATTTTTAAAAACAACAACAACAACAACAACAATACAGTAGCATTTGAACATTGCAGCATACTGTATGTCATCCACTGCATCAGTTGTAGAACAGTTTCTCAGGTTAGTTACACAGATGACTTGCCTTGAGCTGCCACATGAATATTTGGTTTTGAAGGATTACATAAAAGCTGCACAGTACGTGTAAGCAGACAGATGTTATGCAGTCTCTTCAGATGCTTTCCCTGTGATTTTTCAGAATCAGCTAGTGCGCTGAATGCTATAAGGGCAAAAATATCATCTTCTTGTATTCAGTCTCTGTAAATTTGACAAGAGAAACAGCCAGAAGCTCATGCTCAGGCTCATTTGCCTTCTGAAGGAAGACTTTAGAAAGCCGCTGTGGCTAAAAGGTGAGCACATTAGCCAGGTGTCATTAGATACAAACTTTAACTCAATAAAATGTTATTATAATAGGTCCCGATTGAAATGTACAATGCAAAATTTGTTACAGCATTGAGTTTTTAAGATAAAGGCAGATCATAAAAATGTATAAGCCTCATAATCCATCCAATACACTCCCACAATAAACCATGAATGGTCAATGCAAAACCCTCATGAATACTGATGTACACAATGTTCCCTAGGGAAGACAGCAGCCATGTTAAAAAAAAGAAAGCAGCAGCTGAACAAATCTGACAAATCCTGAAATTAAACAAAGTAGTCAGACATGGAGGTGCATGCCAAGAAGCACAATGCTGGAGACCATATACCAGTGTGAACTGTTTGGGCAAGAACATAACAGAGCTCAGTGCTTGACATTCGTAAAACATACATCTGATGAGACCACACACTCATCATCTGGCAACTAATAAACACAGTATTTAAATCCAGGCTACCACAAGGCAGCCATACAACCTCACACGTCCATGCATTCCAGCTGTGCTGTGACACACTCCACGACTGATGGTGTGGGCGTCATATGGGACGACAATGGTGATGAGCCAGCAGTTGATGGAAGAGCAATAATCATGTGCAAAATGGAGTAGAAATAACACTTAAGTAATAAATCACAGATGCAGATGATTATTATTTTGGTCGGCTTCTTTTAAAATCTTTTAAAATTGAGATGTCCTTATGGAATCTTTGGTGTCTGAGGAAAGCATAAATACAAGCGGCCAGAACAGTTATGATAAAGTAAATATATTTATCATAGTTTGTGAAATAAAATAATAATAAGGATAATCACCTTTATTTGGCAAAGTATGTTACACACAAGGAATTTGTTTCTGGTACAGAACCGGAAAATGTATGTAAAGCTTACTACGAGTGGCTGTGGCTAAGGAGGAACTGTAAAATGGGCAGTCCACTAATGGCAGGGCTGGCAGTCGTGTGGCTAATGTGCCATTGTAATGTATGTAAAGCTTACTACGGGTGGCTGTGGCTAAGGAGGAACTGTAAAATGGGCAGTCCACTAATGGCAGGGCTGGCAGTCGTGTGGCTAATGTGCCATTGTAAAACCTGGCTTCAATTCATTACCTCACTATCTGCATCCCCACACTCCACCGTCTCCAAAGTGTTTGTACACCTGTATGCGCAGTAGTTTTTTCCATGGGCAGTGGCATATATGTTTCAAGCCCCACTTTATGTATACACAATAGATATACAGTAGTTGAGGCCCCTGGTCACACTGGAAAGAAGCACAGCAAAGCCTGGGTCACAGTTTCTGTACAAGTACACACATTCTCCTGTTAAGTTTTTATTTATTTTGCACCACTCTGCTTGGTGACCAAAGGCTGATTGCAGTATTTCCATGGAAATTAACAGTTTTAAATGTCATTACTCACATCACATTCCCATTCAAATAAATGTATCCACACTCAACCCTTAAAAGGATGAGATGTCATGTTTCTGATGTGGGTAACAAATAAACATTGATCAGAGCCAATGTGCAAATGCTGCAATTTGTACACCACCAATCAAAGCAGGAACAGTTGTCATTCACTTTGCCCATAAAGCATTAATAAGAAGAAATGAAAAGTAGATCCACAGAATAGAAGAAAGATGTAGTCCTTCTGGCAATCCAGGCCCTTTTGAACTGTCCTACTGACGAACAGGCCTGTGTCACCGGGGGTTTGGCGTCTTGGAAAGAATCTCTGCTGACTTCATTCACGCTGGAGTGACTCGATTTGAGACTGGGGACTCCCTTCACAAAATACAACCAGATGGCTCAGTCATCTAGCTGCTTATAAAGTGTAACTACACAGTGTGTGTGCGTGTGAGTGTAACCCTGGGAGCCGACTTCCAGACACATGTATATTTCTCAGTCCAAAGTAGCTGACTTTAAGTGAGGGAGCAGACCAGACTCAGACCAACTGGGACCCTCTGAACTGCTGCTGAAAACAAATTAACTGCAGCAAGAAACTACATTTAGGGTTTTTAATTTAGTGGTGTAATTATTAAATTACCTTAATTAGAAAGTTAAACACCTAGATCTGTCCTTCTTTGTCATGCATTCCTGAGAAGGCTGCAAGAGATCATGGGCAGAGGACCTTAGGACGTGTCTCAAAGTCTATAGTCAACTCTATGCCGTTTACCCAGATGAATAGCCTGTGAGTCAAAATGCCAAAAATGAGCTTCCATGGTCAGGTTTACAGCATTATTCTTGTATGTGCTTTTATGAAAGGGCTGATGTGGGTGGAAAGTGAGTAAAACGTCATCTTATAGGCTTAGAGATGTGCTGTTCAACAGTATATCATATAAAGAATCGGTTATTCAATTAATGTATGGAAAACTATGTTAATGAGAGACAGATCTAAATAATAAGACACCAATATTTGATGTTAACCTTATATGTTGGCACCTGCTTCATCACTTCAAGCCTGTGAAGTACACTGGAACCAACCACTGTCATCACAGCCCTTGAAAGTTCGAGTTCAGTCAGGGAATGTGACATTTCATCTCATATCTCTACAAAAATGCAAAAGTAACAGGTGTACTGTTTGTGTAAAAAGCACTATTAATAGGAAAGAATGGTGCCATCTTTCTTCATACAGACAATTCTGATTTATTATATTCAGTTTTATGTGCTGATGGGTCACATTCATGTTATTGACACTAGAAATATACTGAAATAACTTTTTTAATAGAGGGAAGTCGTAACTTTTCTTCCACTCAGATTCTCACACACCCAAACTCTTCCCAGATCTTAACTACTTGCAATCAGCATAGACTCAACCTGATGTAAACATCATTTTACAATAACACATATGAGAGAATGTCTATCTGCAGAAAATGTGTATGAATGTTTGTGCAATTTGAGGCACGTGTCTTGGGTTCCATGTATTTTGCAGTAATGTATGGTATCTTTGCCTAAACCAGCTCAGTGCGGTGTCTCACATCTGCATCCCATTTCTGGGTGGTGAGTTTCAGGTTGCTGTGTCTAACTGGGGAGTGTAGCATTGGACCATCACAGCACCCATCTCTGTTTATCTCTGACTGTCAAACAAAAGCATCCCAGTTCCTGTCTGCTTAGCGCCTCAAATCTACAAGCTACTCTTCCAATATGCTCTTGTATTTTCCTCTGCCAAGATGTGATTCCCCCTTGTCTTTATGGTGGAGTGAAGAAAAGCTATTTCTCATCAGACAGAAAAAGCTGTGTTTTCTAACAAATACAAGTAAATCAGCAGGGTCGGATTAATTAGCCAAAGCTTGGTGTGAGAGGAGAGTTACAGGAGCCCGTTTATTGTATGCTCTCTGGGAAAACTCTGTTTGCTCTTGGCTCGCTCATACTACAAGCATTTCATTTACAAGTTATTTCTTTATCTATGGTACAGCCTAGTGGTAAGGGAGAACAACTCAGCTCAGAGCAGGACATAGTGTACTCTCAGGGGCACACCGATGATAGTCATTTTGCCAACGTGTGGACTGAACACAGTCAGCTGCTGTTGAATCTTCTGAACTGAGGCGAGTACCCCAGACCAACTGGCCAGCAGCTACTAAGCTAAATACTAATTAGAAGTAATTCATAATAGGGATTTGAAACTCAGCTATGTTTGTCTGGACAACAGCTAATGAGGCTCAAGGAAAAGTAGATTCAACAAAAGCAGTGATTTTACTTTCGAACAAAGCACTGGTACTAACCAATTTCCAGTTTGGACCAGTACTAGCTGGTACTGGTAGTAATCAGTTTGAAGTCTGAAGCATCATGTACCGTTCCTGGTTTGTGTTTACAAGAATATCTTGGCAGCAGACAAGCAAATGACACCATGAGGACAAAGAGTTCAACAAACATGTAAATGTCCTTTGTATGAAAGCCAACAACAAGCATGTCAACACAACAACAGTACAGTTTATTCAAGTAATCAGCACTTCTGTACAGTTTAAAAGAAGAATATTTACTGTCTAACACATTTTGTGAGAAGATTCCTCAGTTTTTCATAGCACCTCGAACAGTCTGTTCTCATCAGTGTGTCAAGATTAAACCTTACAACACTTGGAGCGAGAAAACTGACAATGCTGTTTGTTATGACGAAATGGGAGGAAAGTTCCAAACCAACCTCTCTGTTATTCAACATTCCTATTTTGTAGCAGGAGCCATTTTTCATCTTAGATAACAGGACATTCCCTGCGTAGCTGCCCTCCTCTCTGGTTTTTTCCAATCCCTTCCATTGGTTTATAGTGCTTTGAAACCAAGCATGTTTTGTAATGGTTATTTTAAGCCATAAGTATAAACTCCATTAGTATCAGGGCCAGGTATTTCTTAAAGGGAACACTCCATGTGAAGACTGACAAACCTGTGCTTCAAGATTATTTACAGACTAAGACTTTGATAAACCAGGCAACATTCTGATTAAACAAAGTTCCACAGCTTTTCAGATGGGCTACAAATTCAGGCCAGCATCATGCCACACGGGCACGTTTTGGCAAAGGTCTCAAATGAGGCAAGTGACTGAGGACTGCAAGCATAAAATACTGCTTTTGAATGCTTTGTAAAGATGTGGGACTAAACAGTAAACACAGGTGCAGACCACCAGGAGAGCTGACATATGACCTCTTGCTCTCTGTGCAAGGCAACTGTGCCCGCTGGCAACACAACCTAGAAGGAAGAGGCTTGAAAACTATGAGCTTAAAACACATAAAAGTCCCCGTGTGACGTCAGTAAGGTGCACACGGACTGTGTTTTATCATATGTCTCAAACAGGAAGAAGGGCATTTCACTCTGAAAATCCATTTCCAGGGCTGCACTGGGTTTTAAGGCGGTTACCATGAGTCAGTGTCGCAGATTCACATCCAGCCGTGCACTTCTGTTGCATGTCACTCCCTATCTCTACCTTCCCTTATTTCCTGTCATCACCCAACTGTTGGCTGTCCGATGACAACTATAACATACTCCTCTGTTAGTGCGTTAAAACTTAGCTGCCTCTCTCGGTGCCTTCTACAATCTGTCCACCGCCTGCACGTGCTAGGTGGGATGTAAAACGTGCTGAAGCTAACAGACAGCCTGTAATCATTGCAGGAGGCCCTGTCATGATACAGAGAGCCAATCAAGGACCAGATATGGCATCACCTGAAATAGTAATCTGTCTAATAAAAGAACACAAAGTCAGCTAAATAGTAGTTAGATTATTTTTTACAAATTATTTCACCATTCTGTTTTGCTTTATAGTTTAACTTGAAAGTAACAGCTCCTTTCTCAAATGAGCTTCATGTTGCTGCAGGTTTATTTTCACTACTTATTGTAACATATGAAGTAGACTGACTTGTTACATAGTGACCCAGTCTAACAGATGGACTGTTATACCAAACCCTGAAGACATCGATGGCGTTTTCCCACTTTTCTCTATTTCACAATTTTCTACATCTGTATGATTTGATATGTTTTGTTTCATTAGTTGAAATATTCAGTAAAGTGTTCATTATAAAAATGCAATTAATGGAAAGCACTCTTTTAGTTATGTCAAAAGTATATATACTATAAATTATACATTTGTAATTAAAGGACTAAATATGTAAACGTGCGTAATTAAATTAAGGTGCCTAATGTTTCTGTGCAAGGCCATAATAAGGGTAGCATTAGCACACAGGTACTGTCCTTTAAATGTTTTCACTTCCCATGGTTGAAGAGGTGTCCATACATGCTAGTAAAACTTTAGACAGTATTGTTGTTCACATAAAAGTCGAGCCAAATGCAGCTTTAATACAAAAGCAAGCTGATTGTCTTGAACAAACCCTGACCCTGAATCCTTAACTTCCAGTGGTCTGATCTAATTGTAGTGTGTGTTCAGCTTGATTCAACCTCCATGGATAAATTAAAAGATACTAAACCTCTAAAATGGGTCTTTTCAACTTCAAAGAGAGCCAAAAAGTAATTTCAAGAATTCATAAACAACTTCCTACACCTCCTTCTGAAAAATACCAAGCTCTCTGGGTCGTCTCTATAAGCAGACAGTCACCATGTGCAGAGTGTGAAGCACAGCAATCTAAGACGGAGCAAAGCAGCATCTGGAGAGCTTCACTCCACGTGCTGGTTTGTGTTCCTCTACGTACTGCATGCTTTGGTTTTTTAAATTTTAATTATCCAGGGACTGAGCACGCACAAATCAAATGTCTTATTTCATATTGCTACTCACACAAAATGTCAAATGTCTTATTTCATATTGCTACTCAGCATTAATGGTACACCAGCAAATGTAGTTACCCTCTTGCATTTTCCCAGCAACTCCAGGACTATTTCAGCAACCCTGACATAAAAGGACAACTCTCCTCTTCCTCTCCCTGAGCTAAAATAAATACTCCTCTACAGCCCACTCTAATATTAGAAGCATATTCTTGTCTTGTGGCATCCATTCTGCTTATGTTTATCAAAGTGGCAAACATTATTAAATGCTATTTTAAAACTCCTGTAGTTGCAGTTTATAGTGAAGATTTTATATTGGTGGCCAACAACTAAACTAGCTAAACCAATAACTGTCACACATTGAGCTGATGTTTACCAACCTGAGCCAGTGACTGTGAGTTTACAGTAAATGGAACCAAAGGGAGCAGTGCTGAGTGCAGGCCTTTCTAATATAAGCTGCTACTGAGGAGACACTTCCCTCTCACATTTTTCTTGTCAACACGTCACCTTAAGTGTCAGTGTCCAACAAGTATGTCTGGATGCAAACTAAAACAATAACTATTAATAAACAGATTAGATTAGGCACCCCAGATGCATCAGCTGCACTCTACTATGACACACTACAAGGGATAAAACCACTTAAATTAATTTTCATTCGCCAATGCCCCAAATCTTTATCAGGCCATTGCTGCAGTGGTTCCCAAACCTTTGAGAAGGCATCGCTCATACGAACTTCTTTGTCATTGTACATCCTTAATGTAAGCTAAACTAGTTTCCACTGAATGTAATTATCTCAGCCTGCTCATTATCCACGTCTCAGATTACATTGAGGGCTGGTCTATCATCATTTTGTTAAACTTTATTTAGTGTCAAATCATGACTACTAGCAACTGTGAGTTGTCATGTTATTAGCTGCAGCAAGGCTCCATATCTAAATGGGTTTTAAAAACAGAGATTCTGATGTTTATTGTCTGAAGATACCCAAGAGTTTTTGACTTCTAGTATTCAGGGCAGGAAAAAGAACACTGCATGCTGGTGAAAATGGATGGAAACGTGATGTGGCCTCTCTCTGTAAAAGTCCAAAGAGAACACTGTGCTTGTCTCTACAGTGTGTGTCTTCTGTTACCCTATTATTGCTGCATTTGCCTGCGACTGGCACAGCAGTCTGTGAATTCTTTCTTTGAGCAGTGATCCAACTCCTCCTCCTCGTAGCAGTCAGTGATAACAGAGGTAGCTAACAATGTGTTTTGGTATGTCCAGTTGACCTATGACCGTCAGAGCTCTGGTGCCCAGCTCATTCCTCATTGCTAACCTGCTCAGCTGCTGCAGACTCATGGGAGTGGCTACACACACACACACACACACACACACACACACAGTTAGATGTAGGTTATTACAATATATTGTGTATAATATTTCATAATGATAACATGTCGTGTCATGGCTTTGGAAAATATGCTGCAATACCAAGTAGCTAAAATGTTACCTGGCTCCCAAACTGAATATATGGGCATTCTCACTGAGATTTATAGCCAATATAACTAATGTGCTTGGAATGCATATACTATAATACGTTGAATATGTTTTGGAATGTTTTTAATCCTTTCTACCATCTTCTTCTATATACAGCTATACAATCCTTGTCTCACACTGGTAGTCTACTTTCTATACAAAGCTCAGTTACTGGAAATTCAGCCAAAGTGACTGACCTACATTTGACCAACTGTGTACATGAGCCTCAAGGAACAGCAACAGAGGTAATATATCTCTGAGACTTCCTGGAAGTGAAAACAATCCTTGCTTGCCATCTGCTGGTCTACGCTGACACTGCGCTGCTGTATAGGTCTAAAAGCAGCCACACATACTGGCTCATCAAAATGGTCATGTTCATTTTACATGGAGAACTGACATTTGTGAATAACTTACTCTCATAAAACTGTAGGCAGGCTGCAGAGGGAGATCCTTGTGTGGTGTGGTCCACAGGTTTCCTGTTGTGTGAGTCTCTGGCATAGATGTTGGCCCCAAACTCCACCAGTGTCTCTATCATCTCTACTTGCATGTTTTTTGCAGCATGGTGCAATGGAGTTTCATGCAGCCTTGCAGCATTCACTTTAGCACCTAAAGGGAAAAGGACATGAATGTCAATTCTTGATGGATAAACCTGATGTTATGTTATTCTAGTCTACACATTGCATAAAATGACCAACAATCCACCAACATGTCACTTAACACTTCCTCACTTCTTCACCCTGTGTGTAGGTGAATCCTAATTCTCCTAACTGCATCCACATTTGCCTCACTAGTGTCTTTTCTTTGTATCTCAGTTCTGCCCATGTAAGATGTGAGGAAAAGATGCAAGAAGAAACTATGAGGAGAGAGGAACCAAGGAAACACATCTTAACTGACAGGAGACATCCTTTCCTCCAATCCTTAAGGCAAAGCCTCCAATCACAAACTGATTTCTGATAAAGGGGCGTGTCAATCGGTAACAGAATTCTGCAAAGGTTACAGCTCCTCCAGGAAGCCTCCTCGTTCCACAGAGCAGACGTAAGAGCTTTGGGAGATCCTTCATCATGGCTGACTGGGACGACTTCCAGGTCAAGCGAGGATTGAGGACCAAGGAATGATAAAATAAGGGAGTTGGGATTCACTTCATGTCTCTCAGTTCCAGGCCCATTGGTTCCTACACAGAACCAAGTACTTTCCTAAAATGGTTGGTCACTGTTGTTTTTAACAAATGCTGCTCAAACAGGAAAAAATAGAGCATTTGTTAGGACTATATTGCGCAGCAGACTAATCAGAGTTTGGTGCTTTCGTGACAATTTGTGGCAACAGAACCATGTTTGTGGGACTGAGTCAAAATAAACTACAGTGTGTGTTCATGATAATGAAGAAACATGTCACCCAGTGGAACCGCGTGGCTCATTATTGTGTTTTAATATATTCTGGACAACAGTGGAGCTCTGTGACACAAGGAATTAAACAGCATCAGGCTTTCTGTATGGTGTTTTTTGCTCTTTACATAGGATTAGTTGAAGGAACATACAGAATACTGCCATTCTTATCCTTAAACCTTTATGAACATTATGAAAGCATTTATTAACAATTAAAACTACAAATCACTTATATGTTACTACCAATTTTTCCAATAAATACATATAATTTTAGACTGATTTGCTCAAATTCCAGGTGCTTAGGTGACTACAGTATTACAGTGGCCTTGGAATGTATTCAGACCCCTTCACTTTTTGCACACTTTATATTGTAGATTTAATTTGAAATGCATAAAACTGCCATGTTTGCCAGTGCTAACCACTGCAGCACATTTCCACCCCTACCTCTGTTCATTTTTATGCAGCATACTACTGTATCTGTACACACAATGACACCAAAGCCCACCAAAGCTGTGTCATTGCTTATGGGCAAAACTAACTTGAGTCACACCCTGTTAGAAAAACAGTTAAGTTGTATGTTTAGACTCCAATTTAAATATGGAGTAATCCCCAAATTCTATTGTGAATATCTCATAACACCAATTTTCAAGGTAAATCACACGGAGCTTATTTAAAAATGCATGTATTTGCCTGTATTTTCACAGGCCAGCTAACTTGTCCTCCAGTTACAACAGCACTCGAATGCTACACACATCTTCCATGCTATCAGGTTTAAAATATGATCCCAAATACTGTATCTGAATGCAGTAAACATATAAGCAATTGCCTGGTCCTGCTTTGCACTGATACTCACCTGCATTAAGTAGCACTTTAACACAGTCTATGTGTTTGTTAACACAAGCCACATGCAGCGGTGTCCCGTAGTAAAGATCGTACGACTCCAGACAAGCACCCATGGCAATTAGGAGCTTCACACAGTCCGAGTTACCTGAAATAGAAGCAGAGTCTTGCGTTACACAGGGCTGTCTCACACAAAATAAACATTAGCTCTAAGAAAGTGGGTAAACTTGATTCCACAGAAACTCAAAGTTACATGAAGACAGACAAAGTATTCACCTCCCATGCAAGCCTCATGGAGAGGTGAGGCTGTGCGTGAAGTCAGAGCAGGGTTGGCCTTGGCACCATGCTCCAGCAAGAGCTTCACACACTCCAGGCTACCAGCTGAACAAGCATCACACAGCGGGGTACTGCCATCGACATTCCTCGCATTGACCTGAGATGCATCATGGGACATGGGATTAGACATACATACTGTTCGCACAGAATCACTTATGATATGGCAGATAGGCATCTCTCACTCTTCTGGTTTACCTGAGCTCCAGCATCCAGCAGCAGCTGGACGCACTGGGCCTGCCCGTGGAGACACGCCTCATGCAGTGGTGTGATGGAGTCCACGGCCACAACATTAACCGAAGCACCACTTTGAATGAGGTCCCGCAGCTGAGAGGCCTGGCCAAGGGAGGCTGCATTGTGAACCTCTGTTCTCTCAGACCAGCAACCTGCAGGGGAACAGGTCAGGCATTGCTCAGAACCCTCACAATATGTTATCTGGACTTATTAAAAATGTAATATTGCCTACTTTGAGATGTATTTAATGTATTACTAGTGCTATATAAATTGTATATATCCATCAATCCACATCAAAAACTTAAATATCTCATTTACAAAAGTATTCAGATATTCATACCATTGGCTGTGTTACTATACATTGTGGTCAGGTGCATCCTGTTTGCTTTAATGCTCCTTGAGAAAAAAAGTTTGACCTGCAATAAAATAGCGGAGGGGCATAGATTGGGGCTAGAAAACCATTTCTAAAGCTCTAAGTGTTCCCAGGAGCACAGGGACCTCTATAACTGTGAAATTGAAGATGTGTGAAACCACCAGGACTCTTCTTAGAGTCAGTCATCTGGCCAAACTGAGCAACTGGGCAAAAAAGGTCTCTTCATCATTCAGGACTTTATGGTAGAGTGGCTAGACAGAAAATACTCTGAGTAAAAGGCAGATGACAGCACAAATTACATTAAAGTGCTCATGGCATGCTCATGTTCAGCCATTTAATTGTTTAATCTTGGGTACCTCTAGATTACCTTTGCGCTCATCATAAATCTCAATAATCAGTAATTATTTCAGAACAGATAAAACCCAAGAGCCTCCTCCTGAAAATGAGAGGATAGTTCATGAACGCGCACAACCCCTGCTGCCGGTGATGGGTCCAAAGCCTGTTTCTCCATCGAGGTGTGTTTCCCCTAACCTGAATCCTAACATTATCCTAACCACAACCACTGGGAAACACATATCAGAGAAACACTTTGACACAAGACCAGTCAGGAAGCCAGGACAATGCATAAACAAAAAACACTGACAAATAAGCTACATTTTTGACAATGAGAATACCTCAAATCCTACCTGACATGTTCGAACCAGAATATGAAAGTGAACAGCACAACGAACCGCAACAACATTAATTATGAATTTCTCCTCCATAGACAGGTAAACGACAGTATATGTACTGATGAAAAGAGATGTGTAACACTCTAAACAAAGCAGGTAATTGAGAAACAAACCCCATATTTAAACTGGGGTAGTGCAGACATAGTAACTTCTCCAGCCTTACAACAATTCTCTCTAAAGTTACAGAAACAACAAATTAACAGACATGCGCTGTGTTTTTTTAAACTTACCGTTAAGTCCTACTGAGTAATAGAAACAACATTCCCTTTCAAGTAGCTCCAAGATCAGTAAATCTAACCAGTGATCACTGCATCTTCCTCCACAAATCCCTCGTGTTACAATCACATACATTCCCAAAGTAATGAAATTAATTCCAACAGGAAGCTTGGCACAGACAATAACATCATGGATCATTAATCCACTTGTTAACCAGCAACACATCACATGCGACACTGGACTCAAGTTATCAAAACAAACAGGTGCTGTGCTCCAGAGGAATCCAGTGTTGATGAGCTGATCATTCACTGCCTCAGGGTGCTTTACTGGCTGGCTACTTGTAGGTTTGACCCAGTCTGGTAAAACAGTGAGTCCCTGTACAGGAACATTCCCGGACCTGCAGTAACCTCAGGCCCTGTATTTTCGCCACATCGTCTGGTCACAATGCAGGCAGCAGGAGGTAAAATATATCCACCAAACCATGTGTAGTCGAAAAACCCCACTTTTAATATGGCACCAGTGGATGTCAGGCAAGCTCACATGAATGCACAACTGCCTAGAGCTTATGACCATTCAAGGAGATCCTTATACTATCATATAAGACTTTACATTGTTGGAAAAATAAGCCTCACCAGCGAGTTCACGAGACTTGTACAAACCGAGTTGCTTCTGCATAGAAGTACTAGAACATACCTAAACCTCGATTTTTGAGCTTTAGGTCACCTTTAAGATGATAGTTCACCATTGTAACATTGTAGGTAAGTCAGACAACAAGGAATCACATGCCACGGGCTGTTTAAGAAAAGCAGTTACTTTATGTGCAAGCAATCAAGTGAAATTAAAATACTTGTATATACTTGTATTAGAATCCTTAAGTAAAATGAGAGATTTCAGTTACAACATTTTCTGTAGCTCATTCTATATGGATGGATTACTCAATGGGCTACCTGGGCTCAGGGCCAGGGGCCCAAGGGATCAAACTGAATGTCACCTGAAAATAGTGTCTTAGAAAGAGACCAACTGCAAAATGCAAAATGACTATAAAGAGATAAAAAAAAACATCTAAAGAGAGATGCAAAATGTCTTCAAAGAGATGCAAAACCTCCACAGAGATGCTAAGCAGCAGCAAGGAGATACAAATCATATACTGACATAAATTGACTATTAAAACAGTGAAAAAGACCAGAGAAATGCAAAACATCTTCAAAGACCATAAAATGACAAAACACATTTTTTAAGTGTCTGTTTTAGTATTGGTGTGTTGCTTCATATGCAGCGGGGTGGGGGGCCCTTTTACTTGCTTGTACCCAGGAGTCCACTGTATCATAATCTGTCCATGCCTATAAATTGTATAGTACCTGAAAGCAGCAGCTCTAAGCTCAGTTTGAACAGGACGTACAGCTAATGCTAAAATATTATATGACCTCACATTGTAAGTGCTGTGACCAGAGAGCACAGGTAATGAGGTAGTCAGTCTGTAGTCTGGCAGCTAGAATTAACCAAACTGAATCTCTCTGATATAGTTTTGCTGTTTTATGGCGCCTCATTATTATTCTTCACTAGCATGGTCACCTCTTTACTCCTCATAGGCTCAACTCTCCTGGCAGCTCTCAACCAACTAAGCCATGTATATTGTGAACCGACATTGAAAGGACACACTGCTGCCCAAGGAACATTTATAAACAGGTGTCCAATTACTTTTGAACTGTTGCAATTTGGGCACTATGTGTTTAAAAGCAATATAATAGCTAACATTAGGGATCAAATGGTTTACGGTTATTTATGAATTTATTGACAATTATGTCGCATTTTTGCCTGTACTACCATGTTGTCATAGCTGTTAGCAATTCCTAATCCATTAATGCAAACCTGGCCCTGCATACAGTAAGAGACTTTTTAATAGCTTGTAATGCCTTTTCAAAGAGACGTGAATTCAATGCTTTTTTATTTTATTTTCCAGACCTGCAGATACTCTTCTTCAAAGTTATTAAGAATTACCCTCTATGTCATGTATATGAAATGCCATCTTCTAACATGGGATACACGGTTTCTATAGGCTATGTCAAAAGCTATTTTTGCTTCTACAGAAAAAGAAATGATATTCAGTAGTGAGGTATTATGGGTTAAAATACACCCAGTATTGTCAGTAAATCCTTAGTATTAACAGCTCACTACAGCAGAACATACTAGAGGACTGCCGCTCGCCTGCATGTTAGGTCGGTGTAACCACTGCCAGTCGTTTATGTCGACATCAAACTGAGTCAACCACCTGGGAAAGCGGTAAGTCTCAGCCGGTTTCAACGGCCATGTTGTCTTTAAATCATACCCACCTATGTCTCCGAAGAAATACGGCCGAGCGTTTTTAATTTCCATCCTCCGCCTTTTTATCAATGCAGACTTAGCAATCTTAACGCAAAACCAGAAATGCGGAATATTTGTAAACAGCCGCCTCCTCTTTACATGCGGCAGAAGTCACATGGCACACCAGAAGGTCGAAGCGCATGCTGGGATTTGTAGTGTTTTATCCCCTAATAGGCCATTGTACACGGAACACTGCAACTACTTTTTATTCTTTGGTTAGATAAATACACAATATTATATTTAAATACAACGACATGTGCATAATTTAAGCAGCAATGATGACATCAGTCCTGAGCCACATGACTTTAAATAACTATGATGATAACCTAGTATAGTCCCAATTATAAATATAGTGTCCAAGATATAATATTTAAAATCAAACACTAGTATCTCATACAGGTTTAGAAATCCAGTTAAGTGTCAGTCTGTAGTGATGTGGGTTGGTGTCAAAAGAATTTCAAAACAGAGCAACAAAGTCACTGGAATGGTAACAGCAGTATTTCTTTACTTGCAGCAAGGAGACAAGTCAGCATGAGCATACAGAGTTGTCTGAATGAGATAGGTTGAAACAGTACAATATATAGTTGAAAGGGAACTCCCTGAGGACGCAACCCAGGTGTTAATCAAGTTGTAAAGCAGATTTAAACAGCAAAATAGAATGAGAGGGTTTGCCCTGATAACCCCTTAGACACTAAATAAGCTGGGTGCATGTTTATTTTCACAGTTTATGGCTGGGGTCCTCTAAGTCTGGAACACCCTGTAGTTGAATATATCATAGCAAACAAAGTTTAAAAGAAAGATAAGACATGTCCTTCAACTCACACAAGCAGTTTCTCACAGGTCTCTGTTCTGAAAGTTTAAAATCCATTAAATAGCATATACTGGTTAATATATTGATTAGAGCACAGTTTAAAACATATTTAATAATGTAATTCTCATGACAGTTGGTCACAGTACTGGAGGTAGTTGTGGATGCGACGGGATATGTTCAGCTGACCTATGACCTCTGAAGCTCTGGTACCAAGCATCCTCCTTGTAGCGATTCTACAAAGCTGCTGGAGGCTCAGAGGATGACCTGTCACGTAAAAGAGGTTTTCCTAAGCATAGACATCATAATTCACGATTCAAAAGCAATACTGAGAAAATAAATAACTTTCTATAGCTTTTGTTAGAACAACTGCCTGTCGTGATTGTAATTCAGAAGCAATGCAGGCATTTACTTTCATAAAACCTGAGGCAGGTGTAACAGGGAGACTCTGGTGTTGTGTAGTCGACAGGTTTTCTTCCCAGGTTATCACTAGCGTACACATTGGCTCCAAACTCCACCAGCAGCTCAATCATGTTCATCATGTGGATACGTGCTGCATGATGCAAAGCTGTCTCATGGAACTTCATTGAATTCACACAGGCACCTGTAGAAAGTTAGGAAAATCTTAGGACTGTTATGTTTTGAGCTTATAAAAGCTGAAATAGCCAAATCATGGGATTTGACTAAAAGAGTGATTGTCATATACAGACAGCACCAGGACACATTTAAAATGTAGTTAGGCCAAAGTGATGTCGAGGGCAGGGCCTCGCCCTGTTAAATAAAACAAATTGTCATGCCAAAATCATATTTCAGTACATATACAACAGTTCTCAGAGGGGTGACCAGTGGATAGGATTGGCGGACACACACATTCAAGCATTTTCTGCCCATGCAGGTACACTGTTTCTCATACTCACACACCCACACTGTATAAAACCAAAAATGCATTCAAACACATGAACAAAACAAATGCACACACATTTCACCCTCCCCAGCAGTGCACCATACTGGTTACTGAGCCTCAGGAGACTCACTAAATCACACAGAGGCCCCAGCAGAAATGAGGGATAACAGCTCAACTACACTGTATGCTCAGAATAAATGTGCCTTGTGGAGTTTCACATTTGCAAAGAATATTTTGAATACTATGAAAGCTGTTTTGAGTCTGTCTTCTTTTATTTCCACAAGCTCCTTAGCTATGTCATTGAAATTTAGAGCCACAATGGATGAGATAAATATAAAAAAAAATCAAAAAGCAACTAGAATAAGAGTAAATATGTTACACTGCAAGTGACAGCTAACAGAACATTCCACTGCAACACCAGGGCCCAGTAGCAGAGCTATACCTCCTGCTGCCTGCACTGTGACCAGAGGATGTGGAGAAAAATACAGGGCCTAAGGTTACTGCATGTCCAGAATGATTCCTGTGCAGGGACTCGCTGTTTTACGTGACTGGGTCTAACCTATGATCAGTCGGCCTGTGAAGCCACCACCGTGGTTAATGATCAGCTCATCAATGCTGGATTCCCCTGGAACACAGTACCTGTTTGTTTTGACTGCTTGAGGCCAGTGTGTCTGCAGCATGTGATGTGTTGCTGGTTAACAAGCAGATTAACGATCCATGATGTTATTATCAGCGCTAAGCTACCTGTTGAAATTAATTTCACTACTTTGGGACTGTATGTGGTTGTGTGGGGGAAGACACGGTGACCACTGGTTGGATTTCCTGACCTTGGAGTTGCTTGAAATGGAGTAATGTTTCCACTACTTGGTGGGACTTAATGGTATGTTTAAAAAAAAAACACGTTGCATGTCTGTTAATGCCTTGTTTCTGTAACGTTAGAGAGAATTGTTGTAAGGCTGGAGAAGTTACTATGTCTGCATTATGCCAGTTAAAATATGTTTTTTTTTTCTCTTTTCATCACTACATATATATCATTGTTTACCTATCTATGGAGGAGAAATTCATATTAATTAATGCCGCCGCGGTTCATTGTGCTGTCCACTTGCAACACAACACCGGCAACAGAAGCTGTGCACGTTCACGAACTATCCTCTCATTTGTAGGAAGAAGCTTTCTGTTGTTAATATTCTGTAATAATTACGGACTATTTGGAGCTATGAGGGGTGCCAAGCTAATCTAGAGGTACCCAAGATTAAACATTAAATGGCTGGAAATGAGCATGTCATGGGGACTTTAACCTCATCCTAATCATTTCATAGCCTATCTATGTTTCACATAGATATCTTTTGGGGAATGCTGATTGGTAGGTTGAACTTTGTCAGTAGTGTCCCAGATGCATCATCTGTCAAAAATAGACTTGATGTGTATCTTCAGCAAAGTGTACCAGAGAGCCATATGAAGGACGGATCAAAGACAGAAGGCAGCCGGACCCAGTGGAATCACAACCACTGACTATACTGGCAGTGATCAGCTCAGATGACTGTGTGACAGACAGAGGGTAATGCAGCCACATCCAATGAAAATTAGGGGTAATCTTATATAAACCAGAATATTTCAATTTGAACATTATGTTACCAAATGAATATGGGGTAAAAGCGGTTTTCAATACATTTGATTCCTTTTTTATTTACAACTTCCACAGCATCCCAACTTTTTTAGAAAAGGAGTTGTACATTAAAGTTATTGAAAGGGTTGTTGGTGGCATTGTGGAAAATGTAAGAAACTGAAACAAATTATGTAGGTTAGAAGACAATAAGTAAATATCAAAACTACACTACACCATTATACAAGCAGAGATGTCTGAGTGCGCCTCATTTTCAAGGGTGGATTAACATATTTTCAGACCTGTTGTCTTCTTCCTGACCTGCATTAAGCAGCTCCCTGACAGAGTCCACATGTCCTTTAGCACAGGCGATGTGGAGGGGTGGACCAAAATGCACATCATACGCCTCGAGCTGGGCACCACTGGCTATCATCAACCTCACTACTTCGACATTACCTGAAAGGGATATATATTTTCATTCACAGTGAAGTAATCTAATGGGGTATGTCTTAGTGCTGCTTAAGTATTACCGCGTATGCAGGCCTCGTGAAGTGGTGAAGCGGTGAGAGCTGTGAGGGACGGGTTCACTTTGGCTCCATACTCCAACAGCAATTTGGCACAGTCCAGGCTGCCAGAAGCACAAGCATTACACAGAGGGGTGCTGCCATGGATGGTCCGTACATCGACCTGGAGCAACCAAAGAAGCACTTCCATGTTATTATTTCTATACAACTTTAGACTATTTTAGTAGCACATCACTCTTACCAGAGACTATCACAGTGTGACAAGTGGGTAAACATATTATCATTAACTATTGATCAATAACATGTATTTTTACATTAGACTGTGTCATAGAGCTGCTGACTCAAACCCACTGAAACATCTGAGACCACAGACTGCTTAAAGTCTGCAAAAGCATGTTTATTTTGCTCTTTTCCAGCCATTTCATGTTTAATCTTAGGTACCTCTAGATTATCTTGGCACCCTGCTCATAACTCCAAATAGCCTGTAATTATTTTAGAATATTAACAAGAGAGTTTCTCTTCCTTAAAAAGAGAGTATACTGTAGTTCGTGAACATGCACACCTGTTGCCAGGGCTGTGCGTTTGCGAGATGTGTATAAACCGAGTTGCTTCTGCATAGAAATACTAGAACATACAGTTATGTACAGCTCATTTTCTGAGCTTTAGGTCACGTCTAAGATGATAATTCACCATTGTAATATTGTATACAAGTCAAAAAACAAGGAAAAGCATGACATGGGTTCTTTAAAAATTGTGTGTTGTACCGATGAGGGGTGGGACTACACATGTATATCCCACCTGGGCTCCAGCCTCCAGCAGCAGGCGGGCACAGTTCGGATGAGCCATTATACAGGCCTCATGAAGTGGGGTGATGTTGTCCACAGTCACCATGTTGACAGAGGCTCCACTTTCTATCAGCTGTTTGAGCTGCAAGGCTCTGCCATGGGACGCTGCCTCATGCAGGGCAGTGCGGTCTGCCCAGAAACCTTACACAGCTGGTGACACATAAGCAGAACATTCACAAACATATGGGTACAAACCAAGCTTTGCTCAGTTGTCATTCTATATGTAAATAACTGCAGAGGTTTCTCTGTATAGATTAGCTTTTTATATGACCCTACTCCATTTTTTGTACATGTAACTATTAATTATCTTCTTTACACTGTTTAGCATGTAAGCTAACGTACCTCCACAACTTTTTACAAAACACTAAATGATTATTAGTTACTAGGCTATCAGCTAACTAGCTATCAGCTAGTAAACGCAGAAACTACTTTATAATAAGTGTGTTTCCTCACCTTGACAAAGAAACACTAACATTTACGACCATCATTAACAGTGCTCACCGATATCACCGAGAGACGAACGGCGTGCAGCTGTCACTGCCATGTTGCTGTAGGCTGCAGCCGGCCAGAGCCTCGGAGTAGGGAGGGTGAAGTAGATTTTTAAATAAAGCTTTATTATTTCAGAGAACAGACAGAACAGAGTAGAACATAGCCAGGGAACATAAGGACAATATTAACCTAACTAACACATAACAAGGGAAGACAGCGGGGGAAAAACACAAAAGGAGATTGATAAATAAAGGTCAATATAGTAAACTTCATATAAGTGTATTATTTTAACAGCTTAGGCATTTTGAGAGTTTAATACTTTCCAAGTATCTCTTAATGTAATTTATGAACACAGCCAGAGAGGTATGCTCTATTATATTTCGACTTATGAATATGAGGTTTAGCAATTCTAAACATAAGGTTTATTATAAAATATTTGTCATCATTCTCTTTCTTGTAATCAAAGGTCCCCAAAAGAATGTCTTTAAAGGAGAAACAGAAGTCACTGAGACTTTTACTTTGAATAAAAGCAAGAATATCTGACCAAAACATCTCAGTATAGTTACAGGACCAAAACAAGTGCACAGTAGTTTCAGGAGTATATAGAAAGAGCAGCTGGTGTTGATGTCTTTTATAAACCTTGAAGAAAGAAAAGACTTGACAGGATAATATTTATACAGTAATTTAATTGGAATTGTCATCTTATTAGTTTAAATATATTTATAAGGTAAGGTCCAATGTTTTTTCCTAAGTATGTTACTAACAGTACCATCCTAGTATGATACTACATGGGGTACAATGAGTAAGCTGTTGAAAGA
>NW_018127931.1:6094146-6095146 GCF_001952655.1 Monopterus albus | reverse complement strand
TTTTGCCTACAACTACTTATATCAAAATCTGAAACAACAGGAGTTGAGAAAGAATACCCTTTTAGCAGCATAATCACAACTGAGTGATTTGCATCAAAAATGATGGAAAATTCCTTCGGGAATAGAATACAGGATACAGGAATAGAATATATTGATAGGAATTCTGAGTAACTGTGCAAATGTCCCCCTGTGTTCATTATAACAGATTTTTTAAAATATAGTGAACCTTCTTCTTCCACACAAAATCCAGTAACATTTGTGTCATTTTTTTTCAGAGTAGAACTGTCAACATATAAGGACAGGGCTGCATATGTAAGACAGGACAGATCTTCAGCAGAATCCTGCCCTGCAGAGACAGACCCCCAGTCATGAATTCAGTTTATTTTTGGTCTTATCAATAATTGGAGAAAAACTGGAGGAACATCTTGTTTTATGATCTATGGTTATGAGAATACCTCGAAACGTTAGTTGATGTATAACAGGGATATTGCGAATACAAGTAATGGAACAATTTTTAATAGCCATTAACACCGGAGGGACGCATGCACCCGAAACACCGTACATGCTTCAAACCATAAACATAATATACATAGACGCCACGTTGAGCCTTGAATCAGACGTCACCGTAGGCGCCATATTGGAAGAGGCAAAAAGTAAGATTTTTGATTTGATTTGATTTTATTCTTTCAAACATGTAAAGACAGTCAATATGTCAACACACATAATTTCACACATATTCACAAATGCATTATCAATTTGCTTATACCTAGTACATGCTTGAACGGAGTAGGAAGAAGTTAGACTTATCCAGTCCTACCCCATGACATCATCTTACCATCATTGGTTTGCAAGCAATATTACTACATAGATAATTTTGTTCTACACCACGCTAGTGATATACAAAAAAATATTACAGACTGTTAACATTCTTACATAATTACATACTTTGATAATTATCTTCTACATCACACAAGTAGAAATATTACATAGTGTTAACATT
>NW_018127931.1:6065555-6089255 GCF_001952655.1 Monopterus albus | reverse complement strand
TATGTATACATGTTCCACACTATTTTTGGCCTTTCAGATAATATTCTTCTCTTTTTAATAAAAAAAAAGTCTGCCAGTCTCAAAATGGCATATACAGTGCTGCTTGGAATTTTGTGATCAATTTTATTATTTCTTCATAAATCTGACCTAAGACTACACATATAAAAGTGGTGTGTATGATTTAGGGGGCTGGAATAACAACACTTCAGCAGGCCACTTCCGGGCTATCTTCTGCCGTCTGATGGTGCGGTGTGGTGTGTCTACAAGTACATCAGGAAATGTGGTAGTGCAGGATGACACTGTGGCCCTGTCTGCTTTTGAGATGTCCTCTTCTCCAGAAGTAGAAGAAACTGAGGAGCTTCCATCCCCTTTTGCCAACATTCCTACCATTGTGTGTGACCATAGCTACTTACCAACCCGCTTTGGTAGCCTTGTGGACAATGCCCTTGTTTATATTTCAGGGTTTGTTGTTCGCCAAGTTTTGAAATGCCTATCTTGTGATATGTGCCGCGGTAGTTTAGTGAGTGATGCCATACCTCCATCATTTGATCAGAGCTACCACTTGCTCACACTAAAGAACAAAGGAGGGCTGATGATTCCTTCTGAGGGCACAGTAAAGGTGGTTAGGTCAGCTAGGCGTTTCATTTGGCCGTCAACATCACGACAAGCCGTCAAAGTGGCCTTGATCAGTCAGTTTGTCCGGGCTGAGATTGGTTCAGAGGATGTCTTTTTTTGTGGGGGGCACATTCAGGAAACACAGTTTGGAATTGACAACCACCATTTTGTGCTGATGTCACTGGTTGTGTCTGCCTTCCACAAACTGAGGCTGCACCACATTGCCAAACTGAACACTCTTCAGTTACAGAGTGGCAACACACGAAAAAAACTGTGCAAAACAGTTTTTTTTAATGGGTTTTAGCTCACACGCAGACAGTAGCTGTATGTATGTGTGTATGGATGGATGGATATAGACATATAATGTTCTTCATTACATATACAGCTGTATAAATGTAAATATGTGTCTACTCATGTAATGTTTTAAATAAAAATATAGTCTATATCTGCTCTATGTAAAAGCCAGCCATGTATGGTCTTTTTTTATTTGCAGACTTTATTCTATTTCCCATTACACTATTGGTTAAAAATCACTGGACATAAAAACAATTAATCAAAATTTGTTAACTGTAATCGTCAGTGCTTTTAATTCCCATAGACACATCTACCGTACATTTCAGGAATTGGTATAGACAGATGTAATAATCAATATTTAACTCTTACTTATTATCACAGTAACAGCATTACAAAAATTGGTAGCTGTAAACACTAATGAAAACATCTGAAAAGTACACATGTCGGTTTGGTTCCTACCTTTGTGCTAAATATATAAGGAGTAGTTAACATTTATAATCATCAACGTGGCACATGTTGGTTTTGGTTCCTAAACATATTTATGCGTGTGTGAATGGGTAAATGTCAGGAAATAACTTATAATACGTGGTAGAAATGTGTTTTATAAAGTTAAGTCCATTCACTTGTGTTGTATCACGGGGCAGAACGCCACTTCCAATATGGCTCCTACGTTGACGTGTCGTAGCAGCGGGCCAACCCGCTCAACGCGGCGTCTATGTATATTATGATATTATGTCTATGCTTCAAACCACTTGTGACACTTCCGTTTTGAAGGACTGCTTTGGGGCGTGTATTAACGTGGCCAAGTCACGTGATTGCTTCATGAAACGTTTCATGTTTTGGCGGGTCGCCGCTGGGGGCCTATGGAACATAGAACTATATACTGTAACTGCGGAGCTTGAGTTAGTTGACAGTTTACACTACCTGAATAACCAAATAAAAGGTTGGGCTGATCCTCAGTCAGTGATTCATGTTACTTGTAGATCATCAGTTGTGCCACGTTCCAATAACACAATAAAAGTCTGTGAAAATAGTCAGATTTTGTGTGGTTTTGTGTAGCTGAGACAAAAACGTATTTGATATTTGGAGAGGCTGATTTGGATGATGGAGGGTGTGAGAAAAAGAACAAGGTCACTTGAATGGGAGTATTTTGAGCTTTTGCAGCCCAATTTAGTCAAATGTAACATTTGTAACCAACAACTGGAATTCCCTAACACATCATCAATGATAAGACACCTCCATTCTAAGCATTCTGAGGATTTAAATGATGGGCCTGAAGCAGGGCAAAAACGAAAACCCTCCCTCATCTACAGTATAGCCTAGTCACAAGCACTCCTCATGAGAAAATGTAGGCCCACTTTCCAGTTTTGTTGAAAATCTATACCCATTTTGAAGTTATATAAAAATAAATCCATTCTTACATATGACACATACTGTATCTATAAATAGAACAATAAGCTTTACTGTTGTCACATAATTTTACACAGTATTGAGAAAATGACTCGGATAATACTATTCCTGTCACAAAAGCATTTGCCACCACGTACACAAATTTCACATAATTATAAAAATGTATATACTGTAACTATGAAAAAGGTGTCTTCTGAATCACCACGTTGGCAGTTTCTATTGTATTTAGAGGGGTTTGACCAGCAGATGTTACCAGTGTGCGTGATTCAAATATTTCAAAACAACCATTAATTTTCTGAAGCAACCGGTTCAGAGCTTTGAAAAGCTTAGTTTCTGCCCTATCGGGCAGCAGGGGATGCTAGGAATCGTAGTTCACAAGTGAGGTTTCGTCTGCTGCCACTTACAAATCTTTGTGCTATTTCTGATTCCCAGCTCTGTGGAATACAACACATTAAAACAGCATATTATGTAGTTGTCTACTATATTTCTGAATGCAATTATAGAGACTGCATTTCAGTATTTTATGTATAAATGAATTATGTGTTGTCCTTTGGTGTATTCCTATCTAGAAACGCCTATTAAAAGTGTAGGGCTAACTGAAAAATATGGGGCTTCAATTCTGTGAAGGCTTTAGTAACATTCACTGGATATTCTTGACTACACACAAATGCCAACTAAAACGCAAGAAAGAATAAGCCAAACACGCTGTTCTTTTTCTTTTTTTAACTTGCAGTACAGAAATCATTTGAGCCCAACATGTTTTTTAGCAGTTGTTCAAAACATTAAATGTTACAGGGCTCTCATCAAATCAATATTACTGCAGTACACATTTGGTCCTTCTTAAGCAATCACAGACAAATACTTTCCATCAATCTGCTGTTAATGCTCAGGTTTTCCATTGTTTTGCATAATACAATAACTAATACTTCCCTGCTGGAGTTTTATATAAACTCAAGCTAGTTTATGCTGGAGTACAGTTACCCTGTGGCTTGTCTTAAAGTATACGATCTGGCTGTGCTGGAGATGATACCACAAAGCTATGAACCACTTTATTTTACAAAAATCTGAGCCGATATCTGGGGTGACATTTCACACAGATGTTTGCAATCGATGGGCCTGAATGTGAAGAACACCCAACTACTCGATTTTATTCAGACACACAATACACAGCCACTTCTCCCTCATCCTGACATGAAGAAAAAAAAACAAACCTGCAGACAAAATAACACAAGTAGACCGCTATCTCTGACAAACCTTTTGTACAATGACCCCCCCCACTCTGTAAGATACTGAATATTAATTATAATTTTATTTGGCATCTTTGGACTATGCATCATCTTAACATGATGAAGCAGATTAATGTAGGGTATGACTGTATATTAGACATAACCAGTGAAACATCCATTTGAATGTGATTAGGAAAAGCATTCCTCCCTCCCCAAACCATATCCAACAATCTCATCTCTGTAGTTCATTATCTTCCTCATTAGGTAAACCACATACTTTAAACATATGCCGGCCCATTGGTGTGTACATTTTTGTGTAGGTTTTCTAATTTTGTAAGATTTCAGTTGTCGGCAGCATTGTCTTGGATAATCAGGATTGTTGCAGACTCTTCGCATCTACTCTGCGTTGTCACCGAAGATGTCCTGCTTCCTGCGCTCCATCTCGGCAAAATCAAAGTCAGAGCCTGTCATCCTCCGGTAGATGTCCTGGATGTCATTGCAGGTGGTCTCAAAGTGAGTTGTGGCATCATAGGAACGGGAGATGAAAATCTATAGAGGAGAAAACAAGGTTGGATAGAAGTCACTAAAATGTTCTTAAATGACATTAAGTTCATAAAAGAAACTAAAATACAAATCACTTATATACACAGTAATTATTCAGGTTGGTTTGTTTCAAAAACTCAAAGAAAATGATTTTTGTTACATGGGCAAGGAAAGAACAATGACAGTTTTCTGCACAGGGCATTTTGCTGACAACCTCACCTGTGCATTTGTGATGGCAAAAAAAAAAAAATAATAATAATCCTGAAAATTTGTCAGTCATATACAGTAATACCTGAACTGTTGTAAATGAGCTAAAACATGCAACAGCGGCAATATGATCTTGTTTCATCTTTGCTCACTGATCATACCTGGCTCTCAGTGCCCATGTCAGTGGGAGCATACTGGTTGCTAATGCTGACAAACTTCTGCTCGATGGGCTCCAGTAGGTCCAGGGCTGGCTTGATCTCTTTCTCAGGGTTATTTGTCTCAACTGTGGTGCTGGCAATGGCGATATATTTACCCTGTGCTGCCACGTTGTGAGCAAAAGAGATCATACAAACGTAGATGTCTAGAAAGAGAGAAACTACAATTCACATCTGGCCATCTGGCAGTTTGACAATTATGAGCAAAGTCTGTCACAATGTCACACAGGGTTAATATTTTTTTCATCTGACATCAACAGAGCCTTATTTTCTCCTTTTAAATATTTTCTATTCAAGATAAAAATGAAATACTATAACTTCTGACAATTTCCCCCCATGTGCTCACCATGCTTCCTGTTGACCTGATTCTGGGGTATGATGATCTGGCAAGAGTTGATGTCGCCAGTGTTGGCGATGGGGTGACTTAAGATGCAGATGACTCTGATCACCTGACCCACTTTGGTAGTACGATCCATAACATAGCTGGGGTCACAGATAAGCTGCTTGCACCTGGCGATCTGTGGTGGGCAAACACAGCCAGAGATTAGACAACAAGAAGCAGGTTTAATTCCTGGAGTGAAATATAATGGAAATATAAAATAGTGGGTGACTGTGCAGACATTTCTGGCTTTATAATACTGGATAAAAAGAGCTGATTTATATCATAAAGCTAAATCATTTATAAGATCAAACAAGAAAATGGGCAGTGTTTAGATTAAATAACCTGCTCAAACATAGAGGACTAGAAAATAATCAGATAACGTAATATATTTAGCATTGAAGTCAAAGTGAAATACAATTCATCTTTGCAAAATAATCAGTACATCTCTGAGTTCCGTTTGTTTCAACACTACAAATGCCATTGTCTTTTCAATTTTGCAACAACTGTTTTAATACATTGAGAACAAATTGCTCACCTCTCCCTCAGACTTGACTCCCACCACCTTCCCATTCTCAATCACAATCTCCTCAATGGGCTTATTCAACATATATGTCCCACCGTAGATCGCACTCAGCCTGGAATGGAAACACATTTGAGATGTTAGCTCCTATTATCAAAAAATATGAGCTCAACGGTAGTGAGCTATCTGAAACTACCCGGTATTAATAATATCACACAAGACTGTGTTTAATACTGAATCAACAAGTTTTCTGTGAACCGGGACTAAAATGACCAAAATATACAATAAATAAATGACAACATTTCTTTTCAATGTCCTCCCAGCACATGCCATCACGAGAGATCAACACCATCCAGGTCACTTCCTGTGACAGATGCAAAATACAAATCTGAGCTGCTGCAGACCAGAGTATGATCACAACATTAGACTAGATTTAAGAATAGCTTTTATGCAGTAGCCATAAGAATAGTTAGGGAAGACATTAAAGAGCCCATGGCATGCTTTTCCTTGTTTTTTTAACTTATCTACTATGTTACATTATCATCTTAGACATGACCTAAAGTTTTAAAAAATTAGGTGTTTGTATGTTCTAGTATTTCTATGCAGAAGTATTTTTTATTACTTAGATCTACTGAAGTAGTATTGGTTGGTACTGCCTCAAGAATTTATTATTACTGCTTTGTATATGTTTATTTTATTACTATTTTAATCTTGGCTGAGGAAGCTGCTCAGGATTTCCATTACACATGTACCCTATACCTAAGTAAATGGCACCTAAATTTGATCTACCTACCTACCTACTCACTCCAGCCACAAGGCTTAATGTCCTGGTACACATCCTAGTCAGGGTGGACATTTTAACACAGATATAATGAATAATAATAATCATAACTGCTCCATTTAAGTTTTTGAGTGAGCCACTACAGAGAGCCAGCATGCACAATACCAGGACCCTGAAACAAGCCTTATTCACAGGAGACAGGAAATTGATTAGGAAATGCACAGGTACAAACAATAAGACTAATGGTAGCTGAATTCCATTTTGTTGCTTCAGTCACACTGCTGCTTTCTCTCACACTGTCATCGTTCTCTCGGACACTTGAACAAAACAAATATACTGTGAATGTTAACGGTAACATCTGTGCTTTATGAAAACTCAACATGCGTGCACACATTCCTGGTGGATTACTTTGTACTGTGTGAATGCTGTAATTCTTCTGTTTACCTCGAGACTGTCACGACCCAAGATTAAACAGTTCCTAAAACTTGATTTAGTGCTACCTCCTATGGGATACCAAAATTTAGCTCTGGGAACTCATCTCAGCAGAACACGGGACAAGGGGTCAAGTTCAGTTATGGGTCGGTAAGTTCCTACAGTGAAAAAGGATTAATAGTTTCTGCAATTATGTGGTTTTATAGAGCTATATCTGAAATTCTAATGTTGAAATTTCAGAAGCTACTTCAAGCAGTTTAAAGTCCTTGGGTAAATGTTATTTGAAAAATTAACTCCACAATATACAATGCAGCGACAGAGACAGAAATATTAGACATGTGTATCAAAGGGACAAAGCCCTACCTGGCAAAGCCTTGTGGTAGTTCTCCCAGACCGTACAGAGGGTAGAGGTAGGGGCTCTTGCCATATCTGGCCAGAGACTCACTGTAAAGCTTTATCCTGTTAATTGTTTCAATGCAAGGCTGATCCAGGTAACTGAGAGGAGGGATGGAGACCATTTAAAATGGCATCACAATCATGTGCACTTAATGTATTACGAAAATAACACTTAAACAACAAGGAAGACCACTGACTCGTCTGTGCGGTAGAGGGCAAGGGAGTGGCCAGTAAAGTCTATCACTTCCTGGCCAAGGTTAAACTTTTGGAAAATGGCCCTCATTGTTGTCCCCTTGGGGTCGACACCTTCCATGGTTTTGGGGTCATTTTCGTCAAAGTTGGCAACGTAGCCCAGGAACTTTCTGAAGCGCCGTTTCTCAAACAATCCCATCAGACCTTTAGAAGACAAAGTTTAGACTTTAAGTGGACCCATGTCAAAAGCAACATAAAAGTGAGCAAAAAGCAAGCCTTACCACCACAATGCCAAACACAGTGACTAGCCCAGGAAGCCCGTAAAAACACAGCGAGTCATATTCACAGATGCAGTTAAGACCAATTCACCCTGAGCATGTTTTTAAATTACAGACAGAACTCATCCTAGAGAATGTCTCTCTGACATGTACATGAGCACCATCACCCCTTATGTTTTAAGTTTGCCTCTACAAAAACAAGCTGATTTCCTCCAGACAACACTACATGAAAACTATTTTCATCCAGAACATTTCTGCTATTGGTCAGCCTGGTGAAGACAGTTCATCATTTGCTGTCCTTCATAAGGAGCTGTTAACAGACATGTTATGACACTGAACGCACAGCTCATGTCAGTTGGGCATCAGACTGGCAAATTGTGGAGGACTTAATTTAAAGCAACCACTAGAAAAACAGACAACTATTACTGAAAACCAACTATCATATATTAATCTATATAATTATTAGAACACAGATTAGGGATGGAAGATAGAGCCCAGGAGAGAGGAAGTAAAGAGAGAATAATGTTCAGGCAAAAGGAGCAGGAGAGCAGAGAGTGAAACCCAAAAAACAAAATATAAAACAACAACAACAACAAAAAAAACTTCAAATATTTAAGTTTGGATTGGACCCAGATTTGGCTTAATATTTCAAGATTTCAAATACAAAATTACTGTGTAGGAAACAAATTTTTCCATGTATTTTGCAATAACTTACTAGATGCCAGAGCCTCAGCCTCAGTAGAGGGGACTTTATATATTTTGCCTGCCTTGTACACATAGCTGCCCTCAATCACTTTGAAATCCAGGTAGCGAGTCACCTGTGTAATTAGCAGCATACGGACCAGCTGACCTGAAAGAAGATAGAAGTATCTGCATTACTTTCAGAAAAACATAAAATGCTGATAACATTTAAGTGAAGTGTTATGGTCCCTGCTGATTAAAAAAACAGACATTTTAGATATTAAACACTTTCTGAAATACAACCCTCCTTTGGTGTTCACCATGGAGAACCAATAAGCTAAAGCTCATGGACTTTCTAGAAAAACATCAAAAGATGTAAACAGACATATTGCAGATATCTACAGATCTGAGGGTAAGTCAAAAGCTAAAGCTGCATGTGATATACAGGTGAGTGAACTAAGCGTACCATTGGCCATTAGGAATTTAGGGATGAGGTCCACATTCCAGTCTCGACCTTTTCCCATTGATGCAGGAGGGCTGCCCGGAAGATTAAAGCACTTGTAGAGCTGTATAGAGAGACAGAATACAAGCTAAAGACAAGAATGTACCTTTACACCAGAGGGACATCCAGAAAGCAAGGTAACTACTAAAGCAACCATTTCCAGGAAACAGTATTTGAGAAAATTTTTTTAGCTAAGCTGAAAGTAAAAGTGAATGTATACTCTTCCAGTTCAATGCTGATTAAGTGGTGTTCATCATGTTCATCATGTTAAGAAAGCCATATTTGAGTCTAAGTTACTAAACAAATATTGAATGTTTTTTTGCAAAGTTAAAGCAGAGGGGTCAGAGATTAACTCACGTCTTCAAGAGGTGTGATGGATGCACTATCCCCGCCGTAGTAGGAATTGCGGTCCATGTGAAGAACCTTCTTCCCCTTCACTGACATGATGCCTGATAAAATGCATTCCTAGGAAACAGAGGAACAAGATCAACAGCATGCTTTGAAACTCCCATTTTGCAAACTTTAGCGACCCTGCATTCCACTGCTTATTAACATACTGTAAAAGCCAGTCATCTCTGATTTCAGTCAGCTTGAGGCAGATGCTCTCAGATGCTATCGGATTATAATTACTGATGCATTATTGTGATGCTATAGCTGGTAAAGATGGAGATAATTTTAATAACCTTATATACTTATAACTTCAAGTACTTTATATACTGCTGGGTATCAGTATGTAAAGTAGTTGGTTTTGATGCTCATCAGAACCAGTTAGCTTAACTCTGTTAAGCTTCAATAGAAGCTCAGCAGGCACAGGAGAAATCAGTTGTATGATGCAATAAACTAGGATAAGAGCCAAAATACATTGCCCTTATTATTATTTTTAACTGAATTAAATCGTTTTTGAATTGAAACTCGTTCAGAATCGAATCACGACACCAAGAATTGGAACTGAACTGTGAGTTTGCCAAATATTCCTACCCCTAACAAAAAGTAATGCATTACTTTCACTGAGTGGTCACCTACAGTCATCCTGTACAAACCGTGGGCCCAAATGTTTTACAAAACTATATTTCTATCCGGTGGTGATGTGATGTAGTATCAGATTACACCACTCAGCTGCAGACCATGCCCAATCACCAGCAGAGTTCTAATAAAAGGGTGTGCCTGTAGAGAATGGTAAATGGGGCACAGATAGGGACTGACTACAAAAAGCTTATGTTGTGCTGTCTATTCACAACTCTCAACCCTCTCTTTAACCAGAGCCGGAGAAATTTCACACGGCTCAGTAATCCTCAAAATGAAATGTAACCAGCACGACTTACACCTTCTACACTGCACCAAGTCAACCATCATCAAATCCACTGACTGAGGTGGGCGCTCCACATTCAAGGCTGCAGGGAAAACGCAACACATTTACCCACCTCTTAAATTTTGTAACAGAGCTTAATTAGATTTTACACCAACTGGGATGCCTCTTCTCAGATTGCTTGTTTTTGAAACACTGTTTCCTGTTACTCAGTTCGCCGCAGACCAGTGCTACATGGGACTTGAAACAAACGCGCCCTTTGTGCTGAAGCTAACAGACCAACTGTAAACACTGGAGGAGCTACTGTCATGGGACACAGAATAATCAGAGCTCACAGAGAAGACATACACCATCTGACTGAAAATAGTGACCTATCAAATGAAAGAGCATGAACTCAGTTTTTACGAGCCTTTGAGTGAATCTTAAGTCATAGTTTTGTTGTGAGAGTTCTTTTTATCAGCTGCTGCTTTCTCTCTTTTTCTCTGCAAGGAAATACCAGCGCTAAGGCAGAAGTCTCTTTGTTGCTCTGCCACATTTTTAAAACATGACAGCATCATAAGTTGATGACACAAGTTGATGACGTGAGTGCTTGCATCTTTTTTCCTATGTGCATCTTAGTGCTACAATTCACCAGAGGTTCACTGAATTTATTTATATAGCACATTTAAAAACCATAACAGTTGACCCAAGTAATTTACAAGAAGTTGAAACAAGACTATAAACTAAAACAATCAAACCAAATATAAAGAACACAAGTTTTAAAAGGATACATCATAGCAATGGTAACATAAATGGTGCTGACAAAAAGGCCAAAAGCCCAGTCCAGCCTAAACTGGTGATAGTACACCTGTGTGTTAAAAAAATAAAAAATAAAAAAAAAATAACAAAACATGAAAATTCTAGTTGGGGGGTTTGGCCAAATGCCAATACATAAAAATGCACCTTAAGCAAAGACTTAAAGATAAATAAGGATGGGGCCAAGCTAACACGCAGGGGCAGGTCGTTTCAAAGCTTTGCACTTTCTCAGTCATAACCCCAGTGTCCTCTGCATTTTTTCCTGACAGGAAGAACAACTAGGAGTGAATGGTCAGCAGATCGAAGGGCTCTCAAGAGGCAGCAAAGTATAAGAAGTTCCGAGAGATAGCAGGGGCTAGGCCATTCAATAACTTAAAAGCCATTAAAAGAACCTTAAACTGTATCTTGAAAGAAACTGGTAGCCAATGAAGCAAGACCAGGACAGGAGTAATATGGTCCCAGTATGAGTCAAAAAGCACACATCAGCATTCTGGACAATTTGGAGATGCTTTATCAAAAAGTGGGATACACCAGTATACGTAAAGAGAGTTACAGTAGTCAAGGTGACTTGAAATAAAAGCACGAATAAGTCCTTCTAAAATATTCCTGGGAAGCAAAGTTTTAATCCTTGATAAAAAGCCTCAACTGAAAAATTGGACCTAACTACAGAGTTAATTTGTCTAATTTAAACTCACTATCCAATATAAATTCTAAATGTACAGTTTTACAGAGGAGCCCAGGTTTGGAGCAGAATTAGTGCTGGTGGCATTTGGAGTGACAAGTATCAACTCTACTTTACTTTCATTTAAATTGAAGAAATTTGCAGCCATCCAGTCTTGAATGTCAGTTCGGTTTATTTTTAAGGGAAGGCACAGCTGAACATCATCAGCAGAACAATTAAAGGAGATCTCATGATTCCTGATGACAGAGCCACTTTTTACTAAAGTAAAAATGTTCACCAAATGAGCTGTTATGTCAGCTATAACTACGTACTGTTACGCTTTCAGTCCTGTTTTTAGTTTATATTTTGGAAAATTAATGATGACACAGGGTCTTTTAACTTATTGAAGTGTGTTGCAACAGGTTTAGCAGGTTTAGTGATATCATTTCTCTTGATAGCACCCGTGTTCAGTAATACACTCTTTAAGTGAGCGAGATGTCTCCCCTATACACACTTTTCCACGAGCATTGTATCATGTAAATAACTTTTTGTTTTACAGGTGATAAAATTCTTGATATTAATTAACTTCCCATTGACTGGATGGTTGAAAGACTACATTTTTAGTATATCGGCATGTTTTGCAGGCTCCGCACTTAAATTAGCCCTAAAGAGGTTTGACAAAATTCATTGCAAGATTCTATAGGATGATGATAAGCTCAGAGTCTGCCCTTTATGTTTTCTGCCCTTTAAAGATCCACCCATGGTAACTTTTGTATATGTAGTATAATAAAAAAGAGGTGGTGTCAACTTAGATTTTTGAGTTTGTTCCACCAACTCAAGTCCACTTTTGAGTCCAGTTTGCTTACTGCACTCACAAGCCATTCTCTAAACTTGGACAACATATCTTGTTTGCTTTTATGATATTCTTCAGTCAACACAAATCCTTTATAATCTAATATGTTGACTTACAGGTAAGCTTTTTTTTTTTAAGAGAAAAGGGATGAAAACTTTGAGCATGAAGCATGTTGTGATCTGTGGGTTTTAGATAAAGATATGTGTATATCAAGAAAATCAATTTCTTCAAGACTATAATTATGTGTGAATCTCAAGCCTGTAAAACTATTTAAAAACTGAATATCTAACAGGGACTGGGGCTACCTTTTATTGTAATGTACACTGGCTGACAAAAAAATAAAATAGAATAAAATAAAACCAAAGATTTGACTAGAAGAGTCTCAGTTAAATGATGACCTCTCAACTAAAGACTTGACCAATCCACTTTCAGAAGGGGTCAGCCCTAAAAGAAACTGTAATTTACTGTGCTGCACTTTTAATTTCACTGCATCCATCTATTCATTACACACAAAGTTTTACATACAAAACATGTGACAAGATTATAAAATTAGACAGGAGTTTGTTGACTTCAGAGGAACCGACTGTTATGACTGTACTGTTATACTACGAGTGAAGGTCATTATTATATTTGTATCCTTTCCTTTAACAACATTTCCTCCTTTTGATGGGTACAAAGCAAGCAGCAGCTGCACATGTCTTACTGGACAATGGAACAATGTAAGAATAATTAGCCATTTTACTTTCTATACTTCTCACTGCACTATTCTTAATTTTTCCTATGGAAAGTTCAAGACTTTCCCCCACCATCACTGGTGGTTTTGATTCAGTCACAGCTGACTAATGCACATGTATACTCCTTAAGCCACAATTTCTTCATCCACTGCAATGCTGCCCTGCTTGCTTATCTCATCTTCAGGCTAAAAGTGATCCAGAATGCATTTAGGTAGTTTAATGTTTCCCATTGCTAAGCCACTACCCTCTTGTTATTAGTAGTGCACAGATGGGAACCCCAACCCCAACCCCCCGTTACTTAACCAAGAACATATAATAAGAGAAATACAAAAGGTCTAACTAATCATTTCTGTTCTAGAAAGGCGAATGAAGTAGGGTGAGTGAATTTGACAATTTAAAAAGGACACAACAAGGTGCCATGGGGGGCAGATCATATTCCCTTTGAAGACACAAAACTGAGCGTGTGTATAAATAGTAGGGGTTAACTTGAAAATGTTGAGTAAACCAGCCTGCACCGACTAACTTGGAACAGCACCATTTATTCTGATTAGAGACTTTTGTAACCTGTTGAGGTACTAGACATAACAGTGCTAGCGTGTAGCACAAAAGGAGAAGCTGTTGAGCTTAAACGTGAAATAAAGGATTTGCATAGAACTAAAACCACGCGAAAACACACTGCACCGCGCCAGCTTCCGTCTGCGGGGATTTTGCTAGCAGTTAGGCCACCGCTCACTTCCACTGGTCCGCAGAGCACCTACTTTCGATTCCTCAGCTTTAGTGGAACCACACCCAAATGTGAACTAAACCAACACCCTGCCCACTAAATGTTAACCACCCCCCTTTCTGCTCGACTGCCTTTGCCCCTCTACCTGTTTAGAGATTCAAGCAAAACACTTAGTAACTTGCTGTTATAAAGCAATATTTATTACTTCACAGAAACTAAAAGTTGGGTTCAGCTGCAAATGATATCTGATTTACAACTGTACAGTGACGTTTTTGCAGATGAATACGAGTCCAGAAAATGCAAGGGATTTAGTGCCACACGAAGCCGCAATAAAGTCCAAATTTATCACGGAACTGCCATGACATGCTTAAGCCATGTAGAACTGACAGCAAGTCCGAGTGCAGTTTTGTCCATGGCTATGACATGATTAATGCTGACAAAATTCATTTCCGGTTAACCAAACCGTACACATACGCGAATAGCTCACAAACTGCCACCTCACATTATACTGGATAAGCCACATTTGACTTTTCCGTGCACAAGTTAAAACGACACATGAAGTTCGCCCTCAAGTTACAACTTAACCCATTGCTAAAGTTTCGGACTGACAACTGCAAGGCCCAAAGTAATCCAGCGATTTCCTATAAGCAGTCCGCCCTTTTCCCCAAAGTCTTGATATTTAAATAATAGTGCTGGGACTGATGAAACTTTGCGAAAATTAGCTTTATTGCGCTTACGAAAAATGACTGCTCGCCAGCCTGTGGAAGCCACCGTCCGAAGAGGCGCTTAAGCTTAAACTTCAGATAGCTGAAGTTAGTTAGCAATGTGGACTTATTACTCCTATCAGAAAAGGGACAACCTTTTCTGAAATTACACCCACGCTGCGATTAAGTCAACAACCGAATTAACAGACACTGTGCACGAGAGATGGTTCAACGAAGCTGCGACACGTCGTTAGCAGGCTAAAGACTTAGCCTAAATGAAGCTAACCCTAACGGACCAATCATTCGCGTTATAATCTTATCATGACTGAGAAATGCTGCCCGATTTGGCGCTTACTTTCAAAATAATCAGATAAGTACCCGATTTTGAGTTTCTTACACTCACATTCGACAGATTACTCACTAACCCCCACAGTAATAGTTTGAACTTTTCTTGTGGTATCGTTTCTTTTCAGGAACTGACAGCAGATAGCACAGTGCTAACTACTCTGCTCACAGTTCCCATTAAAACTGTTAGCCCTAAGTTAGCTAGTTAGTGCTAGCCCTACTGATTAGGCCCTGTTAGCTCAAAGCCAAACTGTCAAGGGCTAACTGCGTCGATAACAGGTCACTTCCATGCTGTGGACCATATCGTTTGGTGCTTTCTCACCGTAAGCCCGGTGCCCAGGACGATAACGTCGTATTCTTCATTCATTTTTCCAAGTCTTTACGCCTCTGTTCCTGAATAAAGAGTAAGAAAATGGAGATCTACGGAGCTGGAAATGGGCAGGGGTTGCGATTCACGTCAGGCGCCTCGAGGGCGGAGCATCTCAGCTGTCAATCACTTGGTAGAGGAGGCGACAAAGTACAAAAGAGTCCATGCATTCCCATATTAATGTTCTTTTTCAAGTTCTCACACTACCATTAGTTCATATTTTCAGAAAGTAATTAAAAGATTTCTTTGTAGATTTGCTTTCAAACCATATTAACCTAAAATGCTAAGTAGTATTCAAAGTTTTATATCGTTATTTATTACTGTGAAATTCCAAGCAATCTCTATACAGTTTACACTACATTCACTTAATTTTAACTATTTTGAAGCACCTATTTTAGCAGGAAATCATTATCATCTTGTGACAAGATTTCTGCCAACAAATTAAGACCAATGATGTATAGTGCATCATAATCTTGATTTACTGTTTGAGGTGCAACTGTGGACTAGCTTCATGGTTGACCTACCTGGTTAGTAAACCCAGAGACAGTAATAAAGTTTGTCTTTGTATTACTCACCCAAATCTCAAATCTGTATAGGATTACAGATTACAGTACATGAAGTCAAACAAACTAATGACAGATGTCATACAAGCGTTGGCTTCTGGTTTCTTGACGGCACTGTAAAAGGTGACCGGCTTGTTTTAAGAAAATATCTGCAAAGTTTCATTATAACATAATGTTTTATCTACATTCAATACATTATTTCATATACAAATATGCATATGCAGCAACTTTTTAAGTTAATAATACTTGATGCTAATATAACACACCATAGCCAGACTTTCATTCATGTCAAGTCACTAAACAGTAAAGATTTAATGCAATCCACAAAACCTCAAGTGTTTCAGGTTGTTTCCTTTACTTAAATTAATTATACACAACTAAGTGTAAACATGTATTCAGTGTCACTGTAGTGTTTATTTAGGACGTGTCTGGTAGGCCATATTCAAACATTTGAACTACATCTGGTTTCTTGGCAAGTTGTTGTGCTGTTGTGCCAGATGCATCCTCTGAATCTTTGAGTCCAAGCTGCAGAAGTGTCCTGGCTGCTTCTGCATGCTGCCCGATGCAAGCCATGTGAAGAGCTGAGAAAAGAGAGGGTGGTAGACACAGTACTGGTTGTAGCATGAGTTTTTGTTTTGTTTTGTTCTTTGACTTCCTAGCTTCCAGGCAACATTTTACTACACTATATATGGAGCTCTAGTTGCTGTCACTAACAGCTACTCTTTACCTGACCACATATGAAAAACAACCTGCAAAGTAGCTCACCACTGAGAATATCATCTTATTGTGGTAAGGCAGATTAAAGCAAACTGATTTGAGCTGATTTTGGTGCATTCAAAGTAGAAAGATCCTGCATCTAAAATGTGAGAAATCAGCTGCTAAATCACTTCATCTTTTCAAAGTATCCACCTATTTATTCATCATTTTTCTTTTGGGTTTCTGTTGTACTTATGCTGTACTTGAAAATAATCCTGTTCAACAGTTAACTCTAAAATCTTAGACATCAAAGCTTCTTATCAGCCTCAAAGATTTTTTAAATCAATATGCTTTTTAGGAGGATTATAACAAAACTATACAATAACTGACAACACCTGTTCTGAAATGAACAGATGCCAATTAAATTAGGACAGAAACAACCGAAACCTGTAAAAGATTGTGAAACGGACCTATTATCTTCAAATCTTCTCTACCTGGTCAATGCTGCGTCAATATATGATGTGGGGATGTGGCTTATTATCACTCTCAATCAAAACTGATCAAACAGTCTGATGAAGTAGAAGAGCTACATTTTTGACAGTTAAGTTTTTAATACATAATACTAAAGTTCACTTTTCTCTCAAATTGTAATTTTATTGTTGCCTTTATTTAGCCAAGGATGCAGAGAAGTAAAAAAGTTTTCAGGGGCTCTAAAGATAAAAATATTTCACAAGGTCACCAACAGCACCAGTGCAAAGCTTGTCTGTTTGCATTGCTTACCAGTTCTTCCCTTTTTGTCCCGAGCATGAATATTCGCTCCCAACTCTATCAGTAATTTTATAGTGGACGTGTGGCCCTCCTGAAAAACACAGACTGAAATGAGGAAGGACAGTTGGTATTGTAAACTGTAAATTGATTAAGTCTGTTACCAATTCATTACTGCCACTTCTGCCTTTGTCTACTTTGACACAATCATGTCTATCGTGGAAGAGGACTCCATCCTTTGTTGCTCTTTTCACTCTTCCTTCTATCTGAGTTGAGGGTCAAAGAATACAGACTATCTTCTACCAATCAATGACTGTTTGCATGCACTGAAAACAGAAAGAAGTTGTTCACGTGTGTCTGCAACTGGAAAGCCTGACATAATTATGTGACTGCATACTCCCGTTGTTCACGTGTGCCTGCAACTGTAAAGACTGACATAATTATGTGACTGCATACTCCCATAAACAAAGATGGACCTGGTCGATCAAGTTCGTATTTTAGTCTCTCTAGCGTGTTTCACTTGCAAATCACATTAGTACTCTTTCATCATGTTCAGCATTATTAAGGTCTCTTCATCACTCCAGTAATGCTGGCTTTTTGTAGTTGCTTTGTCTATGCTGCTGCTCACCATGTTAATAATTGTCTGTTTATGCCAGTGACAACTTCCTGTTTTTCTCCAGTCACATGCACACAAGAAACCTTGGAGCTTGTCTTCTGCACGTGTGCTCTTGTAGAAAGCTAATCAGAAACCTGGTTACATGTATACATGAGAGAGAAATCAGCATTCTCCAGGAGAATTCTACCTGGGGAAATCAGGTCTCCCTAATCCCCTACCCCGATTACAGAAACCAGTCAACCAATTGACAATACATTCATATATCTCACCAAAGATCCATTATCTGTCACTTTTAGCTACTGTATTTCACCATTTACCTGTTTTCTTCCTACCTATTCAAGTGTTTATCCATTACTTTTTGACCATTTCTTTCTGCCTGAAATCCTCGACCATCGCCCCTATTCCGAAACAGCCCACAATCCAGAGCTTGAATGACTATTGTCCAGTGGCACTTACACCAGTCATCATGAAGTGCTTTGAGAAATTGGTGAGAAAACACATTCTCTCCTGCTTACCACCAACACTGGACACTCATCAGTTCGCCTATAGAGCAAATAGGTCTACGGAGGATGCTCTGGCCATTGCTCTTCATACTGCTCTGACTCACCTGGAGCAGCAGGGTAGCTATGCAAGACTACTCTTCGTAGATTTTAGCTCTGCTTTCAACTCCATGCTTCCCCATAGATTGGTGGCCAAACTAGTAGACCTTGGCCTACCCCACTCTACATGCCTCTGGGTTAAGGATTTCCTCTCAGACCGAACCCAGAAAGTCAGAGTAGGCCCACATACCTCCTCAGCTCTTAACCTCAATACAGGATCCCCCCAGGGTTGTGTACTGAGTCCCCTACTCTACATCCTGTACACACATGACTGTAATCCTACCCACTCCAGCAACACCATCATCAAGTTTGCTGATGACACGACAGTGATAGGGCTAATCTCTGAGGGGGATGAGTCGGCCTACCAGGATGAGGTACAGCAGCTATTCAAATGGTGCAAAGATAACAACCTGGCTCTTAATACCACCAAGACCAAGGAACTGATTATAGACTTCAGGAAGAATAAAACAGCTATCCAGCCCCTGCTCATAAATGGGGACTATGTGGAGAGGGTGACAGTCTTCAGGTGTCTGGGAGTCTATATAAAGGAGGACATTACCTGGACAGCAAACACTAAGGAGCTAGTTAAGAAGGCACAGCAGAGACTCTACTTTCTGAGGGTTCTCAGGAAGCACCAATTCTCACAGAAATTGCTTGTGTCTTTTTACCGGTGCTCCATAGAGAGCATTTTGACCTATTGCATTTGTGTCTGGTTTGCCAGCTGCACAGTGGCAGAGAGAAAGGCGCTACAGAGGATCATCACCACTGCCCAGGAAATCACTGGCTGCTCTCTCCCTTCCTTGGAGGAACTTTATAAATCCCGCTGCCTCAAGAAAGCCCAAAAGATCTGGGAGGATTCGTCCCACCCTGGGCATCATCTGATGGAAATGCTACCTTCAGGCAGACGTTTCAGGTGTCTCAAGGCACGGACAAACAGATTAAAAAACAGCTTCTACCCAAAAGCAATAATTGCACTGAACAACTCATAAGTGGGCAACACTGTACCGCACCTCACAATACACTGTCTTCAGCTTATATGTAGTATGTCATTATCATTACTTAGTAAATATGTGACATTGTACTGTACCCTACAATGTTGTTGTAGCTTTTTAACATATTTAACATAATTATTTTATTCTTGTCAATATGGAGATGGACTTATGCAGGTTATGTCTGTCAATGTGCAATAAGTGTGATTTTTACACTTGAGTGTGAGTTTATAGTTTTTTGTTTTTGATACCGACACATTTTTCTCTACACCTGAGGTTTGCACCCAATTTCGTTGTACTGTGTACAATGACAATAAAGATTCTATTCTATTCTAACTGTTCAACTGCTCTGCTCACCATCTAACTAGTCTTCACACGCTCTCAGTAATGGAATTGAGGTGTTACAGCTGACTCAACGTGTGGATACTTTTTTATTCAAAAATGGAATTTATACTGTTTTTATGATTAGTTGAGCTACTCCGGGCAGCACGGTGGCGCAGTGGTTAGCCCTGTTGCCTCACAGCAAGAAGGCTCCAGGTTCGGTCCCCTCCTGTGGAGTTTGCATGTTCTCCCCGTGCTTGCGTGGGTTCTCTCCAGGTACTCCGGCTTCCTCCCGCAGTCCAGAGACATGCAGCTTAGGTTGATTGGTGTCTCTAAATTGCCCATAGGAGTGCGTGTGTGGTTGTTCGTCTATGTGTTAGCCCTGCGATGGATTGGCGACCTGTCCGCGTTGTACCCTGCATTCACCTGATTGCTGGCCGGGATTGGCTCCAGCCGTCCCCGTGACCCCATTCAGGGATTAAGCGGTAGAAGATGAATGAATGATCTGCCCAGATACCCCAGAGGAACTACAGAAGCACCACCTGGGGCAAAAGTACCCCTGATTGGGATTCATTAATCTAACCTTTGCAGCGTAATGCAGAGCAGTGAGCTGGATGTCAGTTGCTCTCTGGTTCACGTCTACGCTGAGGCCCTGCACCAGGAACCGCAGGGCCTTGTCTTGACCAGTCACAGCAACGTGGTGCACCGACTGAGCCCCAAGTATATCAGCTGCTGTTGGAGACGCCTACAGTACACACAAAGCAGGTTGTGACATTACATGAATATCTGAATTTTTGCATCAGTGCTCAAACATTACTAGTTTGCGTTGCTATCTACCTGGTGCTTTTCTATGAGCAGTCTGGCCACAGAGATGTGTCCACTCCTGACAGCATCCATCAAGGGAGTGACTCCACAGCTGTCTGTGCTGTCTGGACTGTAGCTACATCTGGAAGAAGGCCAGTAAAGGTGAGGGTCTGTCAGACCAAATTACCCTTAAATCTGAGCAGTCCCAATGGAGTAATAAGGTGATTAGGGCCTTGCTTAAGGGCATCTCAGCATTAGTTATGAGGAACAGGTAAGTGCTGCCCTTTCAGTTTCCATTTGACTTTGGATATATGATATTTCTGATGGAAGTAGTCCCCGTACAAAATCTCGACCTACCTGTCTAGCAAGATCCTAACAACCTCCTCACAGCCGTGCATCGCTGGATGATCAACAGAGAGAGCAGAAGTTATAATGTGACACTTTTTTCAGTTATCAAAGCACATATTTAAAAAAAATGTGAGCACTCTCAGAATCTGAGATGTCCCTGGATCTTGGGAGATATTCAGATCAACCTGAAGTCAGAAGATAGCCTATTCTGCTGTTAGCCTCTTTTACCTGGTGTGACAACTCCATTCACCTGTAATATTCATAATATATGTTGGGATGTAAGAATGCAAGGGTCAACATTGGTAGGGACAAGACTCCCCCCCCCAAACTACCCCTTAAGCCCTGCCTAATTACACTGCGCTCAGAGTAGAGAGCAACACCAATGCAATGCTCTTGGATTCTGACCCCTAAGTGTTCAGCATGTCTCTAATAATATTCATCTAGTCATCGATTTAGTTGACTACAAAGATCTTCTTGATGGCAATCCCTTTGGCCCAATGTCCCACAATTTTATTTTTGATGCCTTAAATTTCTTTAGGTATGACAACGTTTTCATTAAAGCAATCAAAACTTAATGGTAACAACAGTTCTGTAAAACTGCCCTTTGACACATCACCCAGATTTAACATTAAGAGAGGAATTCACCAGGGCTGTCCCATCTCTCCTTACCTCTTTGTACTGGAAGGAGAAGTTCTTAATTTATAAATAACTCAGCATTCTTTTAAAGGTATTAGTCTTAATGGTAGGCAAATAAAAATATCACAGCTAGCTGATGACTACTTTATTTCTAGAAAGTAAAACTGAAGTCTCTCATGCTTTATCTGTTGTGCAAAACTTCTCTAAAATATCTGGTCTCAACCTCAGCTTAAATAAGTGAGATTCTCACTCTTAAATCATTGTAAAAACAGAGTTGTGTAATATCCCAGTAAAAGATACAGTGAAATATTTAGGAATTATGATGTAACTGCATCTGTCGAAATGAAATTCAATTCCTGGTTAGCCAGAGATTTATCTCTATATGGTCGAATCCTACTTAGCAAAGCGGTGGGCCTGCCAAGCGCCTCATATCTCTTCTCCTTAATTAATGCCATTATTACTTACAACAACAAATCCCTGTTCTTTGAAAATTGGTTTAAAAACAATGTTTTACTTGTAAAACAGCTGTTTAATTATGATGGACTTCTATTTTCATATGAGTACTTCATAGATAAGCACAGGGTCCGTGTCTCCCTGTTGTTAATGCATTTCCTTCTGGCATTCTTTGTTTAGCATACTCCTTTTCAGATACACACAACTTTATTCATTTAGCTATCTCTGTTAATGGCATTTCTGTCCTTGACAAAAGATTCAACAGCACCTTTATAAGAAACTCCCTCACTTCAAGAACAACAATAGCTGTTAAACACAAATTATCTTGGCCTAATTCTTCATTCATAACCTTAAATTCCTAAAAAAAGTCACCATCTCTTACAACCTTTAAACAACCTGATCTGAGCAAGTACTTCCAAACAATGTCACACTATCTAACAAAAAACTAACCAAAATCACTGACCTCTTCAAGTTCTTCCGTTTTACATCAGTATAATTTTACCTCTGGTATTTTGTTCACTTTGTGCTTCCTGTTTTTCTTGTTCTGCTATATGTTTACTGATGCTTATTTTGGCACATTATGTTTACTTTTTTTTTTATTGGGGCATCTGTTATACAACTGATGCAACAATCTGTATTGAATTGTATTTCTATTAAATAAACAAAAAAGTTGGCAGGCACCATGGGAGCGCAAGCTACCGAGCACTTTGGAAAGAAGAAGAAAGCAGTGTGGCTGGCATTTTCCATGTGTTTTAAAGTGTGATAAGTGAATGGCCCATAACAGTGAAGGTACTGAATATTTTTCCCAATAAAAATTCCCTACAATTATGAAAAAACATTTTTCCTAGCTACAGATTTTAGTATAACCAGCAGATAGCCACTGATGCGTGAAGTAATTTTGGTAACACAACAATATATTAAGCATTGTCTGTCTGGGAGCAAATATGACTTTTGATATAACGTGAGCTTTAGATCACCCCTTCTCTTTCAGTAGGTTAAGCACATCAGAATGATCTAATGACTTCACTCCAAAGGTAATGCCCATGGGTTTGCTCAAATATTAGCAGGGACATTTCTGTCCTCCCAAAATACTGGTGAGAACATGTCCCTACCGTCCATAGACAAAACTACACCCTCCTAAGAATGCTTCACCTGCAGTGTGCAGGGGCGTCCTATGTGTATTACTTTCCGTCCTCCAGACATCTGGTGCAGCAAGAAGCAGGTGCTGTACAACCACAGGATCGCCCTCCCTGCAGGCGATGTGTAATGAGTTCCAGCCATCCTTGTTCCTCAGCTGAGGGTCAGCACCATGAGAGAGCAGCTCCTGGATCACATCAAGGTTCCTCCGAGTACAAGCCATCATCAAAGGAGTCCTGAGAGAGAAAAGGAAACACTGAAAATATTCACACCTCCTCTGATCAAGTCCAATTTACAATTACATTACAAGCTTACAAGATAATGCAGAATAATTTTTTTTCTTCAAAATCAATCCGAAATTAACATTTTAACTCTGTGATTCACAGCTTTGCTCTTGCTAGCGCTGCTCTCTCTCTCTTCAGTCACATGGTCGACCACTGCTGCTCGCTCTCTGTCCCTCTCTCAGAAGTCGCTTGTGAATTTATGGCACGCAGTGAAGTTTATAACTTTAAAAAGAACGGTTCGTAACCCTTCATTCCTACACAAGCGCTGTTCAACAGAATGGCAGCAATTGTCATGCTGTAACTTTGAATTTGAGACTGATAAGACG
>NW_018127931.1:6049303-6065424 GCF_001952655.1 Monopterus albus | reverse complement strand
TGCTTCACATTGGTTTTGTGACTCAAATGCAGCCAGCCAGATGAAGAGAGTCATAAACTTGGCTAATAGTCATAATCTGACTAGTGTTGCTTCTGTTTCTTTATCATTATTTTTTGAATGAGAGTTCTATGACATTTCACAAAATGAACGGTGTGCAGCAGTTCTACAGGTTTATAGATCAAAATGTTTCTCCTTCAAGCCAGATTCGAACCAGGGACCTAAGGATTTCAGTAGATAGGCCTTTATAGACCTCCGCTCTACCAATTCCATTTAAATTGGGGGAGAAGAGTTCATAAAACAAAGTCTGGAGACATAAGGATAATTATTACAAATATATTTAAAAAGACATTTTAAACTATTAATTACTTACCGTGGGATTTAGCCATGTGATTGGAGATGGAAAGATGGACTCTGCCATGTGATTGGTGTTTAAAAGATGGAGCTGGCTTGTGTGATTGGTAGTAAAAAGATGGGTTTAGCCATGTGATTGGAGATGGAAAGATGGACTCTGTCATGTGATTGGCGTTTGAAAGATGGACCTGGCTTCCAGCGTTCCAGTATGGTTGTGCGGAGGTGCAGCCCTGTTTATTTGTTCTTTAGAACATAAGTGAAACAATCAGAAAGTAACATTTTAACTCTGTGATTCACTGGTTTGCTCTTGCTAGCGCTGCTCTCTCTCTCTCTCTCTCTCTCTCTCTCTCTCTCTCTCTCTCTCTCCCCCCCCCCCCGGTCGACCACTGCTGCTCGCTCTCTGTCCCTCTCTCAGAAGTCGCTTGTGAATTTATGGCACGCAGTGAAGTTTATAACTTTAAAAAGAACGGTTCGTAACCCTTCATTCCTACACAAGCGCACACTGGCAGCAATTGTCATGCTGTAAGTTTGAATTTGAGACTGATAAGACGCTTTTCTGCTGAAACTGTGATGGTCAGAAAAAACTCTTAAATGCCAAAAACTCGGGGATAGAAACTGTTTGAGGCTTCTGAAAAGACATTTAAAACAAACCTTTGGAGTTTCTTAAATTAAAAAAAAAAGCTTCACATTGGATTTGTGATTCGAATGCAGCCACATGAAGAGTCATAAACTTGGCCATGCCGACTCGTGTTGCTTCTGTTTCTTTACCATTACTTTTTAAAAGAGAGCTCCAAGACATTTCACAAAATGAACGGTGTGAAGCAGTTCTACACGTTTATGGATCAAAATGGTTCTCCTTCGAGCCGGATTCGAACCAGCGACCTAAGGATTTCAGCATTAAGCCTCTACAGTCCTCCGCTCTACCAACTGAGCTATCGAAGGGAACTGACAACCCGATCGTGACAGTACCCTTTTATAGCCAGTTGGGGGCAGTACGTAACGTACCTAGGAAGTGTTTGTATTACTGACCGCTTAACACATGTAATTCTCACCAGTCAGCCCTCTTCAGACAGTCCACCTTGGCTCCTTCGTGGAGAAGGTAGACAACACAAGCCTTGTGACCCATGGACGCAGCTTCATGTAGCGGCCTTTTGTAGTCGTTGTTGCACACTTCCACATCCAAACCTAGGCGCTTTATGAGGTACTCCACGATGTCCAGGTGCCCGTGTCTGGCAGCGTAGTGCAGCAAGGTGTCTCCTGACCGACCGAAGTGTTTGCTGCTGGCAGTCTGAACAGCCACCGAGCCGCCTAATGCTATAAGTTTCTCCAGAGAACTCAGCTGTCCCTCCTGAGTGAACTTCACCAGCAGTTTTAAAGTGTTTTCGTTCATGCTGGGTGACGATTAAAGGCTTCTGGAGCACAGAATTACCGATAAAATATCAGAAAAGAAAAACTCTTACTCTGAGTTGACAGACTGCTGTGAAGCGTGCAAGTGTTTCTTTTTTTTCCGCAGAGTTGCAAAAAAATTAAATGGCCAACCATGACCTTACACTGTTCTGTCTTCACGTACATAAAGCAAATATTCACAAGAAAACAAAAATATTAGGCCCTGTTATACTCATTACTATTATACCGATATGATATGATATGATATGATATGGAAGAGAGCTCGGTACAAATTTAACATAATACGTTTAAAATGAATACAGGCTTTGGTGTGTTTAAATATTTCCATCTTGATTTAAAACGCTGGATAAATGTTCATAGATTATCAAAAGGACGACACATCATCCATGTTTCTATAATGCATTAAGACTTAAAGTGTCTGTTTTTACAGTGTCTTTTCTACTCAAGGAAAGAAAAACAACATTTAGTATGAGCAATCAGCCTTTTGACAACCCAAACATGATAAAGGATCTGTAATGTAATATGACAAACGTTTATACACGGCGCATTTTACAAACTTTCAAATTAGACTACTTCAGGCATGCATTAATAAATTAATGTTCTATAACAATTTCCCCCCCCTGATAAATGTTTTAAAATATAATAAATATAATAATTATAAAACATTATTTCTGAACTTATGGGTCGATATGAGAAATATCCACAGAGACCTAAATAATTTTACTGTATTTTTTTTTATGTGATGAGACAAACTTGAAAAAGTATGGAAGCCTTTTTTGATCTACAAAGGGATCAACTTTAGTTGTCCATTCCAGCTAAATGAACTTGGAATTATGGGGAATGTTGTTTTTGTGACGTTGTCTGATTGGGCTCGTTAAAAGATCTCAAAACTGAAAGACCATTTAGCCCACTTATCAAGTTTTATTAGCATAATAAATAGGCTACCGTCTAAAAATGTTATGACAGCTGCCTGTTAAGTTTAAAATAGAGCGGTGTCAGTGTAACTTTATCATGTATCTTTTATGCTTTTTTAAAAGTTGTCGCTAAAGTAACGAAACAGGAGCAGATCTGAAGAAATGGAGCTTTCATTGCCACTGCTATTATTCTGTGAAATAGGATGAGCTAGTCCTGCTTCTGGCTACAGCGCGGAATCAACGCTGGTGACCAAGATGAGACACATCTGGAGCAAAGAAGAAGAAGAAAAAAACAGTGGGGGAGAAGAAAAGTGGGATTGTTGGGCAGGGTGAGTCTCAGTGCTCAGAGCTTTTACAACATGGACCATGAACACCAGATATTAGACTGGCGATAATCACCATCCTTCTCTCTGGTGAGTACATTACAGACATTTTAAATGTGCTTTAAATTGTGCTGCTGATGATTCCTACATATAACTCAACTGTGACACTAACATTAAAAAAGAGAGCTCTGTTTCCTGCTAAAGTGAAAAAATATCAGTCTTTAAATAGTGAGTCTATTTATCTTTTAATGTCAAAAACAAGTGGAAACTCATGACAGTTTCATAATTCAGTAGGCTACTTTTTCGGAGATAAGATTCAGGGGATTTATACTGTAGCCCATGAGGAGAGCGTACTTTTTAGTTTTTCTCTTGTGTAAAAAATATGAAAAAATTGACTATCCAGGTTAGGAGATTATTTTTTTGAGAGTCACGTTTCCATTATTTCATGAGACATGGTTTTACATTCCATTCTTGGAGATTTACCGTACTTCTTATAGTTAGGGGTTTCCATAAACTTTACCCTAACCTTACCCATACCCTTATCTTACCTTGCTCTAAACCTAACACTATCCTAATCTTTATCAAAGTCTTCATAAAATGTAAGGATTTACATTTTGGACTCACTTTTTGTCCCTAAAAGGAAGTTGAATGGTCCACTATGTAAACAGATTTATGCCCCAACAATATGAGTAATACACTTAATAATGTGCCAAACTTTAGGAACTTCTAAATTATGAAGGAAAAAGTTTTTTAGATAGCCTTTTTTACATGATCAAACATTATTCATGTCTCCTGACTCCTCAAGGATGTCTTCAAAAAGCCATTTAAGAAAAGAAATGTGAGAACCTCCTATGCTGGTATCATTTACTTAACAATTTCTAAAAACCTAAAAAAATACAAATGTCACAAAGGAGTTCAGATTTAGTGGTACTACTCTGCAAAAAAAAAAAACCCACTGACATTGTGACTGTAAATGCACTGAGACTGGGGCACATTACATGTAAGCGCAGGAGAGGCGTGACTGGATTACTTGTTCGAATGCAGGCCAGAGACAGAATGCTAGCCATTTCTGCTTTCTGGAAGGAGTGTATCCAACATGAATGAGTTCCAGATGTTTTGGGCTGCTCTAAACTGTGATAAACATACTAGCAACAAATTCATTTCATATTCTCCATGTCCTGTTTCAGTTTGGCTGACTCTTGAAAATCAGTTTGCATGTTTCTGAAGAAGTGCTGGAAAAAGTTTATTCTGATAGGGAAATTAAAGTGTGCAGTTTACAGCAAGTGATGTGTTACCAATTTAGGCTGAACACACAAATGATGAGGTTAGTGATACACACAAGGAAGAATTAGGGCAAAATGCAGCCACATGTGTTCTTCAGTGTGTTCTTCAGTGTGTCCTGGCTTTGGGCCTCAGTGAGTTCACTGCAGTTCAGGGCACACTGGCAGTTTGTCACAACCATCAGAGAGAGGTGGCAAGTAACTAAGCTGATTTACTCAAGTACTCTACTTAAGTACGATGTTGAGGTACTTGTACTTTATTGGAGTATTTCCATTTCATGTTACTTTTACCCAGCTATAATTTAGAGGGAAGTATTGTACTTTTTACCTACTAGATGCATTTGACATTTTTTTATTTAGATTTGTAACTATAATCAAACAATAAATGAAGATATACTTGTACTTTTGTAATTTAAGCACATTTTAGATCATGTACTTATTACAGTACTTCAATCTGAGGAAAAAAAATGGAATTTCTACTTGCAGTGGAGTACTTTTTCAGGCAAATACATGAACTATTACTTAAGTATTGTGTTTGTGTACTTCTACCACCTCTGCCACTAAATATCAATACATGAAAAATATATATCACAAAATGTATTTCTAGTCTAACTGGTTTATTTTTGTGTTTGGTTTCAATGTGATCACAGCTTTTGGAGCATCGCAGCCTCTGACTGACTGGTTGTCACACTGAAGATATAAATATTTAAAATCAACTCACAATGAGCCTATAGTTTCAAAATTAATAGTGCATTTATTAGGGACTATTTTCAGTGGCATATTAGTACACATTTGGTGTATTTCCAACAGTGATACAATGTAAATAATTTGACAATTCATTGCTGGACAGTGTGTCTCTGAGATTTAAAGACATAATATGAATAAAAGTATATATGTTCTTGCATTGTTAACAGTACAATATGGCAGATGTAAGGTCAGTCTGTATCTCTAGTTGGCAAGAACGTTGTTCTGACATCTTGGTACTTTAGAGACTTCTGTAATGTTATTTATAGAGGTTTGATAAATACATATGAGGCCTGTCAACCTAATTAATATCAAAGATGGTTGAGTTATGTTCAGCTGTGCTGCCAGGTTAATACCCCACTGAGGGTAAATCCATCAACCCTCCATACATCAGCATTATCTCCAAGGAATATTTGTATCTATTGTTCCTTTGAAGGTTAACTTCTCTTGAGTTGCTTTCATTAATAGCTCTCTGTTTCTCCCTCCTTGTGTGTTTTTGCAGATGTGGTTGGGAACACAAATGAAATATGGCTCTCCTCAGAAAAAGTAAGTGTTAGAAAAATTTAACAAGGTGAGACGAAGAAAAACTGAGACTTTTGAAAATTATCAAGATGTCTTTTAATTATTCTTGCAAGAAGGAGCACTACATCAACACTCAAGAAGTCTTTGACAGTAAAGCTCAAAGAAGGGATCCTTTTTGAGTGGCACTTATACAACCTGTTGCAAACTTTATTGCTTGAGTTGTTTTCCTTAGCTCTACCAGCCAAGCATTTATCCTTTCCAGGCGTGGGGATCAGGTCATCATGTGTGTTTTCTTATTGCCTGTGTCTTAACTTCCTGGCCTAAAGAGCAATAAACCGTTACAACAAGCAGGTTCCTATCTTTAGGGATAGGGTGTGGAGCTCAGTCACCCATGAGGAGCTCAGAGTAGAGCCACTGCTCCTTCATGTTGAGCAGAACCACTAGAGGTGGCTCGGGCACCTGCTTAGAATGCCCCCTGGACGCCTCCCCGGGGAGGTATTCTGGGCATGTCCCTCTGGGAGAAGGCCTTAGGGCAGACCCAGGATATGTTGGAGAGACTATGTCTCCCGACTGGCCTGGGAACGCCTTGGGGTTCCTCCTGAGGAGCTAGAGGAGGTGTGTGGGGAGAGGGAAGTCTGGGAGGCCCTGCTCAGGCTACTGCCCCCGCGACCTGGTCTTGGATAAAGCGGACGATGGAGGTTCCTGACTTCTTTAAACTAAAGAGCATCCTTTTACAGTGACTGCACAACATTTGCTCAGAGTAAACATTAGTTACACACAAGAAGGAAAGCTATGTCTAAGCATTTTCCTTATCATTTCCCAATCAGTAAGTGAAAATGAAAGTGTACCAGATATAACATAGCTGATTTATGGTCTCAGGTGACATAAATATACATGAAAAAGAAAAAGAAGTGTGTCTGTCTTTTGTTCCTGTACCTCAGCTGTTTGTTTGTGGTTTAACACTCAGATCAAGGTTTGTCTCTCTAGGGATGTAAACAGGAAAACATCCACCAGCTTGCACCGGCGCACATCAAATGTGTGTGTGTGTGTGTGTGTGTGTGTGTGTGTGTATGCTGGGGAGGGTATGATGAGTTAACCAGATGACAGGCTGTAAGGAGTTAAATTTCATGATTCATTCCAGTGTGTGAACAGCACGTTTAAACTAAATGAAGACTACTTTTGCTTCCAAAAGGAAACTTTACCAAAAAATGCATAGATATAGAAGACCTGAAACAAGCGCTGTCTTCATGAAAAACTGGGCTAATTTCCAAAAATAAGACAGAGAAATCAGTTGAGAAAAATCATAAAACTTCTTCACTGATATGTCCCAAAAAGTCCTTGATTTGAGTCACTGTGTCTAAAATATGTCAGTGCTGCTCAGGTAGCATACTGTCCAGACTTAGTTATGACACCTGGATGAGCAGCCAAACATGAGAAGAACGGCTTGTAAGTGGTTGCAGATGTGTATTTGATCCTCCTTTCTCTCTAGTCTGCCTGACAAGCAGCTGGTGGACACACTCCATACTCAGAATAAAACACTGAAGATGAAACAGAATGTGCACATATGTCTGCTGGTTTATGAGGAAATCACAACTGGAACATACCAGCTCAGATTACACAGCTTTTTATGCTGATGTTTATTGCTAAAATAATTGAAGTCAATCCATTGGAATTTGGCTTATTTATCTCAAGAAATAGATTGATTTGATCTTTTTTTACTGTGAGTCTGAGAAGATAGATACCACTCAGTAAATCATGTGAGTCATTAGGGTCACATGAATCAAGGTGTGGATGGATTTTAAACTGCCTTGGGAGAGATGGCGCTACATCATTGTAAATGGTGTACCACTGGTGGACCACTGTTTAGAGATAATTGTTCCAGTTGGGTGTAGATGGCTTCTTTCACTCCTCTTTCAAACCATCTCTCATCTATGGCCAAGATGTGTACATTGCTCTCTTCAGAGGAATGTCCCTTGTCCTTCAGATGCAGATGGACTGCTGAGTCTTGTTGTGAGGAGCTGGCTTTCCTGTGTTGTGCCGTGCGCTTGTGAAGTAGTTGTCTGATTTCTAATGGCTAAGTATGGAGTTTATTGTGCTGGGGACAGTCCCATTGAGGTTCAAGCCTCTTTCCCAGGGGAGCCGCGTAATGCTGACTAATAATCAAATTGTATTTCATTTGTTTGCTCGCTATTCAAACCTAAACACAAAGCAGTTTGGTTGTAATACAACGTATTAAGGAAAGATGTAAGGTGCATAGTGCTGGTTTTGGACCACTGGTTGGACAAAACAACTCTCCATCTATTCCTTATCTATACCACTTATTAGTCTTGGGCTGGAGCCAATCTCGGCTGACATTGGTCGAGAGGCGAGGTACACCCTGGACAGATCGCCAGTCTATCACAGGGCTGATACTTAGAGACAGACAACGACACACACACGGCAATTCAGAGTCACAGATCAACCTAAATTGCATGTATTTGGAACGTGGGAAAAAGCATGAGTACCTGGAGAGAACCCACAGAGGCACAGGGTGAACATGCAAACTCCACACAGAAAGTCACTGGGTTGGCCAGGGCTCAAACGCAGAATATTTTTGTTCTGAGGCAGCAGCGCCACCTACTGCTTCACAGAGATATCACATTTGTAACCTCATGATGAATATTTTCATTCTTCTGATAGAGCACTTAAAATCAGATTGGATTAATGCTCTGTTACGTACATGTCCATACAATGAAAGACTGAAACACCCTGTGTTTCAGTTAACCGGGTCATCCTTGTGCTGCTGGTGCTGGTGTTGTGTCTCCTCCTGCACAGCACACTGTTCAGAGCCTCTACTCAGCCCAGACTCTCAGGTACATTCACACAGGTGTTATTCAGATCTTTCATTTTTCACATTTCAAAGTCACATTTATTTAAACTGCACCTTTCATACACAATGGCAACTCAAAGCACCTCACGTTAAAATCATAGATTTAGAATCACAATTATAAAAACAGGCAGGAAATAATGCTAAAAACCATAGACACTGTATGACAAGATTTTAAATGAAAAGATTATTCATAATATTTTGTGACATCTGTTTAATTTAATTTTAATTATCATGAGCTTGTTTAAAGTTGTAACAGCTACTTACTTGGGAAGTAAAAGAGTTGTATATTACATTAGTGTCGGTGTGGTCAGTTTTACATGTCAGCTTACAACCTCCCCGCCCTGATTCCTCTCAGATCACAGGAAGACCCTTGTAAGTGCAGCCCGAGTTCCTGCAGTGACAGTGTCAGAGGCGGATAATGTCGTTCCTGTCATCATCTGTGCATCAGAGGAACGTGTGGGCGCAACCATGGCAACTATCAACAGCATCCACAGCAACACAGATGCCAGTGTTTTCTTCTATGTTGTTACCCTTCGTGATGCTGTAACACTGACAAAGTGTGTCATCTTTTAAACTGTAAACCACATTAATTTTTGAAGATGCAATGAGTGATGATTTCGTCTCATAGGTGATCTGTTCTTACGCTGTCTTCTGAGTAATATTGCCTGTCATAGTGAATTTCTTGTTTATTAACCTGCTTTTCCTCTTCCTAGACAGTACATTGAGAAGTCTACACTGAAGGGCATCAAGTATAAGATAGTGGAATTTAACCCCATGGTTTTACAAGGAAAAGTGAAGCCAGATTCCTCTCGACCTGATCTGTTACATCCAGTGAGTTCTGGGTTTGCTTTTGTTTAAACATACCTGGATGAAGCTTTAAATGTAGAGCTACAGGTTGAAAGAGCTGAAATAACTTTGCTTTTGTTTTGCAGCTCAACTTTGTGCGCTTTTACTTACCTCTGCTTGGCATCAACTATAAGAGGGTGATATACTTAGACGATGACATCATTATGCAGGGTATGTGAAATATAAATATACACAGTAATTTGTGTCTGGTAGGGTTGTTCCACAGAAACCATTCACCCAATGCAGTTATATACTTTGCATTTTTCATTCCTAGGCCACCAGGATGCCCCCAAACTATTTAGAGTAACATTATAGAGCATTTAAGTTCAGCTTTTTCATAAAACCATTAAGCTTCTTATGTTGTGTCTTTATTACAAAAAAAATACTGTAAAATCTGGTGAAAGGTTAGGGTATGGGGAGGGAAAAGGGGCTTTGTTTTTAAAGATCCAAGAATATTTTTGAAGGATTTCTCTAAGTTGCAAGATACGGACATTTTTAAAGGTTTTTCACAATGTTCTATCTAACTTAACTTAGCTGAATGACCAAAATTCAGCATGTGTGATATGACTGTCCATAACCATGCCTATGGCCTGCAGATCCAGATTCAGTTTCAGATCAGACCGCGCTAGTTTCAGGAGGTTCAACATCCACATCCATAAACATTAAACCCACTGTTGCAAGGTTAATTCATTAGAATAAATGAGTAACTTACATTTTCACTTACAGTATGAATGTCTTTTGTTACAACTATTTCTGAATAGTGTTTAGTTTGCTGTCACTTTCATATAGTGTTGTGACAGGTAAAGTGTATATGCTTTACCACTTAAAGGTTTTTATGTTCTCCAGGAGACATCAAGGATCTGTTTAATATCGAACTGAAGCCAGGACATGCCGCTGCATTTGCCACTGACTGTGACCTGCCCTCCACACATGAGATGGTGCGCAGCATCGGCATGCAGGTGCACTTTTATTTCTTCTATCTGTTCTGTTAAACTGCCAGTGTGAAGGGTTAATGCAATGGGCATTTATCAAACCAGGAGAAGACACTTTTTAATGCAAGAATGTGGATTGGTCTGCTTCTTGCATTTAGCTAGTAGCAGTAACTAGATGTGTGCAGTGGATGTGTATACTGTTTTTCTTTTTTTAGACTTTTTTGCAGACTTCAAACTTTGATAATTGAAATATAGTATCTTCTCATCTGAGCTTGTCCCCTAGACAACCTACATGGGCTTCCTGGACTACAGGAAACAGGAAGTTCAAGACTTGGGCATTAACCCCAGAGACTGCTCTTTCAACCCTGGAGTCTTTGTGGCAGATATTAGGGAGTGGAAGAAGCAAAAGATCACCAAACAGCTGGAGAAATGGATGGAGGAGAATTTCAGGTCAGATCTGGTGTGAAAAAGGCCTTCACACTCTGAACTTAGTTTTGTTCTTAGCCAAAAAATTATATTGCTAAGAAAACCACAGATGTTTCAACATAGCTACCTTCTTCATCTGGTGCAAAAAAAAAAAAAAAACTTGTAGAATTTCTTCACCCATTAACTGGATAACTACAACTAACAATTTATTTGGCATTTTGATGGAATTTAACTCCTTTTCTAATCAACAAAACATGAGTGTGATTTCCAGAACCTTTTAAGAGATTGTGTTTTAAAATAACAACCCCCTTCATACAAACTGTACGAAGGGGTTCTCCGGTTCAATTATGCAAGACTCCACACATATACAGCAAGAAGGATGTTTTACTTGCAACTTAGACATCATGTGTAACATGCAGTGTCTCATGTGTCTGCATGCTTCTAATCAGAAGGCCTTCCCTTTGTCTTCACCAGGCAGAACATATACAGCAGTGCCATGGCAGGAGGCGTGGCGACTCCACCCATGCTAATAGTTTTTCATGACAAATACACAACACTTGACCCACTGTGGCATGTCAGACACCTTGGTAAGACCAACACTCATCTTCAACTGCAAAAGAATTTCAGTAGTCTAAGTGTCTAAATGGATCGGAGGTGAAAACTAGGTATCGGGAAACACAAACAAAAATTTAAATTATACCTTTTGGAAAAAAAAACAATCTGTTCTCTTGTGAAAATGACAGCAAACATTAGATGAAAAAATTGTAAGCATTGTACATACAGTATATAATAGGATGCTAAATAGTGCTAGTTTATTGAAAATGCTCTTAGTGTATCCTTAACTACCAAACTCACACTAAAAACTTTCCTAAACTAAACTGAAACTGCAGCTCTCCTGCAGTCCTTCAAGAGGTTAAGTCGATAACAAGTATGAAAATGCTGTGGTACCATCTAATTTTACAGTTTTTCTGAGTCGCTTTTGTACATTTCTCAGATCAGAAATGAAATTCTGTAAATTACTTGTTCAGTCTCCACATCATCAAGTCACTTGTGTACATCATTTAAACAATTTCTCATTGTTTTGAACACATTGCAAATGCTTTGGCACATTAATGCAGCTGATTATGTACAAATGTTTGTTGTTTTCTACATTACTAGTCACTTACATCATGTTGATCTAGACGTATTATATAGTTCTATGCTGAAGAACCAATGATCAGACAGTTCTATACTATAAAATAGTTCAGAGGTGCCTCTCATAAACCTTCAGTTGGCAAGTATGTACAGTACATAAAGACAGAGCACAACAGGGTGATAGAATTTCTGACAATGGAAGAACAAGGAAATGATCAGCATCAAAATCAGAATCATCTTTATTGGCCAGATGTGTAGGACACAAGGAATTTGACTCTGGTACAGTGGCTCTCAATGTGCATGTACTGTACATATCCCCATGCAAGGTAACTGCAAGGAGCAAGTAAATAATACCAACATAAGGCTATGTAGTATAACAAAGTAAACAGTGTAAACAAGCAATAAACAATGCAGGATAAACAGTATAAACAGGCAAAGGAATGTTCAATAGGAAGCAAGATAAAAATAGAATAAAAATATAGTACTTAAAAATAGAGACCTGTATGGATCTGTATAATCTGTACGAGGTATATTTACAGGTATTGCACTGAGGGTTATTGTCCAGTCATACTGTCGTGGGCTAAGTGTTAATCAGAGTGATGGCCTGGGGGAAGAAACTGTCCCTGTGCCTGGTTGTCTTTGCGTACAGTGACCTGTAACGCCGTCCAGAGGGTTCAAACATTGTGTCCAGGGTGTGAGGGGTCTGCAGAAATAATCTCTGCCCTCCTTTTGACCCATGAGGTGTACATGTCTTCCATGGAGGGCAGGCTCACACCAATTACCTTTTCTGCAGTCCTGACTGTCCGCTGAAGTCTGTACTTGTCCTGTTTGGTTGCTGAGCCAAACCAGACAGTGATGGAGGTTGTGACAAAGTGGGTGAGAACACTCCACTTGTCCCTAGGCTAAGTCATGTATGTTTCCTAATGCCTTAACCTGTGTGTTAAATGTTTGTATTTACTAGGTTAATCACTTCCTCATTTTGTATGCTCTCTGATGTCATAGGGTTGATTGGTATGTCTCTGAATATAGTGTGGTCCAGTACAACAATACCTTTAACTATGACCTCAATAATAAACATATAACTGAATTTATACATTTATGACAATTTCACCAAAAACTGAAATATTTTTGCTTCATAAACACAGATGTTGTGTGTTTTCAGTCATTGTCATCAAAACTTGAGCCATAGTTTTCATATGAAAATACTTACATTACAGATACTTCCATTTTACATTACACTGTTGTATTGACAACATGACTAAACATTCTAACTGCCATGTTCGTAAACGACGACACAAGGGCTTGACACTGACATGTTCATTGGCATGTTTATCATTGAGGTCATAGGTGGTGTTGTACTGGACTACATTATATTCCTCAGCTACATACATGGCAGTGTCAGAAAATTAGGCACACTTTGAATTGCAGAAATGTGCAGCTTTGTGTGTTTTCAGTCATTGTCATCAAAACCTGAGCCACCATTTTCATATGAAAATTCTTAAATTACAAATACTTCCATTTTACAATACAGTGTTGTATTGACAACACGACTAAAGCTTCTAACATGTTCACTGGCATAAGTATTTAGTTTTGAGAGATAAGCTAAGGACTTTGAGCAAATGACATGCTTTTGAGGCTAATCCATTGTGTGATGCTGTTTGTAGAAATTGTTTTGAGAAATGCTCTTATTGTTTTGCAAATGTCAAGGATGTTTTGGGAAATGTACCAAAGTGACTGAGAGAAACTAGGCAAAATGCCGTAATGAGGATATGGGACACATTACTCCCAACAATCTGAGAGAGATACTGAGTTTGATGCGGTGATCCACAGTGATGTAACTGCTTACGTTAAGAAAAGAAAAGTGTACAAACTACATACAGTAGCTAGTGCATCTTTGAACTGAACTGAAAGAGGTGTAGCCCTGTGATGGACTGGCGACCTGTCCAGGGTGTACCCTGCCTCTCACCCGCAGTTGGCTGGGATTGGCTCTGGCCCCCCGTGACCCCGTTTGGGACTAAGCGGTATAGAAAATGGATGGATGGATGAAAAAGGTGTACCCCCTCAAGTCTGCAGGGGCCCAGCAGAGGGTGCTATGCTACACACAACACATTGACTGTATAGGAAAACTAATAAAAACAAAATGAACAAAAACAGTAAATGACATGACATTATAATAGAGAAGCACCCCCTTTACAGTAATACATGGCAAGTAATGGAAAGTGGACTACAACATTATAGATGTAGATAATCTTATAATATTGCACTCAGTTGTAAAAAGCATCCCTTTGTGTCCAGGCTGGAGTCCAGATGCCCGCTACTCAGACAGCTTCCTACAGGAGGCACATTTGCTGCACTGGAATGGTCCATTCAAACCTTGGAGCTACCCTGCTGTTCACTCGGATCTGTGGGAGAGGTGGTTCATCCCAGACCCCTCCGGAAGATTCTCCTTGGTACGACCTGACAGCGAGAGCTGAGATGTGTGGAACATATCTGAGCCACAGTAAGACAGGAAGCATGTTCAGGACTTGGACAATGGACAGTGATGGGAGGTATCATAGGACACATATAGAGAATGTAATACAGAGGAATGAAATGTATGAGAAACAGTGTTGGTATAGTGGAAGCTCAGTGTGTATGCTAAATGGAAAAATGTGACCAATCTGCTATCTAAAGTAGTCTGTATTCTGGTGAAAGTAAAAAGCTCACATTGACAAGATGTTTGTGTTTTTGTCAAATATGTTTCCCTGCTAACATAAATATAATTTTTGGACACCTATTTTTCACATTTTCTCATCTTACCAGTACATTCACACTTTATATATGACACTGGCTCCTTAAGTAAACAGCATGCTCAGTTTATACTAAGGAGATTAGAAGACAGTAGTGGGGACAGGATTCTGTACAGCCAGGCCAGGGACAGTGTGACAAAGGAGATCAGAGCAGCAAAGAGGAGCTACTCTGAAAAGCTGAAAGCTCAGGTTTCAGCCGACGACCCCTCATCTGTGTGGAGGAGCCTAAAAAACATCACTGGCTACAGGAAGCATCTTCCCCTGCTGTAGAGGATGGTCAACTAGCAGACAACTTGAATGAGTTTTACTACAGGTTTCAGAATCAACACCCCCCACCTTCCCCACCTCAGACCCAATGGCTACTCCCCCACAGTCACCACCCTTCCCTCCAGCCCCCCACCTCTAACGATCTGTGAAAAGGCCTCTTTAAAAAACAAAAGATCAACAACATGCCCACATGGCATGACCCCTTCCTGCCTGAAAGTGTGTGCTGATCAGCTGGCCTCCATCTTCACACTCATCTTCAACTGGTCACTGGAGCTGTGTGAAGTCTCCTCCTGCTTCAAATGCTCCATCATCATCCCGGTCCCCAAGAAAGCCCTCCATCAGTGGACCGAACAACTACAGACCTCACTTCCAGATACAAACTGACAAACTGGTAATGGCCAACCAACCGGACGTAGTAGTGGTGGACAAACAGAAGAAGAAGGCTGTAGTGATAGATGTAACAATCCAGAGTGATAGCAACATCAGAAAGAAGGAACACGAGAAGCTCGAAGATCCCAGGAACAACATCTGAGATCTCTGTCCAGAAGAGTGCAGTCCTAGGAACAGCTAAGATACTGCGCAGGACCCTCAAGCTCCCAGGTCTCTGGTAGAAGACCCGAGCTTGAAGGAAGGAATAAAAGACCGTCCCGAAGTGGGGAATGTATATACGTATATATAATGCTTTCCTTGTGGCCTCTCCATGGTTCCCATTTGCCTGCGGGATCCTAAGGTACTTGTAGTTGTCCTCAACATAGTAGTGGTGGACAAACAGAAGAAAAGCTCATTGGGTAACACCACTGACTTTGGTACAGAAGGTCAGCGGTTCAACCCCCAGTCAGTGCATGGTCAATATCCCGTCTGGGTCCTTAGGCAAGGCCCTTAATGCTACCTGCCTACCTCATCGATAATGGAAGTTGCAAGAATTAGAGTCACACCGGCTCGGACATCTCCCAGGTCAACGAGGTCCATGTCAGGTGTTGAGAAACCAGGGCAACCTGATGAGAAGTGGGCTACTGCAACAAGACATTCATGGACAAGAGAACAGAGAACAGGGAACTATGGGAATGCTACTATACAAGTAACCCCAGTGAGAGGGGTTACATACAGTGCCTTGCGAAAGTATTCGGCCCCCTTGAACTTTGCAACCTTTTGCCACATTTCAGGCTTCAAACATAAAGATATAAAACTGTAATTTTTTGTGAAGAATCAACAACAAGTGGGACACAATCATGAAGTGGAACAAAATTTATTGGATATTTCAAACTTTTTTAACAAATAAAAAACTGAAAAATTGGCCGTGCAAAATTATTCAGCCCC
>NW_018127931.1:6027308-6049174 GCF_001952655.1 Monopterus albus | reverse complement strand
GACATGTATGTACACATTGAGAGCCGCTGTACCAGAGTTAAATTCCTCATGTGTCCGACACACCTGACCAATAAAGCTGATTCCGATTCTGATTCTGAGATAACATTCAAGGAGACAGGTTGTCTGTGACGTTAGTCCATTGTTTTGCTAAGCTGCAGAGAAATTAGTTTAAATACTTTTGTTTAGAGATTTGTTTTGTGTAACTGCCACTGCTCTTGTTGTAGACCACACACACATAAGGCCAGAAGACTTCAATCAGGATATTCAGGCACCTCTAACCAATGCAATGACTCTAAGGTGGGGGTCTATTAATTTGTTCTGCTTGTGAGTGTTTGGTTCATGCTTTGTCATATATATTTACACTATATATTAACACTCAACACTAACTTGTGTCTTTCCCTCTGTCCAGTCTGTGTAAGTCCAGCTCACCTACAGAGTATCTGCTCCCAATGCAGGTCTCATGTTTTACCTATAAAACCCACATTTTAATGTTTTTTGCTCATTGCTAATGATGTGAAAACATCAGATTTCCACACAGAGAAATGAAAAGTTTGCATCTTACTCACTGGATGTGGGTCAGTCACATTAGAAGGCAGTAGGGTAGGTTGCACAGAAGATGTTTAGCTAACTTCACAAAAGGCATCAGAGCAGCAAGGACACAAGTTGCACTGACCTGCCTCATACAGTGCAGTCTGGCACTACACTGCCATTCATGACTAGATGATCCAGGAGAGACGATTAAAGACTGAGAACAGTCAGTTTTGCTCAGTGAAGAAGATACAGACAAAGAGAAAGCAGACTGGGTACAGGTCTTTACTGCTTTAAGGGTCTGGGGATAATGCTGGTAAAACCTCTGCCCCTCTGTTCACCTGCCCTGTCCATCACAGACATTAGGCATATTATAACAAAAATTATTGTAATGTAAATGAACAGACAGAACTTTTAATTTTGTTCCACTTCTCATGATTGATTTAGTGGGACATTATTAGCATTTAACTATAATGTAAAATATGTTAATTAGGTTTTGGGGAAGGGAGGAGAGTAGAGGAGAGGAGAGGAGAGCATCTTGCCCCCCCCCCAGCAGCCTAAGCCTATAGCAGCATAACTATACGCTTTATCAAAAAGGAAAGTCTTAAGTCTAATCCTAAAGGTAGAGAGGGTGTCTGCCTCCCAAACTGAGACTGGTAGAGGAGCCTGATAGCCAAAGGCTCTGTCTCCAATTTTACTTCTGTGGACTCTAGGAACCACAAGTAGACCTGCACTCTAGCTGACAGAGTCTGTGTTCTCTCCTATTATGTTTATTATTTCAGGAATGCTGTTACTCAAGTGCTGCGTCATAGTAGTCTGGGTAAAGGTTACAAGTATTTAGTTTTCCACGTATGTGTGCAGAGACAGAGGGGGAGTCATATGTATCAATCCCCTTCATTGGTGTTGGAATTGGTTGAAGGATTTTTGAACATTGGGAGCTGGAACTGAATGCATCAGAGGAGGTGGTGGTGTGTGTCATTTCACGTCACCAGGATGTCAGCATTCAGGTTCAGGCTGTCGTGGAGTTGTTCGACTATTACACACCACTTTGGCAAAATGTCAGAGTCTCAAAGTTATACAAATTCTGCAAAATCCCAAAGGACATTGAAAGCGCTAATCGGACCATTACACACCACTTTGGCAAAAGGCCAGAGTCTCAAAGTTATACAAATTCTGCAAAATCCCAAAGGACATTGAAAGCGCTAATCTACAAATCTGCACTGGGTCTGTCTAAAGATCATAAATTAGCTCCATGATTAACTTCAGACTTAAACTCCAGTCATCTCAGATTTTTAAAGCCTACTTTTTAAATTGCCCTCTACCAAGACAAACTTAAGTACGCTGTGGCTGCAAATGAGGCTCAGTTGGTTCTCAGCTGACCTGACTCTGTTCAAAAGTAAAAAAAAATAAATAAAAAAAACACCTTCAAGGAGCTTTATATCTCACTGTTTACTGTAATAATGTTTTTTTATTTTTTATTTTGGTCTTCTATTATGAGCATGATAATGGTAATAAAGATAATAAAGATGTCTACAGTTTTTCTCAATGGCTTTGGTACATTTCTTAAATCATCCTTGAGATTTGCTAAACAATAGCAGCTGTTCTCAGAACTGTAATCTGTGTAAAAACTGATAAAATAGTTTGTTTTACAGAGGAGTTCTTGGCTGGGTGTTTATAGGCAAGGCTCCAGAAAGTCACAATGCCTGCACAAAACATCCGATTACTTTATTACAGTTTTTCACAGTCACTTTTGTACATTTCTCAGATGAGAAATGAAGTTCTGTAAATTAATTGTTCAATCTCGATAACATCGAGTCACTTGTGTACATCATTTAAACAATTACTCATTGTATTAACACATTACAAATGCTTTGGCACATTTACACAGCTGATTATGTACAAATGTCTGTTGTTTTCTACATTATTAGTTCCTTATATTGTGTTGATCTAAATGTATTATATAGTTCTCTGTTGAATAGTCTGACCTGCCACGACATTTAGGCATTGGTCATTACATGCAAAATGGGTGAACTACTTGTCTTTAGTATTCATCAAGCATATTTCTATACAGCTCGGTTAGACTTTTTTATAACTTTGTCTGAATTGTTTAACTGCTCTCAGGTGAATCTTGACTGTAACTAAAGAATGTGAATGTGTGAAGCATAAAAGCAACCACTGATCAAACAATTATCTACTGTAAAATAGCTCAGAGGTGCTTCTCATGAACCTTCAACTGGCAAGGACTGGTTTAGACAAAGCACAACACAGTGTTACAATGTCTAACAATGGAAGGACAAGGAAATGAACAGCATCAACTACCAGGCAGAAGAAGAGGAGTTGGGCTGAAGAGTAGGGAGGCAAAACAGAAGGAGCAGCAGAAAAGGCCAAGGACATACAATAAGCATGTTCCCAATAAAATATGGTCCACACTTGTGAACTACATTTTCATTCATGGCCTTACAAAGGCCAAGGCTGGTTGAAGACAGCTTAATGTTGGGAGAACAACCATTATGTCTAGAGGGTGTTTCCTGTGTTTACATTTCTAATGTTGTATGTTTTTTCCTTTGTGCTATGCAATGATATAAAACACTTTACTTTCTGTATTGCAATGACATTACTGTAAAAACAGTAACAGTATAAATGTGAAAACTGTCTGTCAGGGACCAAACAGCAAGGCAAAGGACACAGCATTTAAATTTTATTTACCCAAAAAAAGGAAAAAAGAACATCAATATCAAACTGGGCCATAAGAGAGGTCAGCAAAAGATAAGGACACTCAGAATACAGCAAACTGAACTGCACAGTACCTCAAACTAAAAAACAACTGACTTAACTGATGACACAAGTGGGGAACATATACACTGACTGGCCAAACTAGTAGCATGCACAGGAATGGACAAGGATACTATCTAAATAATCTACCAATAAACACTGAACAGACATGGGCCATGGACCAGGAACACTAACTCAAAAAGAAAATTGCACACAATAACAATACAAAATTAACCAAATGTGCATGTTTCATTGATTAATTATGTATGTCTAAACCTAATATCAAATACACATGTGAACAAAGAAAACAAAAGACTGTTACCTACTTAATTTCACTGCTGGTGATGGTTTAGGCCCTCACAGTGTGAAGGCCAGGGCTGTGGCCTTCACACTGTCCAATCTTTTGAAAGGAATGACAAGTCTGTGCGTCATTGTTTATGAACATGTTGGTAAGAATCTTTAGTCATGTTGTCAGTACAACAGTGTAATGTGAAAATGGAAGTAAATGTAATGTAAAGCCCCCATGGCATGCTCATTTTGTTTGTTTCCAGCCATATACATTAGCTACATATATGAGAGTGTCAGAATATTAGGCACACCTTGACTTGCATACAATTGTACAGATGTACCTAATAAAGTGGCCTCTGAATGTACAGCAATGTGAAAACTGTTGAAAATGATGCATGCCATACAGAAAATGTACAGCCTTGTGCATTTTCAATCATTGTCATCAAAACCTGTGCCAAAGTTTTCATATGAAAAGACAAAGAGCCCATGACACGCTTTTCCTTGTTTTCTGACTTATCTACAATGTTACAATGGTGAATTATCATCTTAGACGTGACCTAAAGATCAAAAAATGAGGTGAACATATGTTCTAGTATTTCTATGCAGAAGCAACTCAGCTTATACACGTCTAACAAACTCTTGCTCGCCAGACATTTTTTCTGCCAAAATAAAGTATAACATGGTAGTTTAAGGATCTCCTTGAATGGGCATAAAGCCTTGAATCCAGGCTGTTGCGCATTCATGTGAGCCTTCCTGTCATCCACCAGAATTAATTTCACTACTTTGGGACTATATGTGGTCATGTGGGGGAAGATGCAGCAATCACTGGTTGGATTTACTGACCTTGGAGCTACTGGAAAGGGGAGTGATGTTTCTACTAATTGGTGGGACTTAATGGTAAGTTAAACCACACATTGTAGGTCTGTTAATGCATTGTTTCTGTAACGTTAGAGAGAATTGTTGTAAGGCTGGAGAAGTTACTATGTCTGCATTATACCAGTTAAAGTATGGGGTTTCTCAATCAGCCTCTTTGTTTAGAGTGTTACACATCTCTTTTCATCGATACATATACTGTTATTTAACTATCTATGGAGGAGAAATCCACATTAATTAATGTTGTTGAGGTTCATTGCACTGTCCACTTGCGACACCACACCAGCAACAGGAGTTGTGCACGTTCATGAACTATCCTCTCATTTTTAGGAAGAGGCTCTTTGGTTTTATCATTTTGGTATCTACCTGGCAGGGGAGATACCATGATTAAGAAAGTGGTTCACCCAGGGCGAGGCTGAACTATTGTATTTTGGTTGGCTGACCCTTGTGAAATGTGAAAATCTTGACTGCATAATTTCTGGTGTGTTTGTGTGTGACTTTGTTTCAGTGGGTAGAGTGGTCGTCGCCCCACCAGAAGGTTGGAGGTTTGGATCATAGTACCTACAGTCCACATGTCGAGGTGTCCTTGGGCAAGGCACTGAAACCAAGTTGGTGCTGCAGATGGCTGCTTCAGTTCTGTACCAGAAACACATTCCTTATGTGTAACATACTTGGCCAAATAAAGTGATTATCCTTATTATTAAAAAATTACAGACTATTTGGAGTTATGAGGGGTGCCAGGCATATACAGAGGTACCCAAGATTAAACAATAAATAGCTGGAAACAAGCAAAATGAGCATGCCATGGGGGCTTTAAATTACATTTACTTCCATTTCACATTACACTGTTGCATTGACAACATGACTAAAGATTCTTACTGACATGTTCATAAACAATGACACATGGACTTGTCATTCCAACAGCACTGACATGTTCACTGACATACTGTAATTATTTACTTTTGACAGATAAACTAAGGATTTTGAGCAAGTGACATGCTATGTGACATGCTTTTGGAGCTAATCCATTGTGTGGTGCTGGTTGTACAACTTGTTTTGAGAAACGCTCTTACTGTTTTACAAATATCAAGGATGTTTCGAGAAATGTACCAAAGCCACTGAGAAAAACTGTAAACACCTTTATTATCTGTTCCATTATCATACTCATAATAGAAAACTGAATTATGTGCTTGTGAGAATACATTTGTCTTAGTAGCATTTAGTTCAAATCTGAGCTCCCATAAAGATGTGTGAACAATGCTGAAGGCAAACTGTAATCTAGACCGCATGGGATGGAGAAGAGCCATATGAATACAATCTGGGTTCATCTGCATAAAAGTGGATATTGTAAGTCTGTAGTGCTGTATTTCCAGCACTCATCTAACAATTCCACTGAAGCACTATGGAGAACCAATACAAGACAATAAACAATATCTACTAGACTTGCACTGATCATATACAGCATATTACATAGCGTTACTTGCTGCATTTATTTAGTGTTGAAATATAGTCTTGGTCTTAATTTTACTTTGGAGTCTTAACAATTATGTTTTTATACTTTTATTTCATATGTGAATATCAATACTTTTTAGCATCTTACAGTATATGTGGCATTACTGCTATAATTGCTGTAACTTCCCTTTGGGATTACAGTAATAAAGTGCACTAAATAATTAGCTAACAGTAAAGGTTAACGGCAGACAGTGCACTTTATTGCTGTAACTTCCCTTTGGGATTACAGTAATAAAGTGCACTAAATAATTAGCTAACAGTAAAGGTTAACGGCAGACAGTGCACAGCACAGATAGCTTGTGTTCTACATATTGCAGCTGTGTCATTTATTGTTTGGAGGAGCAGGTTATATGAGCAGGTTGACATATTGTAATGATGTGTGCCCAGCATCGGGGGTGGGTGTAGCCCTGAAACCATTGATGTAACAGTGATGTCATGTTGTAATGAATACACCCTGAGTATACAGGAGGGTTAAAAAAGGTTATCTAAAGTATGGAGATATTCAATACTAAAGATAAGATTATGTAAAAGGAAAGGGGGAAGATTGGAAAACAGTGAAAAAGTTCAAAACTCTGTACTTTGTGCAGTGACAATGAAAGCACTGAATTTCACTCAACTGATGATAAAAAAAATGGAATTAGCACATCCGCATAGGGACCAGCAGAGAATCCAGTCATCCAGGCCTTGTGTTTGTAACTAGTGTGAGGAAAAGGCTGTGGTCTGTGAGCAGACTATGTGTGAGACTGCACGTATACTGTTCACAGCTACAGACAGGGCAGGAAAAGCAGAAGGTGTGAGTGTGTGTGTATGTGTCTGTGTGTGAAGAAAAACCGTGTAGCTATGGATGAAACCTTTGTTGTTTTTGGAGATAGACCAAAGTTTTGCAGTCAGGTTTTAATGCTTAAGGCAAGTTTAAACTACCTGTATGTGTGTTTGTAGGTTGGTGTGGCTATACAATAGGTGTGTGTGTGGGAGTGGAGAAGCATGGTGTGGAGTCACGTTTATCTTTCATATGTGAGATTCTCTCACAGACAAAACACTGACACTACAGAAGTAGCAAAGAAGGCTTCATACAGAAGGAATATTTTGCTATTATAGTACACAATCCGAATTGATCACAGCAATGCAGCAGAGTGGCCATGATGGAGAGAAGGAAGGTAGATATACTGTGTGTGCAGGAGACCTGGTGGAAAGGTAGCAAAGCATGTAGCATTGGAGGGGGATACAAACTGTTTTATTATGGTGTGGACAGGAAGAGAAATGGGGTAGGAAGCCCAATATACACAACTTCCTGTTCAGTTCTGTGTTTGTCTTAAGCAACAGCTCAACACAGGTTCAGTTGCATTCAGAAGTGAAATCCTCTCAGGCAGAACACACGCTGACCCACTGAATCCAAACGATGGCAAAGGATCCATACATGAGAACTTTTTATTCTCCAAATAATTTAACTGTAATAAAATGTGTAAAGTTTCTGAGACTGTTTAGAGTGTTGCAGCTTCATTGTTGGCCGGTGGACCGACTAGAAGGCCAGCAGTGACCTGCTCTATGTTGGACCCTGCTCTCATTGTCAACTGGCTGTTCCTTATGTTTCTCGGTCATTTCACTGACATGTTTCTGTACATGGGGGCATGACACATCATTAAAACCTGTGTTTCACTGGAGAAGAGCTGGGGTCAGCCCCTGAGCAGGAAGTGGTGACATCTCTTCCTATGTGGTAGACTCCTAGAAGTCGCTAGTTTTTGGTTGATTTGTCTTGTGGCAAGTCACCGCACTGACCAGTGTGCTGTCCTTTCATCTCTGTCAACATCTCTTGAATTAAAAGCCAACCAAAAGAGACTGACTTGATAAAGGTGCTGAACAGCTGATCTGTCTGAGCCGCCTCACCGTGCTGCTCTCCGCTCCCCAAACCCCAATCCCACAGGGTAGGAGACATTGGTAAGATGGTGAAGACTTCAGCAGCAAAGATGTTCTGTAGGTGAAATACAAAAAAGACAGGTGGCCTGTTGAGGTTGAGTGTGCTGTGTGTGTCGGAGTACACCTGTGTGGGCACTGAAGGTAACGTTTAAGAAAAGTGGGCCTGTGTTTTCATAGTTAAACTTTTATTATAATACAATTTTGATTTAACATTTTTGTTATAGTCAATAGGAGGTTCACTGTGTACTGCAGTATTCTGCATGTACAATCTAATTTGAAAATATGTATATTAGTAAAACCAAAAATCACGTTTCAAGTTTTAACCATGAAATTAAGCAGGAAGTATTACAATTTTGTCTTAGAATTTCTAAGTAACTTCACTTTGCCAAAACAACTGAGTTGTTTGCATATATTCGAAGGTGGTGTTTGACGAAATAACATTTTCATGAATGATTTTGGTCGACACTTAGCCATTTGTGTATTGAAGTAGAGACAGGGGAGCGGTGCCTTCTACTGGCCCTGTACGTAGCCACCTTACCTGAGAGGTAGGGTTACACTTGGATAAGTACTCGTTACTGAATCAACAACACCATCACCTAGACAAACACGATCAGCATCAGCCAACTGAGAGTAAACTTACACTAAATGAACCTACATTAGAAAAGAGGAATGTGCCATGGACAAATGTAAATTATTTAAAAGGAGCTGTGGTACTGTATGAGGATGTCAGGAGTGGCAGAGAAGTACGTCAGAGTAGTTCAGGATATGTATGAGAGGAGTACGACAGTAGTGAGATGTGCTGTAGGTCAGACAGAGGAGTTCAAGGTGGAGGTGGGGCTACATCAAGGATCGGCTTTGAGTCCCTTCTTGTTTGCTATGGTGATGGACAGGTTGACAGATGAGGTCAGACAGGAATCTCCGTAGACAATGATGTTTGCAGATGACATTGTGATCTGTAGTGAGAGCAGAGAGCAGGTGGAGGAACACCTGGAAAGGTGGAGGTCTGCTCTGGAAAGAAGAGGAATGAAAGTCAGTCGTAATATGAACGAGAGGGAGGGAAGTGGAACAGTGAGGTTACAGGGGGCTGAGGTCAAGAAGGTGCAGGAGTTTAAGTATTTGGGGTCAACAGTCCAGTGTGATGGGGAGTGTAGGAAAGAGGGGAAGAGGCGAGTGCAGGCGGGTTGGAGTGGGTGGAGAAAGGTGTCAGGACTGTTGTGTGACAGAAGAGTGTCAGCAAGAATCCAAGGAAAGGTGTACAAGACAGTAGTGAGACCAGCTATGCTGTATGGGTTAGAGACTGTAGCAGTGAGGAAAAGACAAGAGGCAGAGATGGAGGTAGCAGAGATGAGGATGTTGAGGTTCTCTTTAGGAGTGACCAGGATGGACAGGATTAGGAATGAGCACATCAGAGGGACAGCTCAGGTTGGCTGTTTTGGGGACAAGGTCAGAGAGGCCAGATTGAGATGGTTTGGACATGTGCAGAGGAGGGATAGTGGTTATATTGGTAGAAGGATGTTGGAGATGGAGCTGCCAGGCAAGAGGTCAAGAGGAAGGCCAAAGAGGAGATATATGGATGTGCTAAAAGAGGACATGACGTTAACTGGGGTGAGAGTAGAGGATGAGAGGATAAAGTTAGGTGGAAACAGATGATTCGCTGTGGCGACCCCTAACGGGAACAGCTGAAAGAAGAAGAAGAAGTCCCAGATGAGTGGCCAACCACATCACAAGAGTAAACTTCAGAAGTGTTGAACAAAATTTCGGCATTTCTTTATTTCACTGTCCTTGTGTTTATGTCATGAACACTGAATTTTAGTTTTCACTCCAGTGTAAGAGCTGGGAGGCCAGGTGTCAGCCGAACTCTGCTGCTCCTGCTGGGCAGGTGTGCTCACAGGTGAGGGTGGAGGCTGCCTTAGCGTGGTGCTGGCCAACAGGTCCATGAAGGAAGACCTGTCATCCCCTCTCCAGGCATTCTTCCTCTATGCTCATGCATCCTCTGTGTTGCTGTATAGTAGTTTGAAGAGGCCTCTTATCAAACACCCTCTGCCACTGCCTAGGGTGAGAGACAAGTACAAGTCAAAAAGCAATATATGTCATAAAAATGAGCAGCACAAACTACAGTTGTGTACAATCACATATGTCAGCACAACATGAAAACATTATCTCACTACAGTGTAGCTTGCTGCCTTGTAGCAACTGAATTTTTCACAAACTTAATGACAAATGTGACTAACTGAACCATTCAGTGGGATAAACTAAATTCATGCACTCAAGTGTTGACAAGTGTCCTGATGCTAATACTGAGCCCATAACTTCAGCTAAGGCTAACTTACCTTTGCATGCTGAAAAAACTTCTAGGTCGAAGACGTTTCACCTCTCATCAGAGAGGCTTCATCAGTTCTGCCCGACTGGTGTTGAGCCGGAGATATTTATCCCCATCGGTGGATGTCCCCTAACAACTGAGTCCCTATAGCCCAGTATCGGTGAACATCATTACCTGTCTTTGAACCCTCACCTGTGGACTGACGTCTATTGTCCTGGTGGGCATGTTTGGGCAGAGATGTCAAAGCAGGATTGTAGATGGATGACAAGTTGTGTCTTAGTCCACCACCCCTATTTAGTGAGGGGTGTTCTATTTTTACAAATATAGCTTCCTTGACTCCTCTCTTGCACCAGCGATGTTCTCTGGAGCAAAACACAATGAAAGTATTCTGCTAACAGGTATTTTGTGTGTATCCAAAGTGTAAGTTATCATCCTCATATGTGCAACAGAGCTCCAGTGTTGTCTAGAAAAAAACTACTAAAAATACATGAGATAGCTGCATTGTTGCCCTGAATGAATGTTCTGTCATTACCATCAACACACACTGTCAGTTATTTTGACTCGTTCCACACATTTCATCCTGTGGTTGGATATAGTGACTAATGCACCAAATGCAGATTATTCTGCCACTGAAAATAGTTCCCAACAAACGCCACATTTTTTCCTGTTTGAATAATGTTTGCTAAAAACTACAGTGGCCAGCTGTGCACATATACACACTCACTTTGTCAGATCTGTTTGTATTTCACCCACAGGTGGTAACACATCAAATATACAAATTTAAATGGCTTTGATTTATAATTCTACATATACCACCATTTGTTTAGGTAATCCAGTGGCAGTCATCAGTACATTTATTTGTGTACTGAATGGAGTTTTTTTGCCACTATGCCTCATTTTGACAGCTTGTGATAAAATCTAGCAGAGATTCCAAAGCTTCGAAAGATACCAAATGTTAGTGGCTGAAATTTGGGGAAGTGTGTCCACAGTAATGTACAAGACTTGTAGAAAATTTCATAATGGCTTTCCTATTTTGTGTGTGTAATACACCTATTTGTGCACCTTAGAATGCTGCAGTCCCTGTCACCCTGAAAACCTATGAATGTCTAAATTTACACCATGCTATTACAGCCAATCAGTCTGCACAGATGTGGAACAGGCAGTATTTAGGAGGACATGTGATTGCAGCGTCATGTTGACTTTTCCCCAACATGAGCTGTCTGAAATGTTTTGCGGGACTGTGCTATCCTACGTTTGTTTCCACCCACACAATCAAGTTTAAAACAGTGATCTATGGAGGTAAATTATGCTTTTCCGAAATACTATTGCAGCCAAAATGCATCTTCCTCCTGTGGTTGTGTATTATGACAACCACAGCCTGTTCCCTGTGTTCCTGCCTGCTTGTATTGTCTACACTGAGTCTATGAGCAGCACTTTCCTTTAGTACTTGTGATATTTGCATATTTCAGTCTGCTCTCTTCTGTAGGTGTGTATATGTGCTTTTTATATGAATCAGTGTAATTGTACTGTGGATCCCTGGGGACACTGACCTTTCTCTCATTTCAAATCCCTGCCCTGCCTCCTCTGCTAATTACAGTAACATGTTCGTGCTCAAACCTGTGACTCACTGCCATTATTCATGGCTCAGCAAAAATCACCTGACACCAGATAACTGCAGAATGTGACACCTGAAAGCAGAGTGAAAATTTAACTGGGCTAAAGGGCAGAAAAGCTCTCTTGTTCACAAAGTGAAGCCACATAAAATATTTGCAGTAGCATGGATGGTGAAAAGCGGTACAATCACAGCGCCACAAATCTGCAGCCAGAGTCAGGTGGTGTGAGTTTCTTTATTTATTTTGTACAATGATGATAGAAATAAATTATTTGAATGATACCAACTCAAATCAGCTTATGGTGGAACATGCTTAATACATGTCTCTGTCCTCTGGGGTTATTTTGCCAAGAAGATGTCAAACAACAGTCAAAGCTCAAATGGTGAAAAACAAAATAAAAAACATTGTGAACATATGTTTTTCATGCATGAATTTGAGGAGCCTCTTCATCACTGATGAAGTCTGATGTGGTCTCTAACTATTTATAGTCTCTTGCTTATTCTACGTCACACTTCATGTACAGTATGCCATGATTTATTTATATTTATTAAGTCAGTTTCCATTGCTCTGTTGTATTTAGCTTTTATAAACTTTTACATCTCACTTAATTTTGTAAAAACATTTTTGTTTTTGGCAATTACACACTTTTTAACAACACCCAATTACTGTTAGATCTGGTATTTCTGGAACATGACAAATTCTGTTAAATTTTTTTGTTTTGTTTTGTTTTATCCCCCAACTTTATGAAAGTGCAAGGTAAGAAAGGTTTATTTAAACACCACATTTTCATACATAAAACAAAGTACTTAACACAATGCCCACATATAGATACAACATTAAAATGCATATATTAATAAAACACAATTAAAATTATATTATGATTGTTTTTCCCCATGCTTTTTTGTTATCACTTTTTAGTATTTGTAATATACACAGTGATAAAACGTAAGAACCAGGTTCACCAGTAAGAGTTGACATATGGTCCTGTCTGTAGCTGATGTGTGTCAGCCAGCCAGCCACATACCAGTGCCACCTCACATCACACATATCTCTCCTCACATTTCCAGTGGAGGCTTTTAGTTCATTCTTACTGTCTTGGAGTTGCATATAATGAGAGGCTGAAGAATTCATGTCATTTGCTGGACCAGAAAAATAACTAGCCTCTTTCAAGTACTAAAAAAAGAAGTGCTATAGTATCATATTGAGCACCAAAAGCACACTGTGTGCACACTAAACCACTAACTAAACTGTTGGTCAGGTCAAGTGACTACAGATAGATGCCCTATTACAGTGATTTAAAACCACGTGGAAACACACAGGAGGCCAGATCTGTTTCATGTTGCCTAATTGAAGCTAAAAGCACTGCCTCTGACCATCAAATTATAATTAGGTTATCCTTGGATACAAGTGCCACATTTGAAGAAATACCCTCAAGGCGTTCCTGAGAAATCATGTTCACAGGAATGGGCTGCATGGATGGACAATGGTCATTTTATAAATGGCAGATCTGCAAATAGAGTTACTACAACTAATTTACCAGCTGGTAAGTAACAATCATGATTAATGCAATAGTACAGTTCAGTAGCCTGAGAGGCCATCCTTAACTATTATACTACAAATACAACTACAACTATTACAAAACCATTTGGTGTAACTTCACTAACTTTAAAAGACAACTAAAGCTACTTTTGGAGAGTTCTGTGAGATGTAGCTGGGTGTGACTCGTACAGTAGCTGGATCAGCAGGCCAGCCTGGATAAGTAGCTGCACATACAGCTAGATGAAAGCCATTTTGACTGTGATCAAGTGATCCAAAGGCACTAGACTATAACTTTACAGTCAGTTATCTATGGTTTGATACCGTACCTTCTCTCAGCCTGCCTTGTGTCTCTACCTGAGTTACCTATATTCCCCAGAACTACTTATGACAAGCCCAGTGTTGAATTTAAAAGTTTGTCAAAAAAAAACCTTGCTCCTCCTGTTCCCCTTTGTTCTCTTTTTGATGCTAAACAAACTGCACAGCTTGTCTGTTGCTGTTGTTGTTTAAACCCTCTGTGACTCATTAACTCTGCCTAGTCACATGACCTTTACTGATGGTGTGACTGCTGTCAGATCATGCGGTTCTTAATGTCTGACACATCACATTGTCCCCTGTCCCCCATTCCATTTGTTAGTTTTGTCATGTAATGATTGACTTCTCTGGGGATTACTGGGTCACAACTGTTTGGTCAAGCACAAAGTGACATGAGGAGAGTGGAACAGACTTAAAAATTACTGAATAATATATCTTGACTTTTTCATGAAGCATTTTATATACCTTTAATTCTATCATGTATGTCTTTATGCGCTTCAGGAATGCATACACACACACACATACACTCTTAAATCACACTCAGTACTCCATCACACCACAGTATACTTCTTTATTTTACAAAGTGAAAGACACTGTCAACAGTAACATTTTAACTACAGCTAAAACCTCTTTTTCTACCATAAAGTCATGTTTAGGAAGCAGACAAAAAAGATGAGATCGTCTTTGGTGACACATAAATATTAATTTACAAAGATAACTTAAATACATAACTTTCCTTAAATAGTTTGCCTGAATATATTTTATAGATGCGCACGACATTCACAGTCATCCTGACGTCACATGGACTGCACTGACATTTTCAAACACATTTGCAGACAATCTCAGAGGCAGCATTTAAGAGAGAAACCTCATCCAACTTTCACAAGTTCATTACAATAAGTGAAATTCAAGTTAAGAGAAACTGTCGCTACACGTGCTTGCATTAAAGTGCTTTCCTGTGACCCTAAAGGAGATCATGTGACTTTCAAAAATAAAAACAAACATCATGAGGTCTAGTTACAAAACTAAGAGAAACATTTTTGCATGCTAACTCTGCACCCAGTCCTGTGTGACTTTGCAACAGAGCCAGTAAAAGCTCTAGATGTTTCTATGGGGAGGTATGAGCTGCCATGCAGTTTACTCACACAACTTGACATGATGCAGCGCCTGATGTCACAAAACATTTTGAGAGTACAATGGTCCAGAGCAGCTCAAACACACAATGCATATATGAAATAGTACACTTTTAAAAGTAGAAAGATCCACCAGGGTTTTTCTGCATTTGAAAAGCCTTTTAATTATCTGTCGTGAGATATTGATTAGCTCCAGCACTGCAGAAAGAATGGCACGTTGCACCACAGCAAGCCTTTGAACAGCTTAAATTTAAGACTAAGGAACCGCTAATTATTACCCTGTGACCCCCAGGCCCCTATTGTCATAGACAGAATTGGAAAAGAGAGACAAGATGGGGCTGAGAGACTACATGTAAGAAGAAACTGACGATGAAAAAGGAACTGGGCAAAAGACAGGAAACACATATAATTCTATATAAAAGAACACATTGTTGTATGATGTAGATCACATACTATAAATTCATTCATTTTGTCAAGTATTACCAGGTATTTGGCGAGTTTAATGCACTTAGGAATAATAAACTTTTGTTTGTGAAATTATAGGTGAAATAACAGACTGAACAAGAAATTATCAAAGTGTCTGTGTACACAAATCAGAAAGTAGGCACACAATCTGGTCTATATTCCTACTATGACACATTCAATCACTCTTTCAAGTTGAGAACACACCTATGTCTTCAAATACAAGTTTAGAGGTATGTAAATGTTGACAAAAATACAGGCTTCTGTACATTTGGTTGCAGTTTTTAGAATGTTTAAGGCCTGCCAAATGTTTGCATTAGCCTGACTTCAGTCCATCATCCACCTATCATTTCAAAGGCACATATAAATAGAGAAGGAAATGTCAGGCCATGCATTTTTGATGCAACTATTCTGTGTGCAAATTTGAAATTGGGCTCTCTCACACTGAATGTTGTGTTCACTGTGGTCTCTCATTAGAAGCCTGCAATGTAACAGTAAAGGGGAGTTGACTTTTTCTTACATATTCTAATTAAAAATTACTGCAAAGCACAATATACACAGGCATGTGTGTTCTATTAGAAGACTGGGCTAATGCTGAACTGCCATTATGACCTCCAATTAGGTGAAAATGCTTACAGTGATGCCCCAAAACATCTCATGTGTTTACCTTAATTTGAACACCAGGTCATAAGAAGAAAACTGTATTGAATTTGTAAGAACAATATGAGATATTCTTGAGTGTTTCTCAGTTTCAGAAGCCGTTTTCCAAAAACTCCCTAAGTTTACTTTGCTTAATTAGTCCCTTGCTATAACAAATCATCCCAGTGTCTTTTTTGAATTTCTTGTTTTTGGCATATAACTACCTAAAAGTCTGGTTCACTTAAATTACAAATGCAAAAATATTTTCTTTTGCAAAGTTTTAGATTTACTTGACCAAGTTTTGAAATATTTGTATTTTAGATGTCTACATCCACCCCAAAAAATGGAGGTGGCTGGAATTTTGTTTGTGTTGATTACAGCACCTGGAAAATGACAATTAGAACATTCAACCATGGGAGCAAGACCACAGGAGGCTCAGAGCCCCCCCTCCCCTGCTGTGACGGTACATGTATGACAGAAGTGATCCTGGTGTCAACCCAGGACAACTTGCAGGGGGAAACGCTAATATTTCCAACATGGCCTCTGGTGAGGAAAATGCCAGCAGCGGTGCAACGCAGCACTGGTTAGTCTCTTGAAGGTTCCTTTTGCCACCTACACAAACTGATGCGTTGGGCACTCACATTCCTTCCAAACCCAGACTCACAATTTTCTTGAACTTGAGTGTAACCCAAGTTAAATGTAAGCTGTGGTCCAGAAAGTCCTGCTGAGTGACAAATTGAAAGTTCATGGACTCTTCCAGGGCTATCATTGTTCATACTGAAATTGCATATGCAGTTGTGAAATGACCTGGGAGTTTCAAAGTTGACAAAAAAGGGAGCATTAAAAGACGTAAAAGGGTTTAGTGGGTCATTTACAAAGTCTCTGGGAATACACTGGTTTTGACAGAGCTCTGGCTCTGAGTGCAGGTTGAAATCCACATTAGGGGCTTAAGTGTTGATCAAGGATCCACAGGAGGTCAGTTGGCAGACAGGATCAGTCCATTGGATGGCCTTCAGTCTTCTATAACAGGATTAAAACATCAAACCAAGGTGCTTTGGCTTTACTGAATGATCAGAAGATTTCAGCTTCCTTCAAAAGGCATGTGCTCTCAGGATGAGAGGAGAACTTAAATAAGGAATTTCAAAAAGGATTCAGTCAGTTATGATCTTGAATTTAAATCTTCAAATCCATCAATCAGCACAAAAAATAGTGAGGCATCATTTTCAGTCTTTTAAGACCAATATTAATTAAACAGAAGTTATTAGTTAAGTTACTACATCAAACTCTAATGCAAAGACTACCAGTAACACCTTAAGAGATAAATAAATGGAGCTATAGATAGACTTGTGGGTGCTTGAAGGTGTCAACTAACTCATCCATAACTATGAGGGCTTCTAGGGTTAATGGGCGATGAGTCTTCTCTGCCACTCTGACCAATGAGCTGATAGAGCCGGTGGCTGAGGTTTTGCACTTGGCAGGTGCCCAGGACACAACCCACTCTCATCAGTTGGGCATGATGAGGGTAGCGGTGACCCCCTCGCAAACCTGAGTGGGCATTGCGACGAACTCTCGGCATCTTTTCCTTTATCTGTGAGGCTTCTCTAGGTCGTGCCCATGCGAGGGTTGGAAAAGCGAGGAAGCCGGGCAGCCGTTTAGGGAATTGGCTAGGGGATGAAGAGGGTATAGCAATGTTGGACTGGCTTCCTGACGGTGAGGTTTTATCCTCTCTCTGGTCGATGTTGAGGAGGTCCAACCTGAAGAGAAAAGACAAATCAGGTGAAAAATTGCCCTGGCTGTTGTGGGAGTGAGTGATTTTTATTCATCCATTGGGATTAATGTCATCTCTAAAACTATAGAGTGGGTACATCCCAGGTTTTCTATATGATCATTCCTCACTGCTCAATTTTCCTCAACCCAGAAGTCATTTCAATAAGCATAAGCATAAACATTATGCTTATGGAGCTAGCATCAAGGACATCCCAAGGCTCTTGTATCTACTCTCTGCTCTAATGAGCAAGGAACAATGAGCGAGGATGCTGCTGGAGGAGCCATGAGCGAGGATACACGAGATCATCCTTCACAGAAGTCTTTTATAAACCATGCCTCCTTATTGGACATCAGTTGGTGACTGAACACTGTAAATGAAGAATTTAAGGAAAGGACATCTCCTGTCATGAATAACGCGTTTCCTTGATTCCTCTTTCCTCAAATTTTTTCCTTGCAATTTTTTCTCTCACCTGTGGGACTAAGACACAAGGAAAAGATGCAAGTGAGGGAAACTCTGGTTTATAAAAGACTTGGGATGTGTCTGATCACTGATGTGAGGTGGATTTGATGCCATAAGTTGCAAGAAAAAAGTGGAAAAAATGGAGCACAATCGGGTGCATGGACAAGTCATATCTTAAGCGAATGTCACCACAACTTAGAAACGCCATCATAACAAATCAATGAGTCTATTACCATGCTAGATGCTCTGAAGCGGTGTGTGTAGCCACAGCATTTACTTTGAGTTTAATGCTAACAGAAGCATGTTAACTTGCTCACAATGACAATGTTACATTTATGATGTTTACCATGTTCACCATCTTACTTTAGCATGCTAGCATGTGCTTACAAGTACAGCCGAGGCTGATGCAAATGATATTATGGACAAACTAACCTTTTGCATGCCCTGCCAGCATTGTTGCTATAACAACTTATGTTGTAAGGGCACTGGTAATTCTACAGAAATCTGAGTAGCTGTACAAAGCAGCTTTGAAAAACAAATCTTTTTTGCCTGCTGTCAAGGAACAGCATGGCTTCCTGCCTTCCTGCACAGTCACCTATCCGTGTGGGCACCATGCTCATCTCTTAATGCACAGCATAAAAATTAATGGTTTTTCACATGCTGCCTAAAACATATGTTCTGGGTCTGCCTCATTGCATTTTAATGGCCAGCTGGTTTTCATCAAACGGTAGCTACAGGAGATTTAGCCTGGCCAGCCGAGGCTCAGTGGTGCTGATGGGTTCCAGAGGAGAACATTATAATCTTAGTTGAGAAATAAAATAAACCAACAGTTATCTCACATCTGAAACAAAGGAATTTGTTTGAGGACTTCTTGAGCCTCAAATAATGCACCTCTTAACCAATTATATTCACTCTTTAAATGATTTGTTCATTAAAATTACACATTTTCTTAGTAACTCCTAGAAGTATCTAGCCATGCAGATAGTTTTGGTTTTATGTGCTATTGTTTTAAGATCTCAGCTTTTGAAACTTCTACCACCCCCATAATGAAAAAGAGTTTAAAAAAAGAAAGGGATTTAACAAAAGTTGCTCAAAGCACTGGAAAATAAAACATGAAAAACAACAGGAATGTGTCTTTAACCAAAACACTTGTTGCTCAATATGATCCACAAAAGTTGCTGTGAACAGTTTTCATAGGATTATTTTCCAGGAGAAAGCAGCTGAAGTTAAATAGTTCATGTTTATGTATGTGGATTGTCCAGGTCAACAAGAATATTGTATCTGAAAAGAGAAGATGCTCATCAGTTGTTCACATTTCACTTTTTAACGCTACCAGTGCCATAGACAAAATTATAGTTTACATTGTATTAGGGTATAAGCAGAAATCTCAGTGACTAAAATAAAACCAAAATTATCACGTAGCATTCCTAGAGTTAACTGAGAAACCTGTTTGTAGTTTGGGTACACAGACCCCTTATAAATGTTTAAAGCATTTTTGAGACTAGTGTACACATCAGATTAAATGGCCTGTTAAGAAGAACATGCTCTACAAAGTGCTGGACCAGCAGGTAACGGGTGGTTCAGCAAACACAGAGCAGCTCACCATCTGTTCATCACTTCTCAGACCCTGACCCTACAGCTCCTCACTGAACTGTCACTGCTGTGTTTGTACAGCACACTGGGACTGTGTGAGTGTTAATTCATCATCACTGGCTGAGGAAAAGTACGTGTTAGCAACAGCTTCTTTTTTTGCGGTGAGGTTTAGGGAAAATATAGCTACTGTGTTTGCCTTTCTGAGACAATGGGACATTTCTGGACTAGCAGGTTTGGCACTATTTTCCAATGTTCTATGACGTAGAAGCCACAGGTGGTCTACTTAGACATAGTGTCTTTCACTTGTGAATTCCTCACTTGTTTTACTTCATCATGAATATTAAATCTTTACTCACACTGAGAGGTTGAGATTTGAGACATGACAGCTTCTGTGCCATGGATTCCTCTCTGAAATGTGAAGCTTTTGCTTTATACAGCTGGTTCAGCTGCTGGCTCACTAGTTTGCCAGATTGTAGGCAGCCTCCTGGTCAACTGTGGCAGTAGACGAACCAATAATTGTGTAATGCCAGGCCACAGTGGAGCACTATTTCCAGGACAGGCTCAGTGTGCCACATCACTGAGTTACACCCACCTGGTCTGTAGAGTGAATCTCAGATTTGACTGCAGAGGAAAGCTATTCACAGTCACCCCAACCACATAATGTATATTTTGTGCATTTCTATAGGCTTATATTCTACACAAGGTGAAAGGGTAGTGTTTATGACTCCTTTTGTTTTTTGAAGGTCATATGTTTAAAGAAAGAACAGAAGAAACTTGTGTCACACTTGGTTACAGCTTTATTTATAGTGTGTAAAAACATACTAAGAATAATAAGTCAAAGTCTGTAGAGAAGGGATGGTAATGCAAGACAAGCTGTCCCTTTGTTATCCATGACACTAGTCTATCACCCTGGTACCTAAATACTCATTAAATACGATGCTCTTAGCAAATTGCCTTATCTTTTCATTTTAAGTGAGGTTAAATGTATATTTGTTTCTTAGTGTTTGATCTCTAGGAGTCTTGATTAGTTTTAATTGATTAGCTCACTTCATTCTTACTTATTTCTATTCAGTTAAGAAGTTTATTACACAAGTAATTTTTAATTAGCTCTCTAAAAGTGTATAGGTAAATTTAAAAGTCATTTTATGTTGCTGGCTGTGTAATGGAGAGCAAAGAAGGGGGCAAGCTCTGAGTCAGCCTGCCCAGGAGCAGCTTCAATCCAAGACTTTAGACTGCTGTTTCTTCTAAAAGTTAATGAATCCTGCAGTAGAGAACTCTTTCTCTTGTCATATCTGATCTCATGAGACAAGCTAATTTGGCTGTTAAGAGCCTAATCTCACAACTCGACAGTAATAAACATCTCCATGATCAGCAGGCAATCAAATAGATTCTCTATTGTATTGCATACATGCAAATTCATAATTCCACAATGGTGTGGCTTTCTGTGTGGAGCAGAAACCACGTGAGACTGCTGGAAATGTGGGAGTGGATTTTAGGTCTTAGCCGTTAATCCACAGTGGAATTCTCTGCCTGCTTGGCTGCTGCTTTCAGCCTTTTCAACTTCAACCTGGGTTTGGTCCGAGTGTTTACGCCAGGGGTGGCAAATCCCAGTCATCAAGGGCTGCTGCCCTGCTTGTTTTCCAACTATCCCTACCCTGCCCACTGGCTGATTACATGGTTCAGGTGTGTTCAGTCAATCAGAATTCACTTTTGTCTTTCCTCACTCCACCTCATGTAAGATGGTATCTTCCAGCTTCTGTTTGGCCACCCCTGGTTTTTCCATGCATACTATACATATCTGTGAGCAGTCCAGGCCAAGACATACAAGAAGAAGCCTCTCTTGAGATGTTGTACAGCAGAGGCAGTCCTGGTTTCAATCATTCTGCAAGCATCAAAGTAGAGTGATGTACTTGCTGTTCCTTGGCAAGATGTAAACATGCCAGAATAAAGATAGCAAATCAAAAGGATGGACGCAAAGCCAACTGCATATGCAGAGTGGGTCAATAAACATCAATATCTATATGAGAGGAAGTCGGTGAATTTCTCAAGTAAATATTAAGATAAGAGCATCTGTTTGACATCCGAACCCCTGGCAGTTCAAATCCACCCATACAAGATTGGGTTAATGATTTAACTAATCA
>NW_018127931.1:6023760-6027284 GCF_001952655.1 Monopterus albus | reverse complement strand
TTGCACCCACAAGATATGCACACACAGGCCGATCTGTCATGTCATCATACCCTGGTCTAGGCAGAGCAGAGGCAGTGTGAGCAGACACAACAAAAGCTTGACTGCAAATGAGCTTTATCCTACATGTCCTCCATCTTGAAGCAATGAGCCTCTTCCCACTTCTGGAATCTGTATTTTAAAGCCACTTCACTGCCATATTTAACTTGTCTGGCTGTAGACCATGGCTATTTTCCCTTACAAGAAAAAAATCTTCAAGATGTTACAAGCAATTTCTCCTTCTTTGGAAAGCACCTGTCAGGCATTGTTACAGCACCATTGTGGGATTTTGGCATGTCCTTATCAGGACACACAAACCCAGAATATGGAAGGAATGACATACATCTGAGCTCAGATGCACTCAGCATGTGGGACAGAAAAATGTAGTATAATCATGTCTATTATTACTGCTGTGTCGGCCTGTGATGAAACAGAACAGGATGTGCTCTATGGAGTCAAGAAAGAACAAGAACTGAATGTCCTAACAACACCCAGACCAGACATTTATGTAAGAGACTTGTCAAGCAGGAGGTGTGATGATGGAGGCAAATCACTCACTGTGTTGTCAGAGTGAAATACATTTGTATAGACTGTGAACCGCTACAGTGCTAAAGATCTTCATATAAACTCAATGAGTACCTATATGCTCAGTACTCACTGATCACTGGGAAGAAACAGCTATAATGTGAATGGCTTCAGTCCCTGTTTATGTTGCTTTTAACTTGGATGCACACCCCACAGAGTGCAAGTATGAGCGAAGTGGGAAGCCAGTGAGGGATCATGATCTTCCACAGGGAAGTTAAAGTGCATCCAGAGGGCCTCCTGGTGAGGCTGCCCTGACTTCATGTGTATAGGAAACAACCTACCTACCTACACTCTCCCTAGACCTGGATTATAGTGCTGGGCAGGTATAGTGAAGGAGAGCAGATATATGAGCCTGTCATTTCAGGTAGCTTTCAACGGCAGGTGCTTGCTGTTTGAGCACTTTGACACAGACACATGCAAGAGATTTAGGTCAAATCTGTGTGGGTCCAGCTTGAGGAAAACACCATTTCACTGTGATTTACACTGCTCAGTGTGCACACACATTTCCTAGTGTTTTTCTGCTGGTTTAATAATCCCTGTAATATTACCAGTTCCAGCCTGTTTTGAAATGCAATAGTCAAAATTATTAGGGGGGTTAATGTTGATTCTAAAAGGCACGTCTCAACTTCACAACTTCTGATATCTTCAGTCAAAATGATATACGTTTCCAGCACACAGCATCCATGACAGCTGTAATTTTGGGCTGCTGGACAGATTTTCTTCTGGTTTAGTACTGCAGTAAAGGAGATGCAATGAACTAGTTTTCACTCATGAATTTACAGTATTGTTGTCTACCAGCCTTCAGAAACTCATGCTGGTTATAAACTGGGCTAAAAACACATTAAAGGGCTGATGAACTCTGAAAAGCCTCATTATAAACACATTTGAAAGCACTTGCTAGGTTTGCAGCTAAGGCTGCAAACAACCTCTCTGTAGTTACCGTAGTTACACTGGTACTCTTTCCATTTATGAACAGAGCGAGTATAATGGTTTGCCATTAGGGTAGCTGCTCATCTCCTCCACAGCAAAGCTAACTTCATGACTAACTAATTTAGCAAAAGATAATCTGCAAGTGTTTTATAGTGTCTGTAGCACTATACTGACAAGGAATAAAATGAAAGGCCTGTTGTTCATTTACTTGCTAGTCTTACTGGCTTTTTCACAAATAAATAGTGCATCAAACCCACCACCACTCAACTACCTCAAGAGCTTAGCAACTTTCCACTACTTTAATTTCTATTTTTTGTTTTAGTTTTTTTGTTTTTTACAATAAAAAAACCAATTTCTTGTTATTTGTCAGCCCTTATAAACATTGAAACTGATTTATCAGCAATTGGTTTAAATTGATTGATCAAATGAGCTGGTTGACTTTTGTTAAATATGTCAAAATTAGTACAAGAGGAACTGTTGTAGGTTCACATCTGGCCTGGGACCATTGCTGCACAAAACAACCCTACACTCTTTTCTCACATTCTTATCATCTTCTCCTGCATACATTGTCAAAAAAGTGCCAATGTAGCTGCTTTACAGTATCTCAGCTGCCCCCAGACACCACCACTGCAGAAATATTAGGTCTGATAATGTTCTTGTCAGCCAACAATATTTGATGGTGATGAATAAATGAACTTACTCGTAGAGAAGAGTCAGTGTGTCACATCACTGAGCCTCCCTCTGATTCACGTCAGAAATGATACAGAGCCAACAGCTGTGGATCCAACATCCACCAGAAGAGGGCATCCTTCACATGCCTCACTGTTACTCAGCAGGTGTTGCATGGCTGGTTGGCCTCACATTAAAATGGGTGGACTGGTAGTGAAGCTGTTGCCTTATGTCTTGTTCAAGGCTCTGACACGTATGTAATGGAAAATACAGGTGACATTCAGTGCCCTACAAGATCCTTAATCATAGTACTGGGCTATTCATACAAACAGGTTTTCCCACCTTGGAAATAACAGTTTTCCATGGAGACTAATAAGGAGATTAAACCCAACAAAACCTCTACAAACACTTAGTCATCTGACAACTGCTGGCAGCGAGAGGTGGAGGAGGAACAGAAATGAGAGAATTATCACTCAGAAAATGAATTGAATTGCTCATATAATACAGATTAACTGTGACACTGCTGACATTAATCTGACCTGGCATATTTAGTGAGTAATAAATATGAGCAGTGTGCAGGATTTGTTTTGTTTTTGTCTCCTGTATTGGTTACTTGAACCTATGCACCTGCACAAAGAATGAATAGAGTATGGGAACTTTGAAGTATCATTATAAATCCACCAAAATGCAGCATTGAAGACAAATTTCACATTTGTCATGGCCTCATGATCCTTAACTTTAAACTTCGATTCTTTAAAGAAACAGCAATGCCACACTGTCACTAATTCATAGCTGATCTCGTCTTCAACAGTTTTATGAATCAGCCTTTCAACAGCACATGTAAAGGGACTATGGGCTTCTGGTATAAAAAGACATGTTCAATATCATTTATATGTTTTAATGACATTGAAACGAATTAAATGTAATAATAATATTTCGCTTTAACCCCAAACAAACATCGGTTGGAGCATTTATACTGAAATTGACTGTAATGCGGCTCCAGGTGAAAGTGCGTGGTCAAAAATAGCCTTCTATTCAGGTAACTAGAAGACAGGAGTAGGTGGGTGTTCATGCTTGATAAAACAGTCTAATATAATAGCAATAGCAGAAGTGGCGTGTCCTACCTGGGGCTGTCGGGACCCCCCTCCAGCGCCACAGCCAGCAGGGAAACCAGGCTGATGCAATACACCGCTAGCGGCAGGAGGCTCCGCATCTCCGGTCAACCTTGACTTCACACCCTCTCCGGAAAGGAGGGGGTGACCAAACGGACTGGGCGAAGTTTAAGATGTGGGAAAAATAAATAA
>NW_018127931.1:6023109-6023740 GCF_001952655.1 Monopterus albus | reverse complement strand
GGGTGATGAAAGCTCCTTAAACGTCGATGTTCAGTTCAGATAGGTTATAGATGAAACCTTTGGGAAAACAGAAATGATCAATGAACCTGTTGCTCAAAGCGAACAATAAGTCCAAACATAGCTGGATGAGTGATTTCACTCTCATTTAGACCTTTAACCTACTGGGTAACTTTTAAAACAGACTCTATCCGCACAAAAAAAAAGACCTCAGTGGATTCTTCATCAAAACGCATATTTAGGCTACGCCTCATATTCACCTAATAAACTTATGTAGACTAAAAATTCTTCGGATTTTTTTAATTTGCAGACTGTTACATGTTATGAAAAACCATGCTCGTTGTGTGTAGAAAATCTTACCCTCTCTCTGGGATGTTTAGCTCAGAATCAGGGTTCAGCACTAAGCTTTATTCCAAGCAATCCAAACGTGTCAGTGACGATGACGGTCTCCGGTGTGAAGCACGAGCCCGGTGACATTGTGGGTTTAAATACTGAGTGGGCGGAGCCACCGGCCCGAGAGCGGGAACTTCTGAGGTGAAGGTAGTGGAAGACTGAGCGGTGGCCTCGTCTGGGAACGTTACCAGGACACTCTGTCTTTATTATTTACTGGTTACACATCCCCCCCCCCCCCCCC
>NW_018127931.1:6021118-6023068 GCF_001952655.1 Monopterus albus | reverse complement strand
GGTTGGATGCATTGATGGCACACATATTCCCATCAATGCACCTACATGAAAATTAAAATTCAATTCTTATATTATTACATTAGTGTTGATGAAATCTTAAAAAAGTATTTTGATTACTGTAATAATTACTCTCCATAAAATGTATTGGATTATTTATTAATCATTACTTTACAAATCCCATATCAACCACAATAGGAATTTTAAGAAAGGGTGGACATAAAACTGCACTTTTAATTCGTACAAAAATCGGTATTTTATGCAATTACTGAAGTTACTCATTAAATTATTGAAGAATTAAGAACCATTCCTTACTTTACAAGTGACAAATAATAACAATACTAACATTATTTAGTAATTACTTACATCGAACACTGTATGATTAAAATGTAAACATACACATTGACTCGGGCAGCTATTTTCCCCCAAGCTAACTCTCTCTCTGCTGCAGCCGTGTTGCTTTTTTTTTTACGAAATATGGGCTCGTAGTCACTATATGCTTGTAGTAGCACATCCATTTCTGTCGGGGAAAAAACGCAGACCTATTTTGAAGAGTTTAGCAAGATACCTCTTTTATTTTGTTATTTATACTTTTTGTTTGTTTTGTCATGATTCCAGCAAAACAGTCCACACCTTAGGGAATACCCTTCTACTTCCCTCTGCTTCATTGAATAAGTCACACAGCCAGAGATAACTAGTACAAAAATGCATCTTTTATGATGTGACTGCGATGTGATGTCTTTGTCAATATATATGTTGTGCTTTGCTTTATGCATACTGTATTTTAGAGAGAAGTGAACCCAGATTCTCTCACTGAGTCAGGTCGCTTCCAAGCCACACAGTGGTGGTAGTCATTGGACAATCATTAGAATGCTGCCCCCTAGTGAACCTCATGTCACATAAGCAGAACATACTGTACAGCCAGTCTTACTGAGAGTGACCTCCCAAATGTAAAACAAATATCATTTATCAATATATATATATATATAAAAAAGCTGAACTTCAGGGTATAGACATAGATTTTAATCACAGTATCCTCTTGGCCACTAGTAAACTTTGTTTACATTGTTTATTTGGGATGGTTTGAAAGGCTCGATGTTTCTGTCCAAGCACTCTCAGTCAAGTTTACTTGGCATGGCTGCTCACAAGTGCAATGGAGTGAGGGAGGTAGGAGCTAACAGGAGAGTGCCCTGCCAGTTCTGTGGACAAGTGACGGATTGGATTTCAGTGTGGGAAAGATTATGGCAAAGTGACTCCCAAAAATCACAGCACCTATTACAGAAAACTGAGCTTCCATTTTTGTGCAAAAGCTTCTTTGATGTGGATATAATATGATAATGCTCCTGTACACAAAGCCAGGTACATAAAGAAACATAAAGAACTTTGACAGGGAAACTCAAACAAACTTTGTGTCCCGACTTTATTGAGAAGAAGATGCTCTGATGTCACTCAATATGGCAGTTTCCACAGAAATTGGTTTCAAGTGGAGTTAAAAGATTAACACTCAAGATGAAGGCTGATTATATAATAGCATTTGAAATTACTATTAAGCATAAATTCTGACTAAACGGTGTCAGAAAACCTGTAAAGACGAGTCCTGGGAAGAGCCGAAAAGTCCACAAAACACCTGCACAGTGGCACTGGCTGCTGATAACCTGGCCTCAGGGACAAACTTACAGAGTGAGCTGCAGGAGGCTATTGAACCAGTTGTCTCTTTCCAGCCAGAATTCCCACAAGAACCGCAAGAAGGGGAACAGGAAACACAGGCCACTGAAATAGCACCGATCTTAGATGACCTGGCTTCAGAAATGCCCTTACAGAATGAGCTGCAGGAGACTATTGAACATTATGTTTTATAGCATCTTTACTTGTCCATTTTGTGTTTTATAGCATCTTTACTTGTCCATTGTTTATCCTTCATTACGCTGTTCTTCTTCTTCTTCTTTCAGCTGT
>NW_018127931.1:6006025-6019501 GCF_001952655.1 Monopterus albus | reverse complement strand
GTCACTAATCTCTCTCAGATTGCCTCGTCTACATAGAATGTAGTCTACCTGCGTACTCCTACCTCCACTCTTATATGTAACTCTATGTTCCTCCCTCTTCTGGAAATAGGTGTTAACTACAGCCATTTCCATCCTCTTAGCAAAGTCCACCACCATCTGTCCTTCTAGGTTCCTTCCCTTAACATCAAACCTGCCCATCACCTCCTCATCACCTTTGTTCCCCTCACCAACGTGCCCGTTGAAGTCTGCCCCAATCACCACTCTCTCCCCTCTGGGAATACTCTCCATCACCTCATCTAACTCACTCCAGAATCTCTCCTTCTCTTCTAACTCACACCCTACTTGTGGAGCATAACCACTGACTACATTCAACATTACCCCTTCAATTTCCAACTTCAAACTGATCACCCTGTCTGACACTCTTTTCACCCCTAAAACATTCCTCATCAGCTCCTCCTTCAGGATCCCTCCTACCCCATTTCTCTTCCTGTCCACACCATAATAAAACAGTTTGTATCCCCCTCCAATGCTACGTGCTTTGCTACCCTTCCACCTGGTCTCCTGCACACACAGTATATCTACCTTCCTTATGTCTGTCAGCTCTCTACCTTTCCCTGTCATGGCACAGTAAATACTTGACAACTGTTACATATTTTTCTGTCATTGTCACCGAGTGTCACTGCTACATCGCTTTTACATAATTTTTCTCATCTCTATGCAACTCAACAAATATTATCATTGCTGGTGATTTTAACACTATTATTAACCTGGAAATAGATCGTTCAAGCACCTCTAGCAATACAAGAAGTTGGCACTTCACTGAAACAATAAAACTATATATGGAGCATTATGGACTTGGTGATAGCTGGAGAATGATTAACCCTATACATCTAGAGAATACACCTACTTTTGTCAGGTCCGCTCAGCGCGACCTGCCTCTCTTCTGCCTTTCTCTCCTCTGTTCTCTCGACCTGCCTCTGTTCGTGCGACCTGCCTCTCTTTTTCTTTTCTCTCTCCTACTTTTTTTTTTGTGTGTGTGGGATCCGTGCCTCAGCTGTTTTGCTTTATGTAATTAGTGCCTCATGGGTTGTTGCGCACAGCTGAGGCGCGTTAGCTTAATGACTTTCCTGTCTTATATATGCCTCTGGCAGACGCTCCTTCATCGCTGGAGCATTACTTGAAGTTATGTCTAAATATATACGTGTTTTAGATTTCCACGCTGACAGTTTCTGTGCGTGGTTTTCTTTTGTTTATTTTCCACCTGTCCGTCCACATCCTCCTTCTCTCCTGGTTCCAGCCGTCAGCCAATCTACCCACCTGTTTGTCCTGGACTCCTCAGCCGTCACTGCCCTACTCCGGTTCAGTATTGTACATGGACTTTGTTATGTTGTTACTTTGTGTTTTTCTTTTCCATTAAACCTCCTACCCTAGGTCTCCCTCACCCTCCTGGTGAGGGGGACTAAACCTTAACAACTTTTCCTCCCTTCATCAGTCTTTTTCTCGAATAGACCTCTCTCTTATCAGTAATTCCCTCACTCAACATGTAACAGACACCACAATCTACTCCATTATAATTAGTGATCACGCTCCCATTTCCCTCACATTAAATATTGAAGCTCATACTAAACTATCTAGAAGAAGATGCCTCAATACATCATTACTCCGGGAGTTAGATTTTATTACTTTTATTAAAAAAGGGTGGGCATTCTTTCTGGAAATGAACGACTCTCCAGAAATCTCATTCTCTCTATTATGGGAAACAGGCAAAACAGTGATTAGAGGAAAAATAATATCATACTCTTCATACAAGAAAAAGCAAAAACTAGAACTGGAAAGCACCTTAGAACAAAAGATAAAACAACTCGCACATTTACACATCCAAAACCCTAGTGAACAAACACAAAATTAATTAAGCGAACTAAAAATGCAGCTTGAAAATATTATATACAAAAAAAGCAGTTTCTTATTCAAAAACTCAAATATGAGCACTTTCGGTATACCAACAAAACAGGTAATTATCTGGCAAATCAATTACAATGCAAAAAGGAAAAAGCATTAATTCCATCCATACTTAATCCTAGAGGTGAAATTGTTTATAATCCACAAGATATTAATAGCGTATTCCAAGCCTGTTACATTAAACTTTACTCCCCCAATTACAACCAAATTCATCAGAAATAGACATTTTCTTAGATAGTTTAGAACTGCCAACACTATCCAGAGAACAAGCTGACAGATTAGATGCTCCTCTCACCATCGATGAACTCCATAAAGCACTGCTTTCAATGCCAAATAACAAATCACCCGGACCTGATGGACTACCAGCTGAATTTTATATACATTTTTGGCAAATGCTATCACCACTGTTTCTCAAAGTCACTATAGAAATTAAAGACACCTCCACAATACCAACACACATGAATACAGCCATTATGACACTCTTATTAAAAACAAAGACCCAATCCATCCTTCTAGTTATCGTCTCTTATCACTTATTAATTCAGACTTAAAAATCATTACCAAAGCGCTAGCTACTAGAATAGAGACAGTCACTCCAATATTAATCCACCCAGATCAAACAGGTTTAATTAAAAACAAAAATGCTTCAGATAGCATCTGTACATTATTTAATTTGATTAATCTTGCACAACAAAAACAAACCAAAACCATAATTTTATCACTAGATGCAGAGAAAGCATTTGACAAAGTTAACTGGACATTTTTTTTCTGTACATTACGCACATTTGGGTTTGGAGAGTCGTTCATCCATTGGATAAGAACACTGTACACGTCACCTAGGGCAACAATAAGTACAAACAGGGATCAGGTCACAAAGTTTCATTTCACAGCATAGTACCAGACAAGGATGCCCACTCTCACCATCTCTATTCGCCATTATCATTGAGCCTCTAGCAGCAGCTATACGACAGAACAATATAATTAGAGGAATACAAGATACTTACTCAGTATATAAAATTAGTCTTTATGCAGATGATTTATTGTTATATTCACAGGATCTCTATAATTCTCTACAGGAAACTTTACACATTATTAATATTTTATTAGTAGTACTGTTATCGACATTGTTATTGGTCATTTTTTATTTATTTATTTTCCTTCCTTTTCCCTTTCTTGCGTTTCATAGACTGCATAAGTTGGAAATACCCACATTTCATACACTACAATCTTGTAAAACACTGTATCTTTTTGTAATGTCATGTATGTGTTGTCTTGTCTCCCATGTTCGGTACTGTTTTGTTAGTGTGTTATTTTGTTTCAATAAAAAAAATAAAATTGTCACTGAGTGTTATGAGTAAAAACACATTAGATACAAATCTAGATTTACTGCAGTTTACTGTACACACAGCTTTACCACAACAAGAGGGGCTCCAATTACAGCAGGGACAAGACAGTGAAGTGTTCACATTTGTATGTGATTTACCACAAAACACAGACCAACCACCCGAATGTGCAGTGTAGTCAAGTGTAGTCATTCGTATTGTGCCGCTAGAGGTGAAATTCTTGGACCGGCGCAAGATGGACGAAAGCGAAAGCATTTGCCAAGAATGTTTTCATTAAGTCAACTAGCTGATTCCTCCATGGCACTTGGGTTGAGTGAGTAAGTGCAGAGAAGATATATCGCTCGGTCACTGTCTTCCACTGAAAGAGGACGGGTGGGCACTGCCACTACTACTGTAGGGTCAAGTAAAAACTCTCTAAAGCCATCTGCATGTCTCAAAAGAGGGGATCTAATGATGCATGTTCATGTACTATGCTTCACCTGAGCTCAAGGGAAATCAACTGCTGGAGCAGCCCAGTAAAGAGCAATGATGTGCAAGAGGCCTTCAAACCACTTCCTGCCTGTTGGTTAGTCTACAGGATGTCACATGGCTGCTGCATCCTGCAGAGACTGGATTTGCATTCATGAGTGGGCTGCATGTGTGTAATACACCGAATCAGAGATGGGACGTGTATCTCACTTTCTTTTCTTCTTCATTTTCCTTATTCCTAGAAATAAAATGTGACAAAAATTAAAAAAAAACCCACGATGATGAAGATGACAGAAAATAGCAATGCTGCAACACACATTCATACAGTGGTTCTGTTGCACTGTATAATGCACCATCTTCTTCATCTTTAACTGAATATAACTTGCCACAGAAATACAACATCATCTCATGTGTGCATCACCTCTGTGCTGATAAGAGGAACCACAACATGTTTATTCTAGTCAAAGGCAAAATGAGTAACAGTTAAGCACATTAACTACACAGTTCAAGTTTGTCTAGAAAAGACAACTTCTTTATTTCTTGTATTCTTGTCCTGAGGTGAAAATCTGGAAAAGACTGACCTTTTCTTGCCTTTGCTTATCTCTCTTTCTGACCCACTACCTGTCTCTTAGACAATTTGTCAAGTGTAGGTTAGGATAAAGTTAACAGATGCTATAAGAATAAAAAACACAGTGGTGACCTCAGTGTGACTCCTTGAAAATATGATTCACAAACCATGCTGAGACGAATTTATCTCCTGTTAGCATAGCTTTGTTTGTCAGAAGCTGTGTTAATCAAAGAGCAGAGAGGTGCCAGAAAATGAGAAAAGTGAGAGACAAGTTGTTACTGAGTGTTAGGAAAACAAAGTTTTTATAGAAAAATGTGACATCTCGTGTTTGGGATTGTTTTCAAGCAGAGAGTGATAAGCGCTTAAGGTCAAAGGTCACAGCACAGAAAGTGTTGCAGTGCTGACAGCCAAGGCCCTGCTGCATGGATGTCGGCCCTCGGGCCTTCCTCACATCCCGCTGACATGTTATCTGCACATTCAAATTAACACTAAAGCAACTTTTCTGCAGCCTTATTTAGCATAATTGAAATGGCTCCACAGCTAAAAGTTCAACACTTTCCTAATAATCTTCTATTTTTCCCTCACTGAGGAACTTTGCTGTGAGTTTGGGAAATGGTTTGGCTAGTGCTTCAAGTGGTTTGGTAAAATTTATCCCATTGATATTTCATGTTTCTTGAAGTTTTTTTCTGTAAAAGATGTTTGTTTTAACTAAAGTGGTTAGGAAAGGAGGTGGAACTGTGGCTGTGTTGGACATCTCTAAAACCCAATGCTGGCAACTGAATTAATGGTGGAATTTAAAAATTTGGCCTGAACCATCACTTTAAATGGCCACATGTTTCCAACACATCATACACTAATTATGAACCAAAACTCAAGCAGAATTGCATAATCAGCATTGAAGTCCTGGCTACAACAAAAACAAAACATATTACAGAGGAACTTTTACAGACTGCCACACATTCAAAACACATGCACAAATAACAACTCAGTTTATGACTGGGTTTCACAATTGGCAGTATTTTTGAAAGTACAAGTTGAGAAGAAGAGATACAGTCAGTATGGAGAGATGGAATTACTGAAGCAACCCATAAGTCTCTAAAAGAGACCATGGCATGCTTGTCGCTGTTTTTGACTTATCTACAATGTTATAGTGGTGAATTATCATCTAGATGTGACCTAAAGCTCAAAAAAATGAGGTGTACATACTGTATGTTTTAGTATTTCTATGCAGAAGCAATTCGGTTTATACACATCTCGCAAACTCTCGGTCGCAAGACTTTTTTTCTATCAAAAATAAAGTATTAACGTGATAGTTTAAGGATCTCCTTGAATGGCCATCAAATCCAGAGAGTTGTGCGTTCATGTGAGCTCCACTGGTGCCCCCATCATATTGGCAAAATGTTATTTTGCCTTGTTTGTTAAGTATGTTTTAAATAAAACGTTTTTTTTTTTTTTTTATTACATCCACCAATGCCATTGTAAAAGCAAAATTTTTCAACTGCACCTGGTTTTGTGGATATAATTTACCTCCTGCTGCTGCACTGTGACCAGAGGATGTGGAGAAAAATACAGGGCCTAGGGTTACTACATGTCCAGGGACCCGCTGTTTTACCTGAATGGGTCTAACCTACAAGCAGCCAGCCTGTGAAGCCCCCACAGAGGTTAGTGATCTGCTCATCAATGCTGGATTTCCCCAGAGCACAGTACCTGTTTGTTTTGACTGCTTAAGGTCAGTGTGTCTGCTGCATGTGATGTGTTGCTGGTTAAACAACAGATTAATGACCCATGATGTTATTGTCTGTGTTTTGCTACCTATTGGAAGTAATTTCACTAGTTTGGGACTGTACGTGGTCATGTGGGAGAAGACACAGTGACCACCAGTTGGATTTACCGACCTTCGAGCTACTTGAAAAGGGAGTGATGTTTCCACTACTCAGTGGGGCTTAACAGTACGTTTAAAAAAACATGTTGCATGTCTGGTATGCCCAGGTATTTCATTCCATCTAGTATTTTTTCCAAAGAAGGAAACCAACATATTGTGTCAGGCGTTTATTCATCATGATTTATCATATCGTACCTGTGTGTGTCTTCTATGTGTTACTGCAGAACAAACATACCTCAGTAATCCCTTTAAGACAGTATGGCTTGTTTTTCATAATTTGTGGTCAGACTTGCAATTTCCACTGTGGTGGTTTGATCCTTTACACCAAAAATCCTTGTCATGCTGTTCCTCCTTGAATGTACCACAGAAAGAGAAAGTGTAAACTGCACCTCAACAAAGTGCCAAATCCAGTAGGTTTCTGTGGTTGAGGAAGGACTAATCTTATAACACTTTGCCAATAGGGAGGTTGGGATCCAAGGTGTTGCAAGACAAATAGGAACAAATCCACAGCAATGTCTGTGGTTCAACACTGCTCTCACAATAGTAACTTGGGATCACAGAATGACTGATGGATAATCATTCTATCAGTTAAATGACAAACGGCTTTGTCAGTGGACTAATCCCAATCTGCAGTATGTCCGTGTTCTTTAATGAGAATCAGAGGCATAAAAAATCACTTCTAGATGCCCTGAAGGCTCTTGTATCCTCACTTTCAAATAAGCCAGATCGCCTGGATTTTTGTGGGTCGTCTGCAGTTTAGGGTTGCTGGAATCATCATCATCACCTTTCAACCCTTAGGGACAAGTTTAAAATTTCAGTGGGTTTACTGTAAGTTTTGGTTTTACTTAAGGACCCAGAGCTGGTTTGGCGCCTCATATGGGACATTCTTGCGGACTCGAGTTGCCCCTCCCTAGAAGTCCCTCAGTGCGCAGACTCGCGCCTCTCCGCTGTCAGGGCAAGGCAGACTGACAGTATGGCGGCGGGGTACAGCTGGAAGGATGCTACTGTCGCCAGTGATGTGTCTGTCGCCGGCAGGACATAAATGGATTACTGACAGCAAAAAGAGTAGAGGACCTATCGAGAAAGACTAGTCACCGTGAACTTCAACGATGGCCAGGCTCGCCGACTACTTTGTAGTGGTCGGTTACGATCTCGACAAGCGAGGTGGGTGCTTGAATTAGCCTGACGTTACTCTGCTAGCTTTAACGGCGTATTATTAGCTGTGGATAAACAGGAGGCGGGGACGCGCCAACCGTTACTGGAAGCTGACCGTCGCAAAGCACTGTCATCTTGTAGTTAACCCTCAACTTTAGGCCGAGGATGCGCAAGGCCTCACGGGATTAGTGTGCTGAAGTGCTAGCCGGTCAGCTGATGCCCCGTATTTCTGACGGGGACCACACCGAATGCATAACTTTACTGCAGTGCTTAAATTCCAGACATGCTTTCGCTTTAGCAAAACAATGTATTTAACTTGGTGACAACTAACTTAGGCTAACTTTATTTGCTAAGAGCTAAACTTAGCTGGACTAGATTTCAGGGGGCTGGCTGATTGGTCGGCTGCCATCCAAGTTAATGTTAATTAATTTCATATGCATTTTCCCCAATTGCCTCTTGTCTAGAAATGTTATCAGTGCCGCTGTGTGGCGATTTAAGGGTTGTTTTTAAACCAGAAATTCGCACAGCATCTGTTAGACAGCGTCTTGTCGGTGCTTTGGCTGCAGGGTCTTAAGCAGTTACATGGGACGCCAGACCATGAAAACCCCGCTGACTTCCGCTTGGACTTGATTTAAAGCGTGATTTTAAAACTGGAAATCGATGCGTCTAGTCGGAGGAGTTGCTGATTGTTTTCTTTGTCTGTGACTTGTGTGGATTAACTCAGCTGGCTTTGCCCCTCCCTGAGCCCCCTTGGACCGGAGCTCTGTTCCCTTCTGTTGTTGGACCATTATCCGAGTCCCCCACCCTTCAGCCTGAGCCCTGGCCTAGATCTGTGCAGTATAATGGCCCATTTAATCATGAAATATTCAACCATGCAGCTTGTAGCGTGGTAGGCCTTTTTTTTTTTTTTTAGAGGGAAACTTTGCCTATGATTTATTCATAAGAAGCAAACCATGACACGATAAGAATAAAGGCAGGCAGACACGTGGCTTTTATCTTCATGATGCTGGAGCAACTACCCTTACATTTCTGATTACATAAATGCACTTACTACATTTTGTATTTTCTTCAGAAGAGGCTGAATACAGGATGCTATATTGTGGACCATGCAAGCGCTGCAGAAACATTTCCTGTTCTACCATACATGAATGCAGTGCAGAGCAGAATTGGCCTGTAAAAAGCATCTGTGAACCAGACATTAAAGCTGCAGTAACTTTAATGAATTAAGGGTCCCATACCTTGTAAAGCATGCACACGTAAGAATGATGATGATGATGATTGTTGGCATTGTCCTACAAGTGCTGCTGTACTGTTTACAGTAACTTTTCACATTGCTTCTAGGTGGGGGCATTTTGTTGTGTTAAGCATCTCCAGTAGCAGCTATGAGATTACTCCCATCATTATCGTCATCACCATCATCATTAAGTGCACTGACAAGCCATCATTAACTATATGAGTACATCTTCTGCAGTTAGAGCAATACGCCTCTGCCCAGGCTTTGTTTTGATGTCGTCTTTTGCTCCTCTAGTTTTGTCTGGTTCATAACACATCATTACCCCACTCCAAAGGAGACGGAGAGAGATTTTAGTATTGTTTATGTGGGCCTGTTCCTCTTGAAAACACTAATCAATAATCGGTCTGCTATGGTGTCAGTGGTCGATGTGAGGGGGTGGGATTGCATTTAGAGTTGGCGGCGTCCACATTTTTGTGCATGTGTGCGACTGAAATGAAAACACTTGGCTATGAATCAAGAATGAAAGGTCCTCGATTGTAAGAATACCAGGAATTCTGTAGCACAGTAGCATTTCCTCTTTGCTAAATATTTCACGCATCCTGTCTACGTGTGTGTGTGTGTGTGTGCGCGCGCTTTCTGTGTATGTGTGTGAGTGGGTGCTGGTTGTCTCTCAGTCAGTGGAGTATTTTACAAACCTGGGTTTGACACCATTGCTGTTCATCTGCCTTTCACAGACTTTAGGGATGTTTATTAACAGGGAGAACTGTGTCTTGTCTGTGGGGCTTGTCTAAAACAGGAAACAGAGGAGAGGACCCAAGGGAGACTTCTGTTTAGTGCGCACTAACCCTAACCCCCCCCCACCTACCTTAATTAATACAGGCACTGTACTTTGAGTGTGTTGGTCATTGCTGCAGCATGTTTGTTGGACTGACAATGCTGACGTGCACATCTTCCACTGGAGCCCAGGTTCTTTTACACATAAATACACCCCTAAAGCTTGAACAAGGTGCATGCAGGGTGGACTGAACCTGCATTGGTTGGTTGTTTTTACAAGTCTCGGATTGTCTCTGTTGCACCGTGTTGTCATGTGGGTAGGGACACAGCTAACAATGTGTGCGTGATACCTAACAAAACAAAAGCTGTGTGCAGTAACTGCCTGGGACAATTGTGTAGCAGTGGTTGTGGTATCAGTTGGTTATCAGTTCTCTAAGCAGAAAAGTTTCATATTTCACTTTGGGTACCAATTTTATTAGCAGATTGAGTGAGATTTGACTAACTGACACTGATGCATGAGAGGTAGTTTTGGTTATAGTCGCACTCATTGACATTCTTTGAACAGACAATTCCTATTTTGTCTGTCTTTAATCTGAAGTTCTTACAGCATTTAACACTTGAAAACTTGAGTACTCTTTTATTTACTTCTTGAGAAATTTGACTTTATCATGGTGTGTTTTTTCAACATAACATGATAGAGGATTTTAACACCCTAAGATTAATACATTTTCACCTTAGAGACAAGGCAGGACACATTCTTTCAAGTATTTTTCTGTCTTAGAGAACAGACTGTAGAGAGATGACAGGGAATAGGAAGGAAATAAGAAATGACATCAAACATGCATGCAACAATATATCTGATTCCTAGTCAGTGAACTGAAACCCCAAGCCCACCTAAGTGTCCTGCAGCAGGATATATTTCTGAATTAAACATTCATGCTATTGTGACAAAGCTATGGCTAATTTATGTGGTGCATACAGGTGTGTTCCATACTGGGAATGTCAATACAAATAAAGGGCCACATGAAGCTGTGTAAAGCTCAGAGGGGAAATAGAAGGCTCTTAAACCAAGATGAAGTAAGTGCAAGAGCATGAGGAGAGAGAGGAGTGTGTGTGAGATGATGCCAGCAGCGCCTGCCTGTGGGCAGCCACTTCCTCCATCACTTCACAGTAGGGCTGCAGTCTTTCAGGCCCTCCAGAAATAACCCTCACAATCTGCCTTTCATAGGGGAACAGAGTGACGCTGGGTTGAGGCGGTACATTGGTGGTTGTGTTTGTGTGCTGGCGTGGACTGTTCGCCAGACTGCCACTCAGATGGATGCCTGTGTGTTTGCTGCATTACCATGGAAACATTTGCCCCCTCTTTGGTCTGTGGGTTGTGATGAGCATACTGACAAGTAGGCTTGTGCCTTTTCTTTAAACAACTACTGATATTTATGGCGGATTTTAATTGTGGCAATATTTTGTCCTGCTGTGCAGTAGGTTTAAATGTTTGTGTTTTCATGGTTGCTATTTGCAGCTTTTATAGACCACTGTTGTGGTGACATTGTCATATCACTGTGATGTTGCTCTAGTCTTAGTGTGCATGTGTGTCTGTGTTAGCAGCATTCTGTCTGCTATGCTCAGTGGTTGTTATTCAAAAGGGAGCCAACTGCCTCAGGGCCTCAAAGCTGCCCTCATTCTCATTCTCTCATTCCCATTACACAGATATAGATGAGAGGGTGTGTGTGTGTGTGTGTGTGCTGGGGGTAGGGATGTATACATGCTCCAACACACATGCTTTTGGACTTGGTCTTCTGCCCTAGATTCAAATGCAGTTCAGGTAGTCAGAGTGCACATTTAAAGATTAATTGCAATTAAAATCTTATCTCCTGTTTTTAAAGTGGTCACCACAGTGGAGCCACATCAATGCATTGACACGTTCTTTTTAGACCTGAAAACACTCTAAATGAAGCTAAATAAAGGAAAAGACATGAAATCTATTCATGTGAATATGTTTTGTGTGTGTAATGGGGATGCCCTCATCCTTACTGCTCTGATGGTATCCCTGGAATTCAAAGAATCTCTGGGTCTCCTCAGGACAAAGGCTGAATCAGTGCTGCTCACTGTCAGTCTGTTGGGCACCTCAGCAGAGCAGTCGTTCACATCCCTGAGGGCTGATTCCAGCATGTCTGGACTGTTTTGATTTGAAGATAGGGGGTTGTTAGGAGTTAGTTGTGTGAGGTTGGCCAGCTGTGGTAACCACATCACTGGCACATCTGGTTTGTGCCGTCCTACCTCTGAGGAAGGGGCTGTAGACTGTACTGTATATGGTTGCAACAAACACTTGCACACAATATTATCCCCATTTTTTCTTATTACTTTGAGATAAAATTGTTATATGTATATTAAAACCAGTCTTATTTACCCACAAATTGTGTTTTTGTGCTTTTTTTTTTGCTTTGACATGCAGATTGTATTGTCACTGTGAAACACAGACCCAAAGTCAGCTTGACATTTCAGTGGAATGATAATATTAACAATTCTCTTATCTTTGGCAGTCTGTTTCTATTAATTCTCTCTATGGTGGATAAATAAATGCATCAGAAATACTGGATGAGTGATTGGCTTTATCAAGGCTGCCTTCAGGTCAAATCTGTCAGGAAAAAAAGGGAAATCTGCCTCTCAGCTACCCACTGCTCCTGCTGTAATCTCATATGTGGCCTTGGATTGGTTTAAATATGCAGATTAAAGGACTGTTATAGGTTGAGTTTAATGTCTGTACTACTGTACTATATTTATGGCACATCTTTGGTGCCTTCCCCTCCCCCCAGAAACAGGTCTCAGTAGATTAAAGGTTATTTTGATTATTGTTGAAGCCCAGAGCTTTAGATGGATTATGTGTTCCTGGTTGCCAACTGCTAAGAATGGAAGATATGACCCCAGTGCTACATTATGCTGTTAGAAGATTAATAATGCAGATGTTACACAGTGCACTTGGTGTACTGTAGACTGTAAAGCTCATGCACTTTGTTGTGTAAATGTCATGGCTATTTTACTTGTCAGTCTCACTTCTTAGTACGTTTCACAGTGTGACACACGAGGGATCACTCAAGGTCACATTTTTTAACATTTGTGTGAAACTATGAGCACACTGTTTAATTGGAATATGGAATTGAAAACGATTGTTCATCCCAGTCATGAATTAAGGCTTTGGTTGAAAAGTATATTTTAAAATCCTTCAAGAAAGCAGTAACAAATATTTTACATACCAGGCAAATATGTCTGAAGGACAAAATTGTTTTCTGTGTCTTAAAATAGCTTGGATGTCATGTCTACAAAATTGCAGTATGCAGCTGGATTAAACAGTCTTTAGGAGGACACAAGCAGACACAGTGTAGGCACATTGCGCAGTGTAATTAAATGAAGCCCATGTTGTCACTATATTGCCAGCAACCACACAGATCAGCCTTTGAACAGGGTGAGGGTTCAAAGACAGGTAATGACTCTCACCGATACTGGGCTATAAATACTCAGTCATTAGGGGACATTGTTGGCCATCAAAGGACTGAAACACCACAGAAGGGGATAAATATCTTCGGCTCAACGCCAGTCGGGCAGAACTGATGAAGCCTCTTGGATGAGAGGTGAAACGTCTTCGACCTAGAAACTTAGTCCAGTTGATTTTTTTTTTCCCTATGTTTTTTCAGTGCACTGTGGCAAATAAGCATTCCCTGCATAAGATGACTTTTTTTCTTGACATCTTAGAATCAAGAGTTAGGAGCACCCTCCTGACTGACTGCCTGTAACACTGCTGTACACAAAAGTGTACAGTGTGTGTACACTGTACACACACTGAAACAATACAAGTGTCAGGCCCGCAGCACCTTTAAGGCTGCTTCACACTGGCACTGCAAAATAGGAAGTGCTGGGGACTTGGTCGCACATGGTGTGTTTCCACGACAGGGACTTTTTACAGGGAACAAGAACTTTTAAAGGAACTCAGTTCCCCTACCTGCGCTAATGTCAGACGAAGGGTCTAAAGCAGTGGTCCCCAACCTTTTTATCACTGCGGACCGGTCAACGCTTGACAATTTTACTGCGGCCCGGGGGG
>NW_018127931.1:5998649-6005388 GCF_001952655.1 Monopterus albus | reverse complement strand
GCGGCCCGGTCCCGGTCGGCGGCCCGGGGGTTGGGGACCACTGGGCTAAAGTAGGGATGGATGATGGGATTATGCCATCATCCATTGCCGATGGCTGACAGGCGTCATGATGGTTAGCTGCATGATTTAAATTTCTTCCTGCCTGCCACACAGCAGTGCCAGTGACATCTACAATCTTGTTAGCAAAGTTAAGTGTGGAAATTATTCAGGTAGCAGCTTCTGCTGATTGTCACAGTTTCACGTTAAAATGACAAACAGTGGGGTCATACCAGCTGTCGTTAACTGATTTCAAATCCTTGACTTAAGTTGATGACAGGACAAAATGAAACTTGCTGTTGTCCGGTTTGTGACCTGGTTGTAGCTGGTGGAGAAGCAGACAACACGGGGTCTGCTGTTAGCAGAAGATTGTTTATGCGGTAAAGAGGCATCACTCTGTAACACCACTGAATAATCAAAGTGAACTGAGTGCTTCTCTGTAGTTCCAACAACTCTGACAGATGTCTTCACAGGCAGAACTATCATTTGATCTCATGTCAGTTATGGAATGTAGCATATTCTGTGGGATGGTGCACACGCAAATGGTTATGAAGATCCATTATCTGTCATTTTTTTACATTTTATTACATAAACTGAAATCCTGAGCATTCCTTAGCTTTTTTGTTTCTTTTTTGTTTTTACTGAAAGTACTGCCAATTGGTCAAAGGGGTCCTTTTAGCTGTTGTCCCTGCCAGATCCATCCCTGCTGCAGATATCATCGTGCATTGTGATGTTTTACTGTAGACATCATCCCATCACCCATCCCTAGTCTAAAGGTAGTTTAGAGGTGATAGTTTTACCTTTAAAAACACCCTGCCTTGGGTTTGGGGCTACTTTGGTTGCGGGACTGACGCTCACAAATTAGTCAAACAACACAGCTACTTTGTCTTGTGTACTTCTTCATTCACCAAACAAGGACTTGCTCCAGAGTCTATATATGGACAACAGGTGCACATTTAGCATAATTTCTTAATAGTAATCTTAGGGTTTGTTGCAAGCTTCCTGATTCATTTTTAAAAAGAGATGAGAACAGTAGTTGTTGAGCAAGCTAAAAAATGATTGGAGAGAGGGAGCGGCAGTACAGAGAACAAAGCCAGTGAATAAGAAGAATAAGCCCATATTTTTTTGTTTTTCTCTTCCATGGCTGCCACATTCTGAAGAAGAAATAAAGAACTACTCAGCAGGTGATTCTGGAGACAGAATTTATGGGGTTTCAGTTTCATTTTCCTCCTACATGTTATTCCTTTTCATTCCAGAGTTCTAACTGAAACATTAAGAGTTATTTGCAGCACATACAAAGAACAGGATGACCCTGTTTTACCTTATATGTTAATGCTGGATTGTAGGGGTGATCTCATGCCACAAGATCTTGCGATATTAAAATGTGACGCTATTTATCATTGAGGTGAAAGCTGTCTTGCGATATCATTACATAACAGAACCTGAGCAACAGCCAGCATGATGGAGTGTGAGGGTGAATTTAGCACAGAGGATGCCTCTTCTACTTTTTTAATGTTTAATTTGTGGATAGGAGTTCAATTAGAAGGTCACACACAGTTCAGTGTTTCCAATGTATTCATTTATTTGTGGTGGACTGCCACATACTGTATCAACATCTACCCCCACATACAGTGGGTACGGTATTTCAGTTTTTCTTTTTTAATAAATCTGCAAAAATGTCAAAAATTCTGTGTTTTTCTGTCAATATGGGGTGCTGTGTGTACATTAATGAGGAAAAAAATGAACTTAAATGATTTTAGCATATGGCTGCAATATAACAAAGAGTGGAAAATTTTAGGGGGTCTGAATACTTTCCATACCCACTGTATTGATTTAAAATAGGTTAAATCTTATTTCAGCAAATGCATGCTCTATTTCTTTCTCACACACAAACACCTGTTGGCCATGATGACAGACCGTGTGGGTTTTTGTTTTTTTTTTTTTTTTTTTTTTTTTTTTTTTAAAACAGTGCTGTCAATCGCAACGATCCAACTCTTTTAATATGTTATTAGCAAGCTAGCTAAGCTAACATTAGAGCACTGCTGTTACCAATATTAGTACGCTATATATAGAGATGGTGAAGCTGTCGTCATTTTGGGTAAATGCGCCATTTTGGGAGCATCACACTCATTATCAGTAATAGATATATGCACTACATACATCTATAACTTAATTTAAACAAATAAATACTATTCAATACAGCAGCAGATGCTTCAACTATGTCCAAACAGCCATTTTAGTGTTCAGTTTGAGCGCCGACAGGACAGAAATGATCCATCTGCAGTATTTGTGTTATTTGCTGACAGCTGCTAGCTAGCGTTAGCTCGTGAAGCAAGAGCTGAGCAGAGCTGAGATCAGGGTGCAGAGTCATTTCTCAGTCTGCTACTCTCATTGGAGGGATCCCTAGGTCCGCTACGAGTTGGCTACAGTGAGCTGTGGTTACCCATTCTGAATTACCACAGTCACTAAAGTGAGATCTAAATGATCTAAGCAACTTTTTGCCAAGCACGTCCTCCAAAAATGGCACCCCTCTCCCAACATTCAAAACGTCATGACATAACTTCACATTCTCTACAGCATGGATGTATATTGACTGCTCTGCAAGTGGATAAAGTTAATGCTAGTTCATAAAATCTGACTTGTAGCAAAACCTTTTACAGTGCTTGCATATTGTTCTGTCTTTTACCACATATACCGGTAATAATTCATACTCAGAAAGTAGAACTGAAGTGACATTTATTACAAAATGATTTTTAAAACATTTCAAAATGCACCTGCATTGTGTAACTTTCAGTAAAATAAGACAGTTTTTCCAGTCATATATTTTGTCATTGAAGGTTTCTTAAGTGTTAAAATATTGTCTCGTCATGTGTCATCTTGTCTTATGAGCTGAGTGTATTGTCACATCCCTACTTATTGTATTTCTGCCACTGACTCATAACTGCCAGTGAACGAAGTCTCTTTTGTGGGACACTATACCTCGATTGAGGAAGTTAAAAATGGATGGTGTCACATAGGTCATAATCTATGATTGCTTCCTCTATTTTGGGCTCTTCCCCTCTCTGTTCCCTCTAAATGTCAGCACTGTCAAAACAGCTTGCTGCTGGTCAGTCTGAGTTTACCAAAGTTGAATTCAGTACAATGAGATTTGTGTGGTTTTACTTTGCCCTTACAAATGTATTCACCGATTGTAATGATTCTGTTGAAATGGCTTGATTTTGTGATGTAAGTTACCCTATTTGTAACCGTTTTTTCTTTAAAAGAATTTCTGCTCTTTGGTGATGTCTGTATTGGACTTCATACATACATTCAGCTCTCTCATTCGCTTGGATAGTGGCAGCTAATTTTTGGGCTAACGTTGCTGGTAGCCTACTGTTTAAAGAGACCATGGCATGCTTTTCCTTGTTTTCTGACTTATCTACACTTTTACAATGGTGAACTATCAAGTAGTACTTCTATGCAGAAGCAACTCAGTTTATACAAGTCTTGCAAACTCTCACTCACGAGACATTAGTTTAAAGATTTCCTTGAATGGCCATAATCTCCAGGCAGTTGCATAATCATGTGAGCTTGCCTTACATCCACCCGTGCCATTTTAAAAGTGGAATCTTTCGACTGCTTGAGGCCAGTGTGTCTGCCGCATGTAATGTGATGCAGGTTAACAAGAGGATGTTATTGTCCATGATGTTTTTGTCAGTGCTCTGCTACCTGTTGGAATTAATCTTGCTATTTTGGGAACATATTTAGTCATGTGGCAGAAGACACAGCGATCATCATTTGGATTTACAAATCTTGGAGTTACTTGAAAGGGAGTGATGTTTCCAATACTTGGTGGCACTTAATGGTAAGTTAAATAAGAAAAAACGAGTTGCATGCCTGTTCATTGGGGGAGGCAACAGTGCGGTGGGTAGAGCAGTCGTCTCCCAACCGGAAGGTTGAGGGTTCGAATCTCGGTACCTGCAGTCCACATGTTGGAAATGTCCAACATGTGGAAAAATGCAAGACACTGAACCCCACCCCCATTGCCCCCGATGGTTAGAGCCATTGGTTGAGTTGGCACCGCAGATGGCTGCCTCGGTGTACCAGAAACAAATTCCTTGTGTGTAACATACTTGGCCAATAAAGATGATTATCCATTATCCTTATGGTCCTTAATGTGTTTATTCTGTATTGTTGTGGTTTTATGTAAGGATATGTTGATTTTATTAATTTCCCTGTCTTGGTAAAAAGGACTGGGGGAACCAGAAAGCTCACAGTGACAGCAGGAGCTTGATCCATCAGAAGAGATAAAAGTAAAAATTTTCGAACACACAAACAGCCTAACAGGTGATCTGCCTGATTTACTCAGCTATCTCTGGCAATTAACCATACACTTCAAATGCGTCAAAGGAAAAAATAAATGTGAAGCATAAAAAAGGGGTCCAGGTCGCAGCTACATCCTGCGACCTGCTGGTATGCTGTGTTATGGAAGGTTGCCAGGTTTGTACGCGTTGCACTAGAAATCACCTGTGCCCTGTGTTTTTTTTTTTTTTTTTTTTTTTTTTTTTAAAGTTACTTCTCAATGTCTACAAAAATGCAAATGTATAATTTAAATACTGAAGTAATTTTGAGTCACCTGTCTCAAGTCAGGGTGGCATAGCAGTGGTTAGCGCCGTTGCTTCACCGTAAGAAGGTTCTGGCTTCCGGACCTATTTGTGCAGAGTTTGCATCTTCTCCCTGTTCCTGTAGGTTCTCTCCGGGTACTCTGGCTTCCTCCTACAGTCCAAAGACATGCAGCTTAGGCTGATTGGTGACTCTAAATTGCCCATAGGAGTGAGTGTAGCATGTGTGGTTTTTTGTCTACGTGTCAGCCCTGTGATAGACTGGCGACCTGTCCAGGGTGTACCCCGCCTCTCGCCCAATGTCATTTGGGATAGGCTCCAGCTCTCTGGTGACCCTATTCAGGAATAAGTGGTATAAATGATAGATGGATGTCTGAAGTCATGAATACCAAGTCAAAGTTGCGTCCTTTACCAGTGTTAGTCAAGCAAGTCTTTAAATTTGCGACTTAAATCTGACTCAAGTCAAGTCATGTGACTCTAATCCCCCTCTGATAATTAGTCTGACATTTTGTGGTGAGTTTGATCTGCAGCAATTAGTATGCGATTTTATTGAAAAGCTTTAATGCTAAGAAAATGTCATACATTGTCTCTTGGTGGGGTATCAGGTCTGATACCACCCTCTTGTACTTTATTCATACTTGTAAAAGTTGTCCCGCCAATAGCAGTTAACAATGGCAGTACATTAATCTCACACTGGCTGAGCTAGTTGTTAAGTGGCAAAGAAATTTCAGCATTTTGTGGCTATTTTAAGACAACAACAAAAGTAAAGCCAACTGCAAGCTCAGTTTCTCTGGTGTGTGTGTGTGAGTGCCCACGCCCCCGTCTTGCACAGACATGCGGGCATGAGGTTGCATTTTACACAGACGTCAACACTCTATATATGCAACAAAACCAACATTAATGGAGAGACTAATTAATCAAACACCTGTTGAAAAAACAGAACATGTCAACAAACTTGTGCATATGTGACGTCTTCACTCCAAACCAGTACCGTGCTCATAATTCTGATTGCAGTGAACGGCAAGAAAACAGACTTTAACTTTGTGTAGGTAACGGCAATGTCAGATGAACTCTGTGTATAAAAATGGGTTGAATCCTTGTGGACTTGGAGGCTGAGACGAGCAGCTCCTCTGCAGCAAGGCAGGTGTGTTCAGCAAAGAGGACAGGATGAAGCCACAGACATTAGCCAGTTTAAAATAAGAGCATGCAGCCTTGTTAAATTAAACATTTAAATTTCTGCCTGTGATAATACAGTGGGTACGGAAAGTATTCAGACCCCCTTAAATTTTTCACTCTTTGTTATATTGCAGCCATATGCTAAAATCATTTAAGTTCATTTTTTTCCTCATTAATGTACACACAGCACCCCATATTGACAGAAAAACACAGAATTTTTGACATTTTTGCAGATTTATTAAAAAAGAAAAACTGAAATATCACATGGTCATAAGTATTCAGACCCTTTGCTCAGTATTTAGTAGAAGCACCCTGTTGAGCTAATACAGCCATGAGTCTTTTTGGGAATGATGCAACAAGTTCACACCTGCATTTGGGGATCCTCTGCCATTCCTCCTTGCAGATCCTCTCCAGTGCTGTCAGGTTGGATGGTAAACGTTGGTGGACAGCCATTTTCAGGTCTCTCCAGAGATGCTCAATGGGGTTTAAGTCAGGGCTCTGGCTGGGCCATTCAAGAACAGTCACGAAGTTGTTGTGAAGCTACTCCTTCGTTATTTTAGCTGTGTGCTTAGGGTCATTGTCTTGTTGGAAGGTGAACCTTCGGCCCAATCTGAGGTCCTGAGCACTCTGGAGAAGGTTTTCGTCCAGGATATCCCTGTACTTGGCCGCATTCATCCTTCCCTCGATTGCAACCAGTCGTCCGGTCCCTGCAGCTGAAAAACACCCCCATAGCAGGAGGCTGCCACCACCATGCTGCACTGTTGGGACTGTATTGGACAGGTGATGAGCAGTGCCTGGTTTTCTCCACACATACCGCTTAGAATTAAGGCCAAAAAGTTCTATCTTGGTCTCATCAGACCAGAGAATCTTATTTCTCACCATCTTGGAGTCCTTCAGGTGTTTTTTAGCAAACTCCATGCGGACTT
>NW_018127931.1:5974657-5998378 GCF_001952655.1 Monopterus albus | reverse complement strand
AAGGAGCAAGGAGGAGTGGCAGAGGATCCCCAAATGCAGGTGTGAAAAACTTGTTGCATCATTCCCAAAAAGACTCATGGCTGTATTAGCTCAAAAGGGTGCTTCTACTAAATACTGAGCAAAGGGTCTGAATACTTATGACCATGTGATATTTCAGTTTTTCTTTTTTAATAAATCTGCAAAAATGTCAAATTCTGTGTTTTTCTGTCAATATGGGGTGCTGTGTGTACATTAATGAGGAAAAAAATGAACTTAAATGATTTTAGCATATGGCTGCAATATAACAAAGAGTGAAAAATTTAAGGGGGTTTGAATACTTTCCATACCCACTGTATACACTCCTTAACTGTGACAATCTGGTCAGGAGGTTGTGAAACCACTACATCCTAACACAGGGTTTCTCTCCTAAAAAGATTAAAATCCAGTGTATTACAGTATGTTGTATAGCAGGCTACAGAAATTCAGTCAGTTACATGTTATTCAATAGAAGTGGTAGCAGTGCTTTGTTCATTTTCACAAAATGTTTTCAGGCAGTTGGCACAGCCTCCAGTTATATAGGATATTTTATTTAATCACTATCAGAAAGTAAAGTCATTGCACTTTTATGGTAATTGTAGTTTTTTATAGTAGAAACATTACATCATTAAGGACTCTGTATTGGTGAGTACTAATATGTACTTTGTACTTGGTCTTGTTCTGAAAAAAGTGGTATCGGTGCATCCCTATTTCCAGGTGATGGTGGATGACGGATGATGCTTTTTTTTAACCTTCTGTTCACATCCTGAACGGCAGCTTCACTCAGCCAATTGGATTGGTTCATTTAGTTATGTAGAACTACCATTTTGCCATCATGTGACACCAAATTCAGACATTTCCAAATGTCAGGTATTACTTAATGATGTGCTGATCTGCTCTGTGGAGTTCGGTGACATAAAACCATTTTGTGTTGCTTCGGTCTGTAGCTTTTAATTAGAGAATAACCACTAACTGTATTTAAAATATGGACACATCCATCGTGATGTCACCCACTGGTTTCCTGAAGAGTGGTTTTGAAGCTCAAGTCTGGCTGCTGCCATACTGATGGTGCTTAACTCCACCTGCTACAGCTTATCCAAAAATGGGCAAAGAGGTGGAACATGAGTGTAGCTGAGCTGGGCTAAATGGGGCAGAATGAAGCTAGCCACCAGTGGTGGGACCCTTCCACCTGCCAGTCAGAGCGACCACACCCTTAATTATGTATAACCTTTAGTCTCAATACAATTTAAGCTGATGAGTTGTATAAAAATTCCCCCTCTGTACAGTTGTCATGGAAGGGGAAATTAGCTATAGAGACCGTAACCTTTTTTTTAAAATTTTTTTTAACCAGGCTTTAAACATGTTTATTTCGGCTCTAAATTTGGACAATTTAACATGGGACTCTATGGGCACAGACTCCCTTTTGGACCATTCGAGGAACCGCAGGTTTTGGCACTACTGCATTGCCTTCATTTCTCAGCCTCAGAGGTTGCCACTTGAGAGTAACTCATACTGTGTGTGTGTGTGTGTGTGTGTGTGTGTGTGTGTGTGTGTTCGTGTGTGTGTGTGTGTGTGTATTAGAAAGTTAACAAGTAAGCGCCTGTGTCTTTCTGTGTAAGTGAGACTATTTGTATGTAGTGGCAAACTGGGTGGACAGCGGAGAGAGCACTGTCAGGGTGGTGTTGGATCTGAATATGATGATGTCATACTTTTGCATGTTTTCAACCAAAAGCTTCAGCTCTGGATATATTTATCTTAACACAGTGCAGATACTGTTTTTCTGAAAAGTTGTGCAGTGATGGCAGCTCACTTTATGTACACTGATCATACTTTAGCTAGGGCTGGGCCATATTGTATTGTCAACAATATACTGGTATTAGGGATGCACATTTTCACATTTTTTTTTCCCTGACCAATAGCCGAAGCTCATTAACCGTTAACCGATGAAAATGTTAGGTTTTATAGAATGGATGAATGTCTCACACATGGAACTTGAATAGAGTAAAACAGCCTAATAAAGTAGCCTATGTGTGCTGGTGATTTGTGGCAGCTCAGGTTACTTTAGGCATGTGTGATATCATATTAGTTGTCATCCATCTACAGCTGTGTTTTGAGATCTCTGCCCAAACATGCCCACCAGGACCTAGTCCAGTTGATTTTTCAAAACACCTAACAGGTTAACTAAACAGAAACTTGTAGCCTACTGTTTTTCGTTCAGAAATACAGCAACATGTCAATGTGCTGTAAGGTTGGTCTGTTTATTATGATACCAATGGTGGAGTATACCCAGTCTGACAGTTCTGATGTCCCAGCCCAGAAATGCAAAGATAGCGCCTCACTACTGGCCAGCCTGGGGAAGCTTGTCTGATTAGCTTTCCAGCACAGCCCCATGAGTTGAAATGTAAATGGTAAATGGTCTTATACTTGTATAGCGCCTTTCTATACTTTTACAGCACACTCAAAGCGCTTTCACATTATTCGGCCATTCACCCATTCACACTCCCAAGCACTCACGCATTCACACACCGGTGACATCACCGGGAGCAACTCGGGGTTCAGTGTCTTCCTCAAGGACACCTCGACATGTTGACTGGACAAGCCGGGAATCGAACCGCTAATCCTACGGTTAGGAAACGACCCGCTCTACCTCCTGAGCCACAGCCGCCCCCAAATGTAGGCCCTATAGCCTGTTATTCAGGAGACAGTTTACTTTTTTTTTTTTTTGACAGTTCAACTGGTAGTATTAATCGGTTGGAATTCTTATTGTTGGTTAACAGTTAAACTATTAAGGGTGTTTGCATCCCTTACTGGTATAATTCCTCCCGATGATAGGAAGGAGAGCAGACTACTTTAATTTACAAGGTATTCTCAGCATGTTTGCCAGTGAATAAAGAAATAAAAGTTGAAACAAATGGATAGAGGATGGGGCATTGTTCAGAGCTTCCCTCAGAACATAATTCAAACATCATTTTGTACATTGTTGTAAATCTTCACAAACGGATATGAAAACACACAAGGCTCCGAGCGCTTTTGTCTCAACTGGTGCAGTTGCTGTGGAAACTGCCTGTCATTGTGGTTCGGAAGGCTGCAAACGAGAAGCTGTCACCTATTCAATTCAATATTAAGAGCTCTCTCTCTCTCTCAAACACACACACACACACATACTCTGAGCTACACACTCATTTCAGCTATGACTGACATCAGTCAGTGATCACATAACCAGCCAGCCTCCTTCCATTCTGTGTCAGAGCGCATCACTGCTAGTTGTCATCGGTGTGAAGATTCATTGCCAGCTCTGATGCACACAGACACACAGCCACTTCCTGCCTTGTTCCTGCCTTTCATGTTTTGCAGCTCTATCTCCCTCTCTTCCCTTTACCATGTGTATTATTTCAAATAAGCACCACCTGTCAAATTTAGACTTTGAGCCTCTTGGTTGATAAGTGTACCTCTGCTGGTTTATAGTGGATGGCATGTATCTTTGGTGTTGGTCTGCAGCGTAAAAGATTTCCCCCGACATCAAAAGAAATCAGTTTTTTTTTAACTAATCACTAATAATGCTATTATTTATAACAGCCCAAGTATTTAAAAAGCCTGAAATTCAGCTCTCTTTTGCTTTCAATATATTTTGGTTTCTTGTTTTGCTCAAGTGATTTGCCACCAGTCAGAAGCAGTACGTACTTGATATTGAAGAACTGGAGTTAAAAGCAAGAATCAAAATCACTATGACACCCAGGCTTATAGATTTTTAACAGACTGCAGAGAATAAACAAAATCAGATCCTTCTTAAATGATAAATATGAGTTTATTATGCAGTATTATTAGACACAGGATAATAATGACAGCCAGTCTGTGCTAATGCTAATGTTTCCTAAGTAGTGGTGTGAGCTAATAGGGGTGGGCAGTGATACTCAAATAGTTATTAAATAAATAAAAAAAAACAATCATGCGACTATGGTCTTGTCTGTAAAAACAAAGAGCCACTGTTTTCGCCTGCTTTTGCCAGCACCCGGGAATAACGTGATAATGACGTCAGGTTATCATTTTACTACAGTGTCAAATACAAAAAGTAGAAACATGCAGTGGGGGGTGGGGGTGTAGGGTCCGTGATCTTTGAATAATTGTGAAATAGTTTCCAGCGAATATTGAATGGCATTTTGGCTTGAAATGCCCGTCCCTGTTAGCTAACATGCTAGCTGATTTTGTACTGAGTACTGCTCCCAGTCAAACTGTCTTTCTTCATCTTCAACAAACTTAAGTTAAATTTATGTTACTTCTAAGAAAACATACTTCTAGTCTCTTGTCTGTTATGTTTATGTATATCCATCCAAACTATAAGGTTCGAACCCAAAACCTTCTTGTTGTGAAGTGACAATGCTAACCACTGCAACACCACTCCATCCATTACATTTAGGTATCATGAGAATTATAGTATGTTATCACTTGTTGAATACTTTTTTTATGAACAAGTGGTCTTTGTATAAACAGTGTGTACAGTAACAGTTACTGCTGTTCTTTGTAAAGCTGTATCAGCCAGCTGCGTGCTGGAAGATAATGGCAGAGCAGGAAGATGCTAGGATTTGGTGAGAATGTGAAGGGATGGCTGGATTGTCAAGTGGTAATGATAACTGTTAAGTCAAAATATCAAGCTATACTGTATTTTGCTTAAATTAAAAAGTAAACAATGTTGTTTTATTTTTTTACTGACTCCAGTGAATGTACTTCTAAGGCTTTTCAGTTTCAAGCAGATTTGAGTGTCTGTAATCAACTTCTAAACCTTTTTGAAATAGCCAGGCTGAACTATTGTGACTGATTGGTTTTGCGTGGCAAACCAGGAAGTGTGGCAGCCTGATTTGGCTGGTGGTGTTTGCTGCTATTGAGAGAAGTCTGCAGTGGACGAAAAGCCTGTTCACAACCTTCTCATTGACAATCTCTGTGGCTGCTCAGCACTGTAGGAACTGAGTGCACTGTTTGTGACTTTGATTGTGTTGCTTGTGAAGACACAGCTGCAGTTACACTCCCTCCCATTCATGAGGTGTAAAATATAACTGTGGTACAGTCCAGTAGCCTTGCAGCAGATATTAACGTAGAGCTTATATGTTTTGTTCTTCTTAAATCTGTCAGCTGTGTTATTAGATGATTGGTGCATTTTGAGGCTGTAGTTTATAGTGATTACAGTCCATGTAACTTGTGACCATTTTATTTCTTTGTGAGTGCTGGTTTTAGGGTTTTGTCATGCTTTTAGTTGTCATTGCACTGGAGACACTTATGGGATGACAGTGTGAGTGTAGTATGTGTGAGCTAATGTTGTAGTACTTGAGATCAGTTTTGGTCTTGAGACCACTTCTTGCAGGTCTTTGTCTTGTCTCAGAATTATCCACATTTTTTAATTGGTCTTGTCTTAGTCTCGGACAAAGTGGACTCAGGATTTTATTTTGAGACCAGTAAAAGACAACAACTGTGGGGAAAGTGCCTGTGCATTTTCTTGTTATATTTATTAACATCATTACTAAGGGTTTTCCTATCATATCACCACTTAGGCACAGCGAGTGCTTTAAGCCAAATGAGCATACAGAGTGAGATGGCCAGATGGCCAAAGAGGTCATGGTCCATTGTCATATCTCAAGTTTAGATTCAAGGGTAGATGGTGAAGGAGGAAATCGTCAAAATCAGAAGGAGGATAGGATTGGGTATTGTTTGGGTTTTGGCTTGGCTGTTACACAACCGGTCTGGCTGATATCTAGATATCACATCCCTGCAAGGCCACTCCACTAGTCAGCCTTTCAAAATGGTCTTATCATATCAGTTAGATATTAACTTTTATTTAGTGAAATTGTCTCATATTAAGTTAACATATTTATTGTTTACATTAAGTTGTATGGTTGGAACTTTTCACCAACAATTAAGTATCAGTCAGCTTATTACCAAGGAATTATACCAGGTAGCTACCTGAGATCATAGTCGTCTCTAGGTTTGCCTCACTGAAAACCTCACAATGCCACCTACCAACATTAAATTACATATATTTACCAACCAAAACCAAACTATACATTTACAGAGCTATAGTATATACAGATTATGGAAGCAAACAGTTATTAATGTGTGCCATGTAGGCAGTATAAAAAAGCAGCTTCCAACCTCTATATACAACAACAACAAAAACCATAATGAACAAGCACCTGCTACACTATAATGAACAAATCATGTGCCATAAGATAGTCCCTGCTTAATGAAATGTTCCATATGTTGTTAAAGGAAGGGAGGTCAGATTCCCTATTTACATAGTTTGATGTGAAAATCTATTTGGCTTGCTGATGTTGACGAGTAGCATCAAAAGGAAATGTGGGAAAAAGAGGGATACAATAAATGTGGTTAAATCCACCGCTCCTTGAAGGTAACCTTATACACAATGTTGTGTTTGATCTCTCTAAAAAGAGCTATCAAATGTACAAGTGCAGGTGTTGAACAAAGGCTTAACATTTGTGCCTACAAACACAACTCTTGTTCTGTAAAAACATGCACAACATCCAAAGTTTGTTTCAGGCTCAAATGCAGCTTCAGTTGTCCCACTATTCGAACTTGGTATATTTCATAGTTGCAGTGTATTTAAAACACATTTCCCTTTTTTATTTACCTGGACAGTACCTTGCTGTGCTTCAGTGGGGGGGGTAGGTCTTAGTAGTCACATGCAAGTTTTAGCCAGTGTTTATTACTGGATATGTACTCAGAGTCAATTCGGAAACAAGTTCGTACCTGGAAGATTGGACAGCTGTAGTACTTTTGAGGTTTTACAAATATGTGACTCAGATTTCACCGGAGAGATCCTGAAATGGTCAAAATGGACATAAGGATGCTATTTGCAAAGCTGAGAGTTACATGAATTGCTGTGAGGGAAACAGCGGTGCCATAACCAGTCAAGCTAACAGCAGCTGACAAAGGAGTACATGAAAATAAATACATAATGTGTCGTTATTTATTAATCAGCCGAACTAAAGATACCTGTGTGTAATGTTCCTAAAAGGCCACGGTGATGATGGTAAGCAGTTCACCTACAGTGTAATGGTGTTACTGATTGAAACTAATGTTAGTCTATGCTATTATACTGTATCTCTCAGAGAGATTGCAATATTGATTATACATCTACATTAGTAAAAAGCCAGTTGCAAGTAGTAACTCCACTGCAGCTCAACAAGGTAGTGGTACTGTCCAGGGACATAATGGAGAGAAATTTGTTTTAAATGGACTGGGTTCAGCGTTCAGATCTAAATTATAACGGTTGTGCTAAATCGTCTGTCTGAAGACACAAACATATTGACAGTCGCCTCTTCATCAGGCTAGGTTACAACAGGTCAGCCAAGTTCAGTACCTTTAGCCAAACTTTGTGTAAATGGGTTAATCTTTTAATGGTAATTGTCTAATTTTGTAAAATTGCATTGTTCATTTTGTTTGTGCACAATGGCTGCAGTGTTTTTAGTGTAGTTTACATGAAAAGTGACTGCACATTAGCTTGTTCTGTATATTAATTATAAAAAAATAAAATGAATTCAATTTAAATGACATTATATATGCTATGTCTTATCATTCAAAAATGAAAATTAAATTGACAGGTAATATAAAATTATGGCCGTCAAGATGACAGACAATGGAAAAAGTTTATCTTGACCTCTGTATATAATATAGAAAGTGATGATGAGTTCCCTAAATTTTATTACTGGCTTCATAGTAATACTGGTACTAATAATAGTATTATTACTTTTTTGTTTTTGCAAAAGAATCATTTGCCACAGTAACCTAACTTGGCTTGTAAGAAATAGCTGGCTTTTCTTTCTTTGTTGTCGTTTTTCTTTTTCTGTGCATAAGATACAAATCTTTATTATTTAATGGCCATCCATATGATCTTTTTTATATAGTAACATAGTTAAATCAGTGTTGTGACACTGTGGATGATAATACAAGACTGTATTATTATTATTTTGGTCCTGTAAGAGCTGAAGAGTAGTTCACTCTTAGAAAACTACTGACAACATTTGTACTCCTCTTAAAGCTCTTAGGTGACCTCTGTGCTTGAAGTAACCGGAGTTTGGGTTCGCTATCAGTCTCTGGGATCTGCACTGTGGACTTAGCATAATGACGTTTGGTGATTTTTATCTAGAGAATTGCTCTCATACAGCTTGTTCTTGAGATAGCCTCTTCAATTTTCAGTATTCAATATACTGCTTTTTGCTTCATTGTAGGCACCATGAATGGTCTCTCTTTTGGCCAAGGAGATATGAGAGATTATGCAAGAGTGTTTCAGTGAGTCAGCTATTGTTCTTATTAGCTTGTGTAGCTGCTTTACAACCACCCAGTTTAGTAACACTTACCTGTTCAAAAGGTTACTGTTTAAAGTAAATATTTGCACTATAGTTGCAAAGTCTTTTTTCACTCACGTGCTGGTTGCTGTTTGACGTTAGCATCACACCAACCGGATCTGCTGTTGACAGAAGTCGTGCCAGCCCTGGTGCAAGCTGATGTTGACAAAATACTGCAGCTCCCTGCCAGGACTGCTGGTTTCCTGGCTTTCTGTTTGCTCTGTGCCTGATTCTGTCCTACTTGCTGCAGCCCTCTGCAGTGGTACAAGGTTCATTTCACTTTCTGTGGCCTTAGGGTGAGGCTTTAGAAAGGTTATGAATGAATGATTACTGGGTTTTAATGTTATTTCTTCATGTATGGGCGGCCGACACAATGCTTCAGATATTCATTAGGTATATTCTTTGCTGTTGGATATTGTGCTTCAGGCAAACAACAATTTCAAGTATGCATCTGTCCATTGTCTATACCTGTTCATTCTTTGAAAGGTCTCAAATTGTCTGATATTGAGCTGTCATGGGCAGCAAATGATGAAGTATTTACATGTAACTTTGGTTTCACTTTAATAGGATTACTTTCTAACATCTATACTGTCTCATTCTGTTTGCTTATTGTATTCAGAGAAGATGTTGTATGACCAACAGACCAAACACTGTCTATAATGTCTGTAACCTGCATTATTTTTGGAAAATGCAGAGAAAGTCTGATATGGAAAGTCATAACTGTTATTGTTTTCAGTTCATTAATGGAACCTGTTGTACAGCTAGCTGTTTGCTATCAAAGAGGCTCAGTGACAGTACCTTATTTTATTGTACTGATCTCTTTCAACCCATGGAAATGTCTATCTTGCTGGTTGGGTTATCCCTGGCTATAACCACTCCCAACAGATCTCTGAGGCAGGGAGCACAACAAGAAATCAAACATAAGTGTGAGTGATTTTGTGTGTCTGTATGTGTATGTCTCTGTCTCTAGTGACTGTGGTTCAGAGTCCTGCACGCCACTCCCAGCAGACTTCTTTGCTGACTCATTCATATCATACACTCCTCCCCCAGCTGCAGAGCATCGCGCTTTAACTGGTTGATTAATCCCCACCCGCTCTAACTATTAGTCAATAGTGTGTCTGCACCAGCCCTGATTTGCACCCTGTGCGTGCCTGCCTGACACAACTACAGCTTGACATCTACTGACAACATATTGTTAAAAGAACATAACATTAGACTGTGCAGGCGAGATCTTTTCTCAGCTTTTTAAAGTCAGTGGTCCCTAAGGAGGGTGTTAGGTCACATCAAGTCCCAGCATGCATCAGCTCCGGTATGTTGTTATCAGATGATTTATCACAGTGTACCAAGGGGGCTGGCTAAGTCACATGTCCTTAAGTGTCATAACAAATTCCCTACCAGCTGACTGTGATTTATTTTCAGCTCTTCTCATAATTTTTATGTGACAGTTTGCAGCTCTGTTATGTGAATATAATTTATTTTTATGTAGATGCCACTGTACTACTTGCAATGCATATGGCACCACTGATAAATGAACATTTGTATTCTACACATTTGTGTTATTTTCTTGGTCTTACATACAGAAATAGTGTGGATATTTTATTTGTAGTATACTCCGAGTTCGAAGGTCCAGCTTGAACCCATAGAGGGTTACAGGTTTTTCTGTCATGCACCATTTTGGTCCTGTGACCAAATAATCCAAGCTACAGAAGTAATGCAGTACAACTCTTGGTGTTCCCTCTTTAGGTTCAGTGATTTTTGTTAATACCTGAATAGTTTAGAGCAGGTCGGGGCTCAGGAATGTGGTGCAGTCATCTCAGAACTAAAAGGAAATCTCATCTCTGATGACCTGAAGCCAGAGCGTGATACCCACAAGTGCCCGCATTTCCATAGTTTGCTGTGGAGAGTGGATGACTGGCCTGCTCTCTGTTTGTGTATTGTCATTGTGTGTCTGTGCTTCTGTTTTGGCTCCCTGGGTGAAAGCCCACATGCTCTGTTGTTTTTTCTGGGGCAGAATTTAGCACAAAACATCCAGGTTTGGTCTAAATGCTGGTGAACATGTCTCCTTTATTTAGTTTAGGATGATATTTCATTTTGATCAGTTTTGCTATATTTTCATCTTTTGTATTGGGAGGTTCTTCTCTGTGCAGATGAATGCTGCCATTAAGCAGCCTGCAGGGCCCCAAGTGGGGCTAAGCTGAAAGACAGGCCTGTGCTGTTACATAAGTCAGTCTTTGTCTTATCATTGTACCGCTGTGAGGATCCAGATCCTGGCCAGCAGTGGAAATGGTCTCAATAAAACGACAGCAAACAAGCACTGTAACACATCCAACTACTGTTTAACAGGCAGATATTGACTCATTTAAAAGACTAACCTGAAAAACAGCTGTAATTATGAGATGTTTCTCGTAAGTAATCTGAGATCTTATCAAAGTAGTAGTTACTGAGCAGTTACTGTTTTGAAACCTGAAAATGGGTTTGTGTGGCCTCATCAGAACAGTCGGAACAGTTTGGCGTGGCAGCCCCCTTCCTTCCTGTTTGTACACTAATTTGCTGCCTCGCTGTCTGTAGTATATACCACTCAGTCATATTCTTATCCAGAAAACAAAACTGAACCCTAAAATGACATCAGGCCATACACTGGACACCAGTTTCCCAAATCTGCGGAATGGTGTGTCATGGTGTGACGAATCCCTTTTTTTTTTTTTTTTTACATATTTGATTTTATAGTTTATCTACAATATATGCCAACATAGAAATGGTAAAACACGGAAAGAAGAATGTTACTGTGTTGCCTTGGTTTTTAAAAAACCTTAGGGAGTTTAGTAGTAGAAACAAATGGACAACAATCAGTATAAATAACGAAGACTGACCTTTGTATGTATTCCTCTCTGTGTCTCTCTGCAGTGGAGGGTGAAGGTCAAGGTCGCATTCTTCAGCGGTTTCCTGAGAAAGAATGGGAGGACAGCTCATTCCCACAAGGCATAGAGCTGGTAGGTCAACACATACAGACATGTTCTTGTATAGCTCAGTAGCAAGATGGTTAACCCTGTCATGGCTAAGGGCAGAGACACACCAAGCCGATGACGGAATAAAGTAGCACGATTCCCGCCTTGAAAAGTCAGTATGGAAGGGCCTAGAGTGTTTAATTAAAGCTGCATTAACTAGTTGTGTCAATGGCATAAATGTTAAGTGTTTTATTTGCTATGGATGTGTTCAGTAAAGACATGAAAGATCATGACCTTTTGCATTTTATCATCTTAGAAATATTGTTTGATATCTGTGACTTTGGTGAAGCTCAAATCACATTTCATGACCAATTCATGCAAAAAAAAAACAAAAACAGGACATTCTAAACAGTGCCATTACTTTTTTACTTGTTAAGTCAAAACAATAATATTGAGTCTATTGTTATCTCACCTCAGTGAGGCATCTCACTGGCAGTACTCATTGACACATTAAAAATAGTCAATTTGAAAATTATGTAACTTTTAAAAATCAACTATAATATTTAAAATGAGAGCAAAGTATACTTTAACATCTACTGTATTCACACCATGCAGTCAGAGCCTTTGGCGGCTTTGTCATTATCTTTTTATTAAAGCCGACAATCTCTTGAGAACTTGTTTTGGTGCATTAATGGTAGCCCAGCCCAGGGTTAATCACCCTGAGGTGCAGTAAGCACATGTGACCCACTACTGTCTGTCAGCTGGGTTGCCAGGTTGGTATGTGCACTAATTGTTTTCTCTTTTCCTTTTTTCATCCTTTCTTCCCATCTCCATCTGATTCCATTCCTGTTTTACCTCTGGCCCCGATGTTGCCTTCACCTTTTCACCTTCTCACCCTTCTCCCTCTCTAGTTCTGTCAGCCCAGTGGTTGGCAGCTGGTGCGTGAGTGGCAGCCCGCCTCCTTCGTTGTAGCAGTTTTGACTGACATCAACTCGGACCGTCATTACTGTGCCTGCTTCACTTTCTGGGAGGGCCTGGACAACCCACAGGTGAGATACACATCATTTAAGTGATGTCTCAGGGATCTGTGCCCTGTCCTTCCAGTCGGAGTTGTTAGTGCATTAACAGTGACATGAGCTGTGGGCTGTGTGGATAATTTAGTATAGGATTCACGTGACACTTGACACAGGCTCTGTAAATAGTCTTTTTTTTTTCCATACACACCCACTACTAGAGAAGTGGAGACTGAATAATACATCTATTTAATGCATTCTTTAATACTTTCCATCTGTCATTATTGCCAATTTGCTTTGTTGGAACACATGTCCATGAGGAACCTGCATCTCTATGGTGATTGAGTATTTTTGCTGCTGCATCAATCACACATTCACTTTTTTGTGTTTTTAATTGGACATCCTGTTTGAAATAGTGAATATTTGAAGTATTTATCTCAGCCTGGAGTGCTCTGTGTTCAACTGCAGAAGGCTGAGGCCAGTGAGGTGGATGAGGAGCCGGGTGTTGTTCAATCAGCTAAAGTCTTTGCCCCCAAGAGCCTGGTGCTGGTGTCCCGACTGGACTACACTGAGGTGTTCAGGGTATGCCACACACAGTAATTTCTAGTACTCCAGTAATTTCTAATACATCAGTATAGCTTTGTACAGTTTTGGTTGACCCCTTGACTAGTGCATTTTTCCTGCTTTGCTGAACAGAACTGTCTGGGTCTGATCTACACCATCCATGTAGATGGCCTGACTGTTCCCTTGGAAACAGTGATCGGAAATCTCCTCACCTGTATCATTCCCATCGCTGGAGGCTCCCAGGTAGAACTGCTTGACTATTCATCCCTCTTTTTCCACATATGGGCAACTGTACTAACTACAATACCCTCCAAAGGCAAAAGTCACTGTCATATAAACCTTGAATAACACTCCAAGGATTAACATAAAACTGTGGCACCATTCCTAAGTCTTATTTTTGTGCTTTCCAGCCTTGCTAGGTGATATACACTCCTTGTGTCACCCTCTGCCTTACTCAGGGAGTTCATGAGGGAGTTCAGAGCTTGGAGCCTGCTAGCATAGCGCCCTGTTTAACATGGTCTTCTAAGCCTGAATTTGTGTTAGCTCAGCACAACAGGAGAATATTAGCTGTGGTTGGAGAGGTTCGACAGCCTATTTCTTCATGTGTATATGTATGCAAGAGAGTTTACCCAGTGCCTTTTTGTGTGGAGTTTGCATGTTCTCTTTGTGCGTTTGGGTTCTCTCCGGGTACTACGGCTTCTTCCCACAGTCCAAAGACATGCAGCTTAGGTTGATCGGTGACTGTAAACCTGTAGGAGTGAGTGTGGGTGTGTGTGGATTTCTGTCCCTATGTGACAACCCTGTGATAGACTGGCGACCTGTCCAGGGTGTACCCCTGCCTCTCACCCAGTGTCAGCTAGGATTGGCTCCAGCCACCACCCCCGTGACCCTCTTTAGGATAAGTGGTATAGATAATGGATGGATAGTTTCAGTAATTAGCTTTAAAATGATATTAATCTTCTTCACAGAACTGGTTTTATAGCAGATCTCTATCCCTTAGGAGCAGTGTCATGGACAGCTCAGGCAGCCATCCTGGAAACACAAGTATAGACATTAGTGTTATTTATTTCATTTCATTGCTATGAGTTTACTGGGAGACATTAGATTTGTGAAACCCTTCCCCTCCAGAGGTCACAATAGACTTTCTTGTTGTCTGTCACTTTGATGATAATTTATTACCTGTCAGTTTAATTTCACTAGTTAATTATAAGCCATATTTCATAGCACCTAATTTTCAGTTAATTTTTTAATAATTAATATATGGAACAAGCTTATGTGTGGCCAACTTTTCATGTCAACACCACAGATGATATTTTTTTCCACAGTGTAACGGAGGACACTGAAGACACTGCAGCCATTGTGCGTAAACAAGCAAATATGAACAGTGCAATTTTACAAAATTAGACAATTACCATTAAAAAATGAACAACCCAGTTACATGAAGTTATGTAAATGAATTGAACTCAGCTGACCTGCTGCAGCTTAGCTTGCTGCAGAGGCAACTGTCATTAGGTTTTTCACAACCAGGGTGCTCTGCTGATGCCCTGGAGACTGGACTTGGCAAGTTTTGAGTTTGGGGAATATTTCTCTCTGGAAGTGATTAGAGGTTGCTCTGAACTTGGGATTTCCCAGTCCTGAAGCACTCACTTCACCGGGAGGAGTCCGCTGCATGTGCTCCTATTGCTCCAGAGCCGCAGCTGCATGTGACTCATAGTGGTCACAGACATGCGTCGTAGCCCTCGCTATGTAAATTTTCAACAATGATGGAAAAGTTTGGGTTAACGAAACCTCTGATCACCTCCTTTGTGGATGATCGGTGCCACTTTGCACATATAGACCAAATCCTTAAATTTTACAAGTAGTGTTTGCCATCAAGTCCTTACATTTGTAACCAGATAAGCAAACTAAGCATGTTTGCATTTTCTTTTATTCAACATACCATATCTGAGGTACACGTTTTGGCACCATTGCTTGAATCCAGGCCTCTGCTTTTCTGGGGTCGTATATGTACATGTGGAACTCATCACGTTAAAAATCTCCACTAACATGAGTCAACACTATGCCACAAATTAGAAGAGTCATTTTTTGCATTTTGTCACGCATATGCATGTGTACGCGGACATCACCAGCAGGTGTTACTTGACACCACATCGAGCTAATGTAAACAAATTATTTCTCATGACATATTCTGAATTTTTCTAGTTGTTTCTCCCTCTTTTATTTTTAAACAATTTTCTCTTTACCCTTGTTTTTCATATATTTTGTAAGATTCATGATTTGTTATTTCTACTCCTTTATGTTTTTAATACATTTTTCTGTGTAAGTAAATTAAACATCCCTGTTATACTGGCTGTCATGCTGATGGTGCACAAACAGAAGGAAGTCTCTCTCTTTTTTTTAAAATTTGCATCAGTTGAGCTCTACCGCTGTGTTTTCCAGATGTTGTAACCCATGTGTGTCCTTTATGTACATCCTACTGTACACTGGTTCCTCTTTGTTACAGATAGATGAGACTCCAGTTTGTAGTTTAGACAAGGTCCCTCAGGCCTGTGACTGGCTGCGGGCCTGTCTCCAGGTAACTTTCCCATTCTGCAAGCTTCGCCAATCAACAACCAGCTTGATCTTATTGATTCTGTTAATCAAACAGACCAGAGTTGTTTTTCTTTTTTTTTTTTTTAGGAATGTGTTTCTTCCTCCAGTCATTTCAAATCATTTGTGATTGATGGTGCTTCAGCTGTTACTGCTTTTTTCTGTTTTGTGATCAGATAGTTTTCTTCTCTTGTGTTTGTCATCAACTTGATTTGGTGCAGCTATTAAGCATTTTAAAATACTGATTATATTCACGTTTTTTTTCACTCTCTAAAAGACACACACATACTGTATTTGTACTTCTGTCTTTGTGAGGACACTAGATAACAATGTATTCCCAAGCCTGTTACCTTAACGTTAACCATCACAACTATAAATGCTTAACCATAACCCTAATACCTAACCTGAACCCTAAAACCAAGTCTTAACCCTCAAAAACATGTTTCAGCAAGTGAGAACTGGCCAAAATGCCCTCACTCTGTAGCAAAAAAATGCTTTTTTTTTGTTCATTGTTATATAGAAAGTACAAGAAAACGCACACTCCTGTGGCTGGGAAGGTTGGAGTGCAGTTGCTGGGTGAGCATATGGGACAGCAGATGGCTTCCTAATGGACAGCACAGCATCTGAATGAGAGAATCAGTTCTAACCAGTATTAACACACATATAAACCCAAGCAGCAGAGACTAATGCACAGCTCTGCTCATGCACTAACACACATTCATCAATGCACAGGCCAACACTGAGCAGGTGTTTAGATTGAGTCCGGTAAAAGGGGCTGCATTAGTGGGTGGGTGGGGGGTTGACGCGAATGGCTCCATTCACGTTTCCAGCACGTGAGCTTCTCTTGTGTTTTGGTTAGCCATGGTGCTAATGTAGCCTACTCTACCTTAGCACCACCACTGTGTCACCATTGATAGATAAAAAGCACAATTTAATATCCAGTACCCTAACTAATGAAAACACATGGCAGGTCATTATTGTATGTTGACTGTGGCCCAGATTTAAAAGTGAATAGCAGTGAATGCTCATGCTAACAAGGTTAACAAGAGTCCTCCTCCCATGGGCGTCCACGTCCCAGTCATCCCCCATACATCAACATTTGTCAACACCGCACTTTTGCGAGATTTTATCACTCTCCGGTGCGGTGAAAGTTGAACCACATCTGACTTTCTAACTGCACTGGGCTGTGTGGTTTTTCACAAGCCTCCTGGGTTGCTGGTGTCAGCTGCAGAGAACGCAATCCCCCATAGAAATGAATGGGAGGGATGTTTGAAAAATAGTTAAAGCTTTTATTCACATAGTGAGGATTAAAAGCAATAAATGTGGCCCTTTTTAATCCTCACCATGAGAGCCATCTGAATAAAGGCCTTTTAATTGTTTTTCAGAAGTTTGCCTTGGATTCATTTCTTTTCAAGTACTGTATTTCACCCTGACAAAGTTTATAATCAAAATGACCCAACAAACATTTGTTAGCCACATAAACTTATACCGTCATGGTAAAAAGAAATTACACCCTCCTTCAAGTCTCTATTTTTATTCATCAAGGGCTAAAAACAATTGTGTGAACCTCACAAACTCTGCAAACAACCAACCAACCTCAGATGACGACAACAAACAAGCGCAACAGATATTAATAGGTGGTTACTATTTCCCTGAAGTAAACCAACCTTCAGAAACCAGATAGGAAAATATACACCCTATAATTCAGTAACATGTAGAGCCGCCTTTAGCAACAATAACTTGAGGGAAACATTTCTTGTACGAGTTTATCACTCTTTCACAATGTTTTTGAGAATTTCTGGCTCACTCTTCTCTACAACATTGCTTCAGTTCATTGATGTTTGAGGGTATTCATTTTGTGCACAGCTCTCAAGATCCCACCACAGCGTCTGTGGGGTTAAGTGCCACATTTCCATGCTCTGGTAGTGGGGCAGGCTGTTGTATCAATGTCTGTTGAGTGACTAAAAGGTGTTTGAACTCCTTTAAAAGGTCCAGTTAATGACAGCACTGCTGTGCAGCTTGTGAAGTACAGTGACTGATGTGTGTGACTGAGACAAGCTGTGCAGCAGGATGTTACAACAATCCAGTTATTTATCTAAACACGTTGCACTGCTCTAATGTGAAGTGGACTTCAGGCTGTTGGCCTGATGTGAGAAATGATGAATTACAGAAGTGGAACCTTGTGGTTAGCAAGGCCATCCCTAACACAGCAAAGTGACAGTCTACTAGGTTTTCATACATCATTTGTGTGTTTTAAGTCCCCTTAAACAACATATTCAATCCACACAATCTGTACGTGACCCTGACCTCTGACCTGGGTTCGTGTGAGTACGTGTGGGCTCCTGGCTGGTTTCCCCATAGTGGGGCATGACTTCTGTTTACTATGGAAGACAGTCAAATGTTTGCTTTTGTTAGTGATTGAGCTGTTACAGGAATTTGCTTATTTGTCTCTAAAAATAATTGTCACAGTGGGAATTTCAGTCCCAGTTTTTGGTCGTTACTCGTCACATTGCCATGTGCTCTGAATTAGACATTTAGGCCACCACTGAGCGATAACCCACTTTAAACTGGAAGTTGCACAAGTTGTTCTGTCAGTGCTACTTTCTGTCATTTGATCACAAAAGGTGAAATATAAACTGTGAACCTCAGTTCCTCCCTTAGCCTATCATCACTGTCATTGTGTTTGAGGTTGGAAGGGGATTTCATTGTGGGAATTCTCCTGTTTCCAGTATCCCTTTAAGTACCTGTTATTGCTTAAAACAGTAAAGCCATACTGCTGTCAGATATTTTCAGTTTTGTAATTAAAAAATATTTCCTCTTTTGAGATTCCCTCATTAGACCAGTGTTACTGTTACGGTGTGATTTCAGAACCATGCCAGGATGTAGGACTTGATCTAACTCATTTGATGGTTTCTGATGGATCCCCATTTTGAGTTTGTCCTAAGATTAAAAACACGAAATGTGTTCAGTGAAGCTCCCCCTCTGTAGGGTGTCTATGCCATACTGTGGACCACTAGAAAAAAATAGTCATCTAGAAACCCTCGTCCCATACTGTTACTGTAATTATATTATAGGTATTATTTATGACAAATAAACATTATTTGCACTGTTGTGTTTATTTTGAGTTGGGAGTGAAATAACACAATGAATCATCTCTTATTGCTCTGCCACATAATGGCTTTACTTTGTTTTGCATGTGTTTGTCATATCTGTTGTTGCACTCATCCTATATTTTTACATGGCCCTCATCTTGCAGTTGATGTTTATATGTTATCATTCATGCAGCTTCATTGTTTTGCGATGCTGATGCATCACTGTCATATTGTTGCCAAGTTTGGTTGTTCTGTGCCCTCGCTCCTGTTGTTTCTAACATGTGTCTTATCTTGCGGGTTGGCGGTGTCTCTCTGCTGGGTGCTTGTGTAGCTCGGCCAAGAGGAGAGAGAAGAGAGATTGGTACGCCAGCCTGACTTAATTCTCCCCTCGCCACCTGTCAGATCTGACCTTTCCTAGCTTCCTTTTCTCCACCCGCCCCCCTCAGCCAGCCCACGCACACCTCCTTTGCCGGGAGAATCAATCAAAATGCTTTGATACAAACTCAATATGTGACCAACAACTGATCATATAGCTGCGCTTCTGATGCAAGCATGAGCTTCTCACCTTTTCCATAGATTCATGATACTGAAAATTTTGATCTTATGGCTGATTTGTTTCCTTAATATAATCAACTGCGTTTCTGTATTTCATAACTGTACAGCACAATGAGGTTTTATCACTTATAATTTCTGCTTTCCAAGAACAACATTGTGATGTCCCCTTTGTTCTCAGGGCCAAAGAATGTATTGTTCTAATATGCCTCTCATCTAGAAAGCCACAACTGTCATAATTAAATCCTCATGGCTGGAATGCTGCCAGCTACAGTTTTTAGTAGGCTACAACCTCTATTGAAATAGTAAACTAGCTAAAAGGTTGGCATAGGGAGTGCCAGCACAAATATCAGTAGTTAAGTTTTCAGGGGGACTGAAGGTAAAGTGTTGCCCAGAGATTGAAACTAACTAAAGGTTGACATTAAGTTTACTACTAGAGCAAGATTTTGAGGCCATAGCTTATCTTAGTCACTTAGTGATGAAGATCCTACAGCAGATCCATGAGGTTCTTAATACAAATTATTCAGACTGACAGCCTGTTAGAACTGAGTATTCAGTCATGTAAATAATGCTCCTCTGCACATCTGCCACTTACTATCTGATCTCAAATGGCAAGCACCAAATAAAACACACCAGATGATCAGATGTTTGATCACAGCATTGAATCGCTAACAGCTAATCTGTGGACGCTGATGCTGTCGCTGCTCTAGAGCATGAGATCATGCTGCTAACCCCCCACCCCCCACCACCACCACCACCACCTCCTTACATGAGTACTGCTGCTGAAAATTAAATTTTGTTTTCTCTTACCAACAGGAAACACAAATTTGATCACATTATGGGGACTGTTAAATAAAATTAGTTTGAAATGTTTTATATGTATCAGAAATCATGACTCCAAGATATGCTGTCAGCTGATCTTATCTCTGTAGATTCCCCTTTTGTGTTTCAGATTAAATGAATGATTATACTTGTATTGTTTACATTTATATTTTTACAGCCTAAATCATCTGTTTCCCCTCCTGGATGTTTGTTATCCAGACCACATAAAAAAAACAATATTTATTGGTTTTGACTTTTGTCTGGAGCACAGTACAGTAAGTACGGAAAGTTTCAGACCATTTCAAGTTTTCCACATTTTATGTTTCAGACTCTTTAAATGGAGTCAATTCATTTTTTCCCCCTCATCAATCTACACACAATGCTCCACAATGATAAAGTGAAAACAGGTTTTTGGAGTGTTTTGTAAATGTGTTAAAACTTAGAGACTGAAATATTCCATTTACATAAGTATTCAGACCCTGTGTTTTGACACTAGCAGTTGTGCTCTGGTGCATCCTACTCCTATCAATAGTCATTGAGCTGCTTCTACAGCTTTATTAGAGCCCACCTGTGCTTAATTTAATGTACTGGATATAATTAGTAAAGGCACACACCTGTCTATACAAGATCTCATAGTTGATGGTGTATGTTAGAGTGAAAACAAAGCCATGAGGTTGGGAGTACCTGCAAGACATGATTGTGTAAGACAGATATGGGGAATGATACAAGAACATTTCTGTACCATTGAAAGTGCCCAGGAGCACAGTAGCCTTCATCATTCTCAAATGGAAGAGATGTGGAACCACCGACAGTCCTCATAGATTTGGCCACCCAGCCAAACTGAGTAAGCAGGGTTCTTGGTCAGACCAACAACCAGGAACCTAAGGGGCACTATGAATGAGATCCAGAGTTCCTTTATGGAGATGGGACAGGCTTACAGAAGGATAAGCATCAGTGCAGCACTCCACCAATCAAGCCTCTATGGTATAGTGGCAAGACGGAGTCCATTCTTCATTAAAAAGCATATTACCAACCCACTGGGAGCTTGCCAAAGGCACCTGAACCACTCTCATACCATGAGAAGCAAAATCCTCTGGTCTGATGAAACAAAGATAGAACTATTTGGCCACAATTCCCAGCTGTGTGTGTGGAGAAAACCATGTACTGAGCATCACCTCAATAATGCCATCCCTACAGTCAAACACGGTGGTGGCAGCATCAGGCTGTGGGGATATTTTTGGGCAATTTGGGCATTCAAAAGCAATTTTGAATGAAAACCTTCTCCAGTGTGCTCAGGATGTCAGAATGGGGCAAAGTTTTACACGTCAACAAGACAACAATCAGAAGCATACCACTAGGAAAACACAGGAGTGGCTTCAGGAAAACACCGTGAAAGTCCTGGAGTGTTCCAGCCAGAGTCTGGACCGGTACCCAATAGATCATCACTGGAGAGACCTGAAAATGGCTGTGCACCAACACTCCCCATCCAACCTGGTTGACCTTGAACAATTCTTCCAAGGAGAATGGAAGAAAATTCCAAAAGAAAGGTGCCCTAAGCTTGTCGCTTCAGTCTCAACGAGTCTTGAGGCTGTCAGTGCTGCCAAAGGTGCTTTAACCAATTACTAAGTAAAGGGTCTGAATACTTACGTAAATTGGATATTTCAGTCTTTTATTTTTAATAAATTAATAAAACACTTCAGAACTTGTTTTAACCTTGTCATTATGAAGCATTGCGTGTAGATTGATGAAGAAAATTATGTGAATCAATTTAAAGATGAGTCTGAAGCAATAAAATGTGGAAAACCTGAAAGAGTCTGACACCTTTCTGTACTGACTGTAGATTTCCAGTCAGTTTATAATGGATACAGTGTCAATTCTAAGATCTTGAGTTTTATTCATTTAGTAAGCAGTTTGTGTGCAACATTACTGTTTAAGCCTTTTAACATATCGGATGTCATTTCCAAAAAGAGAGAAAATTTATCCTGGGACATGTTTCATGGACCTAAATAAATCACCCATACAGATCCATCCTAATCAGTCTCTTTCGCTTGTGCTTACATTACCTACTGTGGTAAATCGCCTGTGCATAACACCTGCCATGTCGCTGTCAGTGATACGGTGGTGCTGGTGTTGTATTGCAGTAAGGTTGTTTGCATGGAGTCCTGCCCAGCGCTCTTCACGTCCTGATCGACTGGAATGGCTTGTGTCCTATCTGTCATGTACCTGCTAAGCTTCTGGGAGCCTCCATCCCTCTCTGTTGTTGACTGACTCTGCTCTCTGGACACACACAGCTGCGATTAAACCAAGATGTCAAACCCTGATTTTCTGAGAAACACTCTTTGTTCTCTGAATCCCCCCTCCCCCCACGATCCTTATGTTCTCTTCTCTCGCTTAATCTGCAGAGGACTATAACATTTGGTGCTGGTGACCGGCAAATTATCCAGACTCCTATCAATGACTCACTTCCTGTCAGCGGCAGCAGTGTGGCCCAGCTCTTCAGACAGCTTGGTAAAAATGATTAGAATACAGGATTAGTACACTTGTCCCATTGCTAAATAGTGTGTTCATGTCTCAAAGAAAAGGTAAACGTTAATTGTGATGAATACAAAGACTTCATTCTTGTAGCAGTAATGAAGTACACTTGGCCACTTTATAGTCTACTGGTACACCTGTACAGTTTTATGCAATTGGCCACTGAGTGGAGTGTAGTTGAAAAACTAAAATGGGCTTTTTCACTTGTGGAATAGTGAGCAGGAGTATGAATACATGTACTCTATAGAAAAATGTTTTGTGCCCTAGAGCTTCCAGTGATGCCATGTCTGTGTTCTCCTCTCTTAGGTATAGTTAATGTGCTGTATCTGTTCTGTGCCGCCCTGACCGAACATAAGATCCTGTTCCTGTCCAGCAGCTACCAGAGACTAACAGATGCCTGCCGCGGACTGCTGGCCATCATGTTCCCCCTCAAATACAGGTGTCTTTACCTTCCTCATTCTCAGTATTGTGTCTTCTGATGATTCTCTAGGTGTTACTCTGACTAGTGGCAGTAAAGCATAAAAAAGCATGGGTATGGCTGACAACAGTCGATACGCTAAATCTCTCTCTGTTTGTGTTTCTCAGCTTCACTTATGTTCCCATTCTGCCGGGAAAACTACTAGAGGTCCTGAGCACTCCCACTCCCTTCATTATTGGTGTCAACTCATTTTTCCGCTCCGAAACACAAGAACTGGTGAGTTCTCATTAATACAGTATGATGGACCAGTGTGACAAGGCTTCATTAAGACAAGATCAACGCTATTCGTCTTTTGTGTAAAATGCTGAGACAGTGACTCTGAATGTGTATGAATTTGCGTTAATACGCATAGAAGCTCCAGATGTTTGTTTGTTTTTTTTTTAGTTTTGTTACTGTACTGGCGCACAGCAAAGTAGGTGTTCTCAAGCTGTGTGTTTCCATGTAGATTTTTAATGAAAGTTCCACTAGTTTGTTAAAGAATTTGTGATTACAATAACTTTCTGGGAGAAGTGGTGCATTATCTGAGAGAAATGCAGGAGAGCCAGTATTTTTGGCCATGACTAAGTGTCCAGAGCACTTGATCAAAGAAGATAATTTTGGTGCTACAGTATCTTATTAAAAGCTTCTGAGAATGTAATGAGTGCTCCTGTTAGCAGTGTGTGATTGTTTCCTTGTTTCACATACTAGTGAGATGCTGTGTTTGGTGCAGTATTCACACACTCATTATCAGTGTGTGAGCAGTCGTCGGCGTCAGGTGTCCAAGGTTAT
>NW_018127931.1:5943006-5974603 GCF_001952655.1 Monopterus albus | reverse complement strand
GATAACTAGCATCAATTTAATGAGCAGCTGCTGACAGATGCTTCTCTCTGCCTGCCTCTTTGGCTTTCACTTGCTGTAATCAGCTTTGTGTATCATGCTGATTTGCATTTTTTTTTCTTAAAAGCTGAGATAATGAGTGCGTACCCGTGTGTGTTTTGTCCTCAGTTGGATGTGATTATCGCCGACCTTGACGGTGGCACGGTGACCATCCCTGAGTGTGTCCACATCTCCCTGCTTCCTGAACCACTCCTTCAGCAGACCCAGACTCTGCTCTCCATGGTAAGAGCTGCAACCTAAACCCTGGGCTCACCCATAATACATGATACTAATAAGTACAAGGAAGTTTTTCTGCCAAGCAGTAAGTTCCCCTGTGATGCTTTTTGCCAGGAAGCTCCTCAGAGATTAGTTTTCCTCCTATTTCTTTGCATTCATTTTTTCCAGTTTTATGGGGCTTTTTTGTTTTACAAATGCTTAGTGGTGAATCTTTGCTTAGTCTTTATCTCAGACTGGTATGCTTTTTAAAAATATGAGTCATACTTTATATGTATGGCACCTTTTGTGCATGCAGTCCACAGTGCTTTTCAGGTGAATGACAAGTTAAGTAAAGAGCAGAAGTAAATAGTTTCCTGTTAAGTGTTCTTTCACTGCACTGTTGTGTTCATATCAAGCACTTGGAACAACGCCAGCTCATATCAAGCACTTTACTGCTCCTGGAGTTTCAGCCCTTTCCAGTATTCCAGTGCCAGCCCATTCTGAGAAAGGCTTTTTAATCTGTTTAAGTGTGTAACCAGTAGATGGCTTCCTCATTCTCCTATTTGATAGATGCAGAATGCACAACAGATACGGGATGTACATGTAATTAGTGGGATTTGTTGTTGCTCATTTCATTGAATGTCTCAGGAATGTCAATCTCAATAGAACTGTTGCAGGAAATTGGCCCCAGTGTTTGATAAGATACTCAGTCATATAATTTACTAGATACACTATAAACAAGTAGGATTATAGTCACATGTAAAACAAAATGATGATTTATTATTGGGCTTTTTGGCAGCCTGGTCGTAGTTTATTGAATGTTTCCTGCTGTTCTGCCAGGGTACGTGCTACAGTGCAGAGTGATAAATAGTCTGTAAGATAAACTCTCAGCAATATACAGCTCCTATAAATAGCAGTCAATCTCCATAACATTTTTATGCTTTATTCCTTTACTACACTGAAAGCTATAGGACATAATGAGGATATTTTCATTTTAATTAACAGTAGAAAGCTTTCAAAGTGAAAACATCTCTACAAATTAAAATAAAAACAGCACTTCTTCCAGAAAGTCAAGCTTCAGTAGAAAGTCAGAACTATACAGGGAGGATCGGAAACAGGATTAAAGTCTTGGAAGGAAATTTTTGGGTCACTTATTGTGTTCATGCAACTTGATGGGCCTGTTGTGCAGAATTGCAAGTGAACATAGAGAACATTTGCAAAGTCCAGATTGTGCTGCTGCTTCTAAACGTTAACTAAAATGTGATATTTATCTTATTTAGCTAAGCAATGTCAAAAGGGATTAAATAAATCACAGCAATACAATACTGTAAGAGAATAAAATCAAATCAGTGCTAAAAATATTGAGAGAATGAAAATACAATTTATTTGTGCAAGTACAGTACTTTAGTGCAATTTGATGACCTTCCTGTGAGTATTTTTATTTTATGCTTCTATACTTTTACTCACAGTTCAAATAATGTACAATTTTCTCCCCCATATTTGTCTGATGAATGAAGTTACCAACTACTTTTCAGATCAATATTATAGATATCATGAACCTTTAAATTACAACACAGTGTTGTAATGTAAACCAGTTCTCAACCATTTAGCTTGTGACCACATACGTGAAAGTACTGTCTAGCTAGAGCCCCTTGTCGCATTTCAGTGTGAGTTGTTAGCAGTTCCTCTAAAGAGATATTTACCCTTCAAACTTATCCAGCATTTCAAAACAAAAAAGACAAAGAAGAAAGAAAAATCTCCAAAATACCACAAAACAGTAGAACTTCATTTGTCTCTTCTCCAGTGCTCTTCATCATGGTCATGAAAATATACAAAATTTTAAACAAGACTAAAGTAATTTAGTATAAACACCATCACCCCATGTTGGTTGTACTGGGTGGGAAATGCTGGGGACATCCTTTTAATGGTGGTGTGATGTTTTTATTTGCAGACTGTAACTGATGATTCATTTTATTTGACTGTTGTTTCTGTATAAATGATGGGAGACCAATAAAAGATTAACAGGCTTGGCACAAACCAGAGGACAGTTTCTTCCTGCTGGTAACGCAGTGTTGGATTTTTTGAAGAGTTGTGATGGGACTGGGGCAGAGGTTAGGATGTGTTTATTTGGGAGAGGCTGGAGTTGGCATCCACTCTCTCTCGACTCAGATATGCCAAGTGTGTTTGGATGCTGCCCGAATTTTGATCTGGAGATTTTTTTTCTAATCATACATTCATTCATTGTCCTTTTTTTTTTTGTTACTTCAACAAGCTAGAAAGTAGGCTCATGTTCATCAGCCGTCATTGAACACAGCCTGTAACCTGCTACAAACTCAGGCACAAGCCGAGTCACAATGATTTCTGTACAACCTTGTAATGTTCTTCTATCTTTACATTTAATTTTATTATTTTAATTGCTTTATCTTAGTGATTTCATTCTGATCCACAGATTCTGTGAGAATTGTTCTGTTTTTATTTATACATGTATCGTGTCTTATGATATAAGTGATTAGATTGAAACCTGTGATTACAGTGGTCATTGTACATGTTGTCAGGTTTCAGTAATAGTGTGGTTTAATCACTTCTCTTTTTGCTAGTGAACCTAAACACATTTTTAAAACTGCTGCCACATAAAAAAGGTTAAAAGTCAAATGTGTTTTTGTGCACAATCCTGACAGAAGCTTTTGTGATTTATGTCAGTGTCCTCAACCAAGACATTGAACTGCAGCCTAATTACTGGAACATCTGCTAAATGCCTAAGTTGTCAAGGCTAAAAAATGCATCTAAGAAAAGATTTAAAATAGTTTCATCATCAAACCTATCATCCTTTCTGTTTTTGTGTTTGGGGCTGTTCTGTTATTGGCTGCTCTGTGTGACTTATAGCCTGGAGACTCTTGTGTGTCCTGATCATTGCTCTGTATAGATGGGATGAAAACTGGAAAGTGTCAAAGAGACGTTCACTGGGTTATGGGCCTGTGTCCTCAGTCACTAGGGCTGTGTGTATGGACACAACACAGATTTATAACCTACAGGATTTTAGCTTTGACTGAACAGATTCAGAGCTGGTTAGGTTGTAGTGGACTAAACAAAAGAGTCAGCCAGTCCGATCAGTTGATATAGATGGGGACTGACCTCCCCTACTTAAATGAGCTGGAGAACTGATCAGTGACTTTGTGTAGTGATTTTTTTAATTTGTTAAATGGTCTGAAAGGTTGCAGGAACGATGATACTCTAGATTGTGGGGTTAGCAACCATGAACCAGGGCTTAGCTGCTTGGCCCTCAATACAGTTGACAGAATAGATATTAATGTAATGGCCCTGAGCCTTTCAAAGACTATTTCCAGGGAATAGTATTTGTTGATTACGTCTGGATGTGTTGGTGCTACAGCTGACCATGCAGTAGTTAATTAGTTTTAATTTGATAGGACATTCATGTTTTGAAAAAAAATACCTACAAGAGCAGAATAATTATCATTAGCTACTCTAGCCACTGTGGGTAAAGTGGCTTAGAAAAGGGCTACAGCTACTGTTAAATAAAAAAAAAAAAAAAAAAGACTAAATTAAACAAAATTCCACTGATGCAGCAGGGACAAGCAAGTAGTAGTGACTGATGGTGTCTTCATGTTGTTGTAGATTTTGGATCCAGAGCTGGAAGTTGCTGATTATGCCTTCCCCCCACTGTCCACACAACCCTCAGCTCTCAAGATCCAGGTAAGAAAAACCCTCTGTCAGTGAGGAGGTTTTGAAAGCATTCAGTCTTTTCATATCCCTGGTGAGAGATTTCAAAATGAAAAAGTTTGTAGTTTTTCTGAATTTAGTCAGTACAGTCAACATAGTAGGAAAGTATTAACTTTAACAGGTAATTGCTTTGTATACCATCCCTCAGGACAAACTTTTGGTGTAATTAAAAATGCTGGCAAATGTGCAAAATGTTGTCTTGTTGGCATGATGTTTCAGGATAAGGAGATCCGGGCAGTCTTTCTGTGGCTGTTTGCTCGGCTTCTCCAGGGCTATCGCTGGTGTTTACACATCATTCGCATTCACCCCGAACCAGTGATCCGCTTCCATAAGGTACAGAAAGACAACCCCGCTGTAAATAATACTACATCAGCACTGTGCAAAATATATTCAATGAGAAGCTAAAAGTATGTGAGAATATCAGATAAGTGCTAATGTGTGTTTCCACAGGCCGCCTTCCTGGGCCAGAGGGCACTGGCAGAGGATGACTTCCTCATGAAGGTGTTGGATGGTATGGCTTTTGCAAGTTTTGTGTCAGAGAGGGGGCCTCCTTATAGAGCCACTGACCTGTTTGATGATGTGAGTCTGTCAGCACAATGCACACCACTTCACTCTTATTTTGTGTGTGGATGTTTCTGTTAAAGGTGAGCTAGGGTTGTTAAAAAACAGCAAGTCAGAACAGACAAATCTGTTTTGTTGATTTGTCAGCACAAATCAACAAAACAGGCGCCCACTTGTGGAACTCCAGTTACCTTTATTTTATAACCAAATATGTATCTTTTAAAATTTCAAATCCACACTCTACAATAGCTCTTTTTTTTGTCTTGACATGCCGATTTATCTGGTAGCAGTCAACGTAATTGACTGAGCTCTGAAGGAAACATGCTGAGATTTGAGGTAAGCTTACTACTTTGTTGTGATTCCACAGTTGGTAGCCAATCAGGTGGAGCGAATACGACAAGAGGAGGCCTGTCTGCATAAAGTCATGAACCATGTAAAGGAGCTGGCTGAGCAGCTTTTCAAAAATGTAGGTCACACAAGTTTCTGCCTCTTTTAATCTGTTGATTCTCTTTGTGCTTCACTCCTTTTGTTTCCCTTTTGTCTGTTTCTCTCCCTCTCTTACTGAAATAACGGCATGAGACATATCCCTCTCTATCATAGTCATTGTCAAAGATATTGACAACCCTGCATTTCTGTCAGATAAACGCACCACTTCTCCCAGAAAGTTGTTGCAATCACAAATTATTTTGTGTTCTCATGTTTATTTCCTTTGTTTGCATTGGAAGAACAGAAAAAAGCAGAGGGGAAAAAGCCCAATCTGATATATCCTACACAGAACTCCAAAAATGGACTGGACAGAATTATTGACACCCTCAACTTAATGTCTGGTAGCACACTCTTTGGATAAATAACTGCAATCAGTAGCTTCCTGTAACCATCAGTGAGTTTCTTACACCTCTTCGGTGGAATTTTGGACCACTCTTCTTTTGCCAGCTGCTCCAGGTCTCAGATTTGAAGGGTTCCTTCTCTCATCCGCTGGTTTGAGATCTCTCCACAGCTGCTCTATGGGATTTAGATCTGAACTCATTCTTGGCCACTCTAGAACTCTCCAGCTCATTGTCTAAAACCATTTCTAGGTGCTTTTTGAAGTCTGCTTTGGGTCATTGTCCTGCTGTAAGACCCATGACCTCTGATGGAGACCCAACTTTCTGACACTGGTGGTCCTCAGATATCATAATGCCAGACACACAGTGAAGATGTCCAGTGCCTGAAGCAGCCAATCAACCCCAATATATCAGTGAACCTCTGCCATGTTTGACTGTAGGGGCCATGTTTTTTCTTTAAAGGCCTCACTTTGTTTTCTGAAAACAGTAGAATGATATGCTCGACCACAAAGCTTTATTTTAGTCTAATCTGTCCAAAGGACATTGTCCCAGAAGGATTGTGGCTTCCTCAGGTAAGTTTTAGCAAACTCCAGTCTGGCTTTTTTATGTTTCTGTGTCAGCAGTGAGGCCCCTGGGTCTCCTACCATAGTGTACCTTGTCATTCAGATGGTGATGGATAGTGTGAGCTGACACTGTTGTATCCTGTGCCTGTAGGTAAGCTTGAATTTGTTTGGACGGTGATCAAGGTTTTTTATCCACCATTCAAACAGTCCTTCATTGCAATCTGTCATCAGTTTTTCCTCTTTCGTCCAGGGAGATTAGCTACAGCACCATGGGCTGTCAACCTCTTGACAGTGTTGCGCACAGTCGACACAGGAACAGCCAGATCTCTGGAGATGGACTTGTAGCCTTGAGATTGTCCAGGCTTTTCCACTATTGTGGTTTTCACATCCTCAGACAATTCTTTGCTCTTCTTTCTTTTCTTCATACTCAGTGTGGTCCACATGACACAAAGGTTGAGTCAACCTTTTTCCATTTTTAACTGTTTGCAATTGTATTTTGCCAGCACCTGTTAATTGCTGCAGGTGAGTTTCATTACAAATTAAAGGAGCAACACATACTTGAAATACAACTATCTCTGATGATATTGAAAATGTGTCAGTTTTGTCCAGTCTATTTCTGGAGTTCTGTGTGGAATGGATCAAATTTGGCTTTTTCCCCCTCTGCTTTTATGTGGTACTCCAATGCAAACAAAAGAAATACACATGAAAATACCAAAGAATTTGTGTTTGTAACAAATTTCTGGGAGAACTGGTCCAGAAATTATCTGACAGAAATGCAGTGGTGCCAGTATTTTTGCACATGACTGTATTTTTGAGTTTGTCCGGTTCCTTACTTTCCACCACCAAGATTTAGGTTTATATGTCTTCTCCTTATTTTCTATTTATTTATTTTTACTGTGATTCTCTGTTCCCCTTCTTCAGGAGAATCCCTACCCCACTGTGACGATGCACAAAGTCCAGCGACCATCAGAAAACTGCCAGAACCCTGTACAGAATCAGAAATCCTTCCCTGTGCTGGATGAGATTGCGGTGCAGCTCTTTATTGACCACGCTGCTGCCAAGCTCAAGACTGCACCTCCTGTGGTCAAGGCAGAGCTCAAGGGCACGGTGCCATCTGGGCCTCCATTGGGTGAGCTAAGACGAGGATTGAGGGGCTGAAACTGCGTTTGTGTTAGTCTGTAATTGCATTCAGTCACTGAATGCTATAAACATAATGTTCTTAGCTTGTGAAACCATTTTTAAGTCACACAAATGACCAGAAACCAGGTGGAAAAGGCTCTTTATAAACAGAAAACGGCTATGTATCATCAATGAATACTTGAAAGTGTGCAAAAATGCTTTTACAAAGACACAGTACTTTGCAAGACTTGAAATATCTGGGAACCCAGACTATATTCAGTCAAAATATGAAGACTAGAAAAAGCATATGGTTATAACAAAGGTGTTAGTGGTAAAAGCTTTATAAAACTTTGTGGGTGTTTGTAAAACCTATACACCAAGTTCATCATCTTCCCTTGCACCTCAGACTTCCTGTGCAAACCTTTCATTTACACACTCTGTCTCCTACTATGTGTTTAATGCAGTTGAATTCAGTACTGCAGTGATGAATGATCACCTACTATTCCCCATCTCTGCAGAAGACACTGTGGACAGAAACAGCAACATGATAGCTAACAGCGCCCGCAGGCTGGAGGTGGTCAGGAACTGCATCACGTACATCTTCGAGAACAAGATGCTGGAGGCCAAGAAGGTGAGAGTGATGCATCTCTGCAGGGCCAGACTGACTGAGCATACACTTTATTGAATCCTATTGCAAAACACTGCATACCAACTTACCACCTGTTCAGGAAAAAGTCACCCTAAAGTAAATTTTTCATTACTTGCAAAAAAAAAAAAAAAAGAGGATCTGCTTTCTAGTGGTTCAAGCCTTAAGTTCAAGAATGCACTGTAAGCTTGCCATTTGCTAAAGGCTCAGATTTTTCAAGTGATTGTGTACGGTGTATATAGTGGGGTCTTTTTTTCTTCTTTGTCCAGCTAATGCCAGCTGTACTGCGAGCGTTGAAAGGTCGGGCAGCCCGTATTTGTTTGACCCAGGAGCTCAGTCAACATGTCCTACAGAACCGGGCTGTTCTGGATGACCAGCAGTTTGACTACATTGTGCGCATGATGAACTGCACCTTACAGGTACATCCTGAAGACACTACAACCCCTCAGCTAAAACACAAAGTGTTTTCAGCTACAACATTTAAATGTGCTTTGTAAACTACAAGAGGAATTACCTCAGTAACATAAAGGGAGCATTTATGTTGCGTCTGCAGCTACTTGTTTGTTCCTTTTAGTAATAAATGAAAATGATTGTTATTATATATGATTTGAGCTCAAAAACGAAATGAAGCACATACATTGTAACGAATAGTTTAACAATAATCCTTAGATATTGTATTTTGGATGCATTTCTGGTATATGATTAAGTTGTGACATCATTTGAAGTGTCTCAGGTCTAGTGTGATGTGGTGCTTATCTGTTTTTGTTCAGGACTGTTCACATATGGATGAACACGGCATTGCAGCTGCCCTCCTTCCACTGGTCACAGCCTTCTGCAGAGTAAGTTCATAACCAGCATCACCAAAGTCATTTCACTTTCCCCAAATTCAGCTAAGAACCACTCTATGGGGACAGGGTGTGGGATGTCCCTCATGCTGTCTGTCACTGAGCTCTTCTGAAAAGTAAAGTAGATGGTCTCCTCAAAAATCTCTTTTCTTTGACAGAAACTGGGGGCAGGCATCACTCAGTTTGCCTACAGCTGTGTGCAGGAACACATGGTGTGGACCACCATGCAATTCTGGGAGGCCATGTTCTACAGTGATGTCCAGAACCACATCAGGGCTCTGTACCTGGAAACGGTGGACGGAGAGCAGCAGAACAGCTTGGTGAGCACTTAGTTTACACTGTACTCACCTCTGTCAGATGTGATGTGAGTAAACAAAGAAATGATGAGAGTGTTATTTTAGCACATTGTTGTGATTTAAAAAATAAAGAAATCTCTCCACTGCTAGCAGACAAATAATTCAGTCTCCCAGCTTGCTGAGCATTGTCATACAGTGGTGTGAAAAAGTGTTTGCCCCCTTACTGATTTCTTATCTTTTTGCATGTTTGTCACACTGTAATGTTTCAGATCGTCAAACAAATTTATATATTAGTCAAAGATAACACAAGTAAACACATCATGCAGTTTTTAAATGAAGGTTTTTATTATTAAGGGAAAACAAAATCCAAAACTATAGAGCCCTGTGTGAACAAGTGTTTGCCCCCCTGTCAAAACACTGGTTTATCGCACCTGAGTTCAATTTCTCTTGCCACACCTGTTCGCAATCAAGAAATCACTTAAATAGGACCTGCCTGACAAAGTGAAGTAGACCAAAAGATCCTCAAAAGCTAGACATCATGCCGAGATCCAAAGAAATTCAAAAACAAATGAGAAAGAGAATAATGGAGCTCTATCAGTCCGGAAAAGGTTATAAAGCCATTTCTAAAGCTTGGGGACTGCAGCGAACCACAGTGAGAGCCATTATCCACAAATGGCGAAAACATGGAACAGTGGAGAACCTTCCCAGGAGTGGCCGGCCGACCAAAATTACCCCAAGAGCACAGCGACAACTCATCCAAGAGGTCACAAAAGACCCCACAACAACATCCAAAGAACTGCAGGCCTCACTTGCCTCAGTTAAGGTGAGTGTTCATGACTCCACCATAAGAAAGAGACTGGGCAAAAATGGTTTGCATGGCAGAGTTCCAAGACGAAAACCACTGCTGAGCAAAAAGAACATAAAGGCTCGTCTCAGTTTTGCCAGAAAACATCTTGATGATCCCCAAGACTTTTGGGATAATACTCTGTGGACAGACGAGACAAAAGTTGAACTTTTTGGAAGGTGTGTGTCCCATTATGTGTGGCGTAAAAGTAACACCGCATTTCAGAAAAAGAACATCATACCAACAGTAAAATATGGTGGTGGTAATGGGATGGTCTGGGGCTGTTTTGCTGCTTCAGGCCCTGGAAGACATGCTGTGATAAGTGGAACCATGAATTCTGCTGTGTACCAAAATATCCTGAAGGAGACTGCAGTCCCCAAGCTTTAGAAATGGCTTTATAACCTTTTCCGGACTGATAGAGCTCCATTATTCTCTTTCTCATTTGTTTTTGAATTTCTTTGGATCTCGGCATGATGTCTAGCTTTTGAGGATCTTTTGGTCTACTTCACTTTGTCAGGCAGGTCCTATTTAAGTGATTTCTTGATTGCGAACAGGTGTGGCAAGAGAAATTGAACTCAGGTGCGATAAACCAGTGTTTTGACAGGGGGGCAAACACTTGTTCACACAGGGCTCTATAGTTTTGGATTTTGTTTTCCCTTAATAATAAAAACCTTCATTTAAAAACTGCATGATGTGTTTACTTGTGTTATCTTTGACTAATATATAAATTTGTTTGACGATCTGAAACATTACAGTGTGACAAACATGCAAAAAGATAAGAAATCAGTAAGGGGGCAAACACTTTTTCACACCACTGTATTTTCCTTAGGGTGATGAATCATTAATGATTGATTTGCTCTCAGGAGCAGCAGAATGGGTCAGGTGGTCAGAGGGTAATCAGCGCCCTGGAGCTGGCGTCAGAGCAGAGTAGACTGTGGCCGACGCTCAGCAAGGAAATGCAGACAGAGCGTGTACAGAAGGAGGAGAGCACAGTGTTCAGCCAGGCCATTCACTACGCCAACAGGATGAGCTACCTACTGCTGCCGCTGGACACCAGCAAGAACCGCCTGCTGAGGAGCTCAGGCCTTGGAGATGTAGAGAGTGTCAGCAACAGCTATGTCACCAACAGGTACGATCAGCTGCCAGCCTTCATGGGTACCTAAAATAAAAATAAAATTATTCAGGTAGGCTTTTAAAGGACAAGTAGTGACTGTTGTTTATCCTTCTTGTATGGTTTGCTTTAGAAATCCTCTGACAGTGGCTGGTTGTAACTGTATTAATATCACATATTACCATTACATTAATTACTTAAGTAACTTGTCGGCCATTTTAAATGCCATTATGATTTATCTGAAATTAGCTTAAACTTCTGACAAAATCAGCACGTCTATGTATCAGTCAGGCTCTCATTTAAAATGTCCTTAGCAGCAAAGTAAACTTATTAGTATGTTTAATATAGTCTTCTTGTGAAGCGTAGCATTGTTTTTGTTATTAAAACGTTTTTATATGGAGTTGCACCGATTGATCAGCGGAGATCGGGAATGGGCGGTTTTCAGAGTGACTGGCTTTCACTGTGACCAGCAGATCACTCTGAGACTTCTCATTCTGTGCTGATCAGTCTTAGAGGCACAATAGTCCTTGTCATGCACACAATGGTCCAGAGCAAAAGCATGTGCAGCAAGTAGCATCTCGCATGCACCTTGAGCAGGGCTCACCTCATGTCTGTGCCAGGCACATGTTCACTTGCGTATTGGAAGCGCTTGGGGTTCAAACGGCACACAGAGGAGGATACAGAAACACCACGGAGAAGGGAAACTACGTCCAACTCACTGACAGTTAGTACACAATGAGGGAATTACCGAGTACACGTGAAATAAATGTACTATAGTACACATACTGTGTATCCAACCTGTGGTAAAACACAGCAAACACTGTGTCCTCAGTAGTAAAAGACATTTTTTCTGTTGCTATAACCTACTTGTATTTGGAAAAGTATAAATATTGTACTTCATTTTAGTTCAAGGTTTGTTAAAAAAAAATAAAAAGTGAGTTAAAGACAGAAAATGTGAAACTTGACTACAGGGTTTCATTTTATTACAATTACATTTTTCATTTAAGAAAAGTTACCAAAATGTCTGTTTATGCTGTCAATTACAGTTCATAGAAAGAAATAAGATTGGAATCAGCAGGTCAGACTTGTAAAAATTGTAATAAGTGCATTTCCATTTTTAGATTTGAAATGTCTTTAGATTCATGAGGATGGATGTGAATTTTAAAATCTCAAGCTCTGCCTGTAAACACATAATTCCTGTTGAGTAAAGACTCTCCTCCCTCAAAAAACTGCTATCGTCCAGTCATTGCTATTAAATGTCTGTTAAGTAAACTTCATTTTATCCAATATTCATGCAGTTTTTTTGCCTTGTAGCATTGCAGGCAGCATGGCTGAGAGCTATGACACAGAGAGCGGCTTTGAAGATGCTGAGAGCTCGGATGTGGCCAACTCTGTGGTGCGCTTCATCAACCGTTTTGTTGACAAAGTGTGTAATGAGAGCGGCGTGACCAATGAGCACCTTAAAGCTCTCCACACCATGATACCAGGTATGGAAGCACCAGGACATGCCACGCTCCCTGATTTCTTTTCATGCCACAGAGAGCATCACAGCAAACATCACTCTCATGTCTGTTCTGTCTTCATCCTTCTGTGTTTTTCCCTGCAGATATTGTTCAGATGCACATCGAGACGTTAGACGCAGTCCACAGGGAGAGTAAGAGACTGCCTCAGATCCAAAAGGTAACCAATTCCTATTTTTACGTCCCACTGGACAAAGGCCATACAGAACTTCAGCCAGCCCTGCCCACTTCCCTCTCCACCAGTCCCTACAGCTCAGACTCACAGTGTCATGGCAGGTATGTCTGTCTACCAGAGACAGAACTGTGTGACTCACAGCACATCTGACCAGTGCATGCTGGATGATTGCCCTCCCTTGCTGTGCTGTTTGGTCTCTAAGGCTCAGTGGAGCTCTAGCCCCCTGAGCTGCTGCAGACCTGAGTGCCTTCAGTCTGAAGGGTGGTGTTAGTCCTCTATGCATTGTGTTGGAGAGGGACTGTGCGACGCTGAGCTTGGCATGGCATGTTTTGTCATTTCACTAAAGGCTTGTTACTGGGACATGCAACTGCTCAGCCCCCGGTTAATTGAGCTCCATGTGAGCAGGTTTTCCTGGTTGTGCTCGCATTTTCCTTTGTAACAAGCAAGTTCATATCCTGAGCATTTAAGGAACAGTACCAGGAAGTGGAAATGAGCAAAAACAGAAACACATTTCTTTAGAATTTACTCCCACTGGGGTGGCAGCAGTTAAATGTCTACAGTGGAAACTCTGTCCTGTTTCTGTTGTGTAGCTGCAGCTGAAATGTAGATATGTGCAACACACAATGAATCAGATGATCAAAGCTGTAATTCATTTCCTGTCAGAGGTGGTGCTTCTTAGGAAGCTCTGCAGATGTCACTGGGGGACAGGAAGTGATGTGAAAGGCCAGAGAACAAAGCCAGCTTCATATTTTCTACTGTTCATATTTAGAAAAGCTCAACAGCCCACTGAGAGTCCTGTAACACACTTTTTGATCCTCAGCAATGACTCAAAACACAACAGTCCTGGTGTTTTTTAAGAAATCTAAAAACGTCCAAGTGGATAAATACACCCAAATGAATATTATTATATACTTCTTTCTCTGCATTTATCTTCATGTTTGCTGTGGAAACAGTCATTAAAAGTGGCCTGTTCAGACTTAGAAAGACCCCAGCATTTCAGCTTGGTTGATGTGCTTATTATTTCAACATGAGCCTCATTGTTTTTTACTCTAACTCTCCAGACAGTGCTGGTCGTCCAGCCAGTAACTCAGCATGGTTGTAAAAGCATGAGTGGAATGATTGTTTTGGTCTCACAATATCAATACATACATTCTCCTGTAGGACTCCACATACTCGTCTTTTAGTTTAAGTCATTCAATTCAATTTTATTTGTATAGCGCCAGATCACAACAAAAGTTGTCTCAGGACACTTTACAAAGTAAGGTCTAGACCTTACTGTTATTATTATTATTATACATGTCTGGTCAATAAACCCTCAGTGCAATACCTGTAGGTTTACATTCTACATATAGATACATTGAATCCAGACTGTGTGTGTATATGTATATATATACCTGCAGACTTTTACAACAGCTTTTTCAAAAATTTTATAAATAAAGGGGAGATTGGATATCGATCTATAATTGGCTAGAACACCTGGGTCAAGATTAGGCTTTTTGAGTAGAGGTTAAATTACAGCAAGCTTAAAAGCCTGTGGAACATAACCTGTTAATAGAGAGAGGTTGATCAGATCTAATATGGACGTGTTGATTAGGGGTAAGACGGGTAAAACATTGACAGTTACTTAGGACTAATTCATTTTTTCACACACATTGTGGATTGACACGCGTCAAAAGCATCAAATACTGAAATACTTGCCCATTTCAGTAGTCCTGTCTTGAATTTGTGCCACTCCCGGTGTGTGTTACATCACATGACGCCTCCTTTTATAAAAAATGTAAGAAAAAAGAAGTCGGATCTCCTGAGTAGATGTAGTGTATGCAGAGTACATACAGTATACTCTTGTTTTTAGACGTCCTTCATTTCTCATGCATGTAGAAATAACCTGAATTTATGAAGGAAGATTGTGGCAGCAGGTGAAGATCACCTTGTTCAGCCAAACATTTAAAGAAGGAGGAAAGGAGAAAGAAAAGAGATCTGAAAACATCAGTGCTACAGTGGGAATCCTCCGGTTTCACTTCCTGATTGATTTCAACTTCTTTCCACTGCTGCAACATTAAACCAACTTGTTGTCTTCTCTTATTTTTGTTGTTTTCCTGCAGCCCAAGCTGCTGAGGCCGACTTTGTTGCCGGGCGAGGAACTGGTGATGGAAGGCATGAGGGTTCACCTAATTCCAGACGGCCGAGAGGAAGCCACAGGGCAAATGGGAGGTCCACCGCTGCTCCCTGCCGAGGGCGCCATCTTCCTCACTACCTACCGACTCATCTTCAAGGGCACGCCTACAGACCCACTGGGTGAGACATGCACACTCACACTGTTAGGTTGATAGGTCAAATCAGTGCATCCTCTAAACCCCAGCATTTTGTCTCACGCCTTCTTGTAGTGGGCGAGCAGGTGGTGACCCGCTCGTTCCCCATTGCCTCTCTGACCAAGGAGAAGAGGCTCTCAGTCACTTTACCCATGGACCAGTTTGTCCAGGAGGGGCTCCAGCTACGATCCAGCACCTTCCAGGTACTCCTACATCCTCAACTCCAGTCATAAATGTCAGGTCCCTCTTACTCTTTTCTGTGCTTACTGCTCTTTTTCTTTGATTTCAACATTTCTCTGTCCCACTGTAGCTAATGAAGATTGCATTTGATGAGGAGGTTGCATCAGACCTGGCAGAGGTTTTCAGGAAGCATCTGCACAAGCTGCGTTATCCTCAGTACATCCGTGGCACTTTCGCCTTCACGGGTGAGAGTGGCAAGTTGGTGGAGCACAAAACTAAGGACAAGAACCAGTCACTCAAGTAAGGAATCATCTGTGCTGAATTTATTAATGTCAGTTGGCAGAAAAGTTTTGAGAATTCAGTCTTGTCAGTGCATCAAATGTTTTTAATGAAAGAGAAACTAAAGAACTAAGAACACCTCCAGTTTAGCTCTAAGAAACCATCCATCAGTGACATTAGCGTTAATATTATGAAGGAAATGACAGCCTGTTAAATTATTCCTAACCTTTGACACTGTCATATCTTGTCGGTCAAGCACAGAACACTTATGCCCAGTACATGAATTCACTCAAGGCTGCCAGCCCAAGATCTGCTTTTATAGCTGGTTAAAATCATCACAAATCAGTGATGTCAATTTACAGGTGCCGTGCAGTTTTCTTGTCAACAAACACAAGTTTCTGTTTATTTTTGATGTTTCTCTCCAGAATCTTTAACCATTTCCTCATAAAACATTTGCATCCTTTACGTCAGTATTTTATATCTTGCAGTCCTTTCTTCTTCACTGCCGTGGTTGCTATGTATATTTGTGTGCTACCACCACTAAGGCTGCCAGGCAGGCACCAGAAACTCCAACCAACACCACGTGTAAAACCGCTTTGGTTTTTGTACAGGTTAAACACATTACACTTAACATGTAGTTGTTTTTTAACCTTTGGACAAAGCACCAATTTTCACTCTCTATGCCAAGCTAAATTAACAAGCTGTTGCCTGTAGCGTCATATTTAACCTACATATGAGAGAGTTTTCTTCCAACTCTCAGCAAGAAAATTAATTAGTTCTTAAAATGTTGAACTGTTCCTTTAACAACAAATAAGAAAGCACAGATATATACAGTGAGAGTAAATTCCCAAAAGAGGAAACATTCCATTTACAACACTAGTTTGAGAAAATATTGCTGTAGTCTTCTCCTGTCATTGAAGTCACTGTGACCTTCGGAGAAATCATCGAATGATGTTATGTAGCATCAGATATTTAATTACAACTGTCCTGATGACTGCAGGATCTGACCTAAGGTCTCATACGTTTTAATTTTCGATCTTTTTTTTAATTTCTCTATTCCTTATTCACAGTGGGAACCAACTCTCAGTGGGAACCACCACCACCAACACCACACACACACACACACACACACTTTTCCCCTCTTTCCTTTCTGGACAATGAAATAAGCATGAGAGAAGCCTTTGAATAATGCATCAGTGGAAAATGTGGCAGCTGTTTTATCAGCCCCTTTATTTCTGTCTCTGCACTGTGTGTGTGTGTGTGTGTGTGTGTGTGTGTGTGTGTGTGTGTGTGTGTGTAAATAAACTCCATTCATAGATATTAACTCTGACTGTGGCCCTGTGGCATGCTAAACCAGCAACACACCAGTGAATTCAGTGACGCACTGAGATGAATATTGAGTCAGATCAGCTCATTGTCAGCTGGAAGTTGGACACGGATTAATTCTGAATGTACATTTGTGCTCTAAAAGACCCAACAGGAAGTTGATGTCAAGAAACTGTGAATGGGACACACTGTTGAATCAGCAACTTTAGTTTATTTAAAAATGCTCACCATTTCCTTTTGGTCCTCCCACGTTGTCTTTTCCAGGACCCTTTCCAAGAATCTGGTGAAGAGTGCCAAAAGGACCATCGGTCGGCAGTATGTGACCAAGAAGAAGTATTCTCCCCCCACCTGGGAGAACAGGAGCAGCCTCCAGTCAGAGCTAGATGAGGATGAAATCTCAGGTAATCAATTTTCAGGCCTTCTCAAGTTTGTACATCAACTAACAGTTCAACTACCCCCCCTCTTGAGACTTCTGCTGACATTCTAACTGCTTACACAACACTAATAGTTCAACTGCTTAAAGGGTGCACACTTGAACTTAACTTCCACTTCACTGAAATCTCAACTAGACTTACCCCAGCTGACAAAGATATGTCATCTGTACTTTTTGAATTGAGGACCATGCAGTGAGCTCTCCTGTGTCTCTTCAGTGTCAGAGGATGTGGACCAGAGCTCCCTCACCCTTTCTTCCACCATCCGCTCATCAGACAAACAGACCATGGGCAACGTGGTGGAGCGAGCCTGTTGTCGTGACTACCAGCGTCTGGGTTTGGGCACGCTCAGTAACAGCCTAACACGCTCCAAAAACGAGCCCTTCAGGATTACGACAGTTAACCGCATGTACACCGTCTGCAGGAGGTAAGAGCCCATGGGGGAGACAGACAGATGAGCAGTGACAGGTTGGTAATGTACATGGATAGCATCTCGGCTGTGCTTAATACACTGTGTGTGTGTGTCTGTGTTTGTGTCACAGCTACCCTGGCCTGCTGATAGTGCCACAGAGCATCCTAGACTCAACCATCCAGAGAATCTGCCGGTGCTACCGACAGAATCGCTTCCCTGTGGTTTGCTGGAGGAATTCAAGAACAAAGGCCGTCCTATTGCGCTCTGCAGGCCTCCACGCTAAGGGGGTCGTGGGCTTCTTTAAGGCTCCCAATGCTCCTGCTGCAGGTAAGAAAAACAAGTCTGCTTTATGCATCAGGTTTATGATCTTTATAACTTTGAACTTTTAAATAACCGTGGAATGTTGCTGATGTTTTTTTTGGAAATGTCTTGATTGGTTTCATGCGTACAGTATGTCGATACGTTTTCTTATCAGTCCTTTACAGTCCACTGGAGGAGGAGTCCAAAGAAGTACAGAGTACAGTGCCATGAAAACAAACCGATGATATGACCCTAGTGATCAGGATTATATGCAAGAGATGAAGATGCCCTTGCCAGAAAGTGTAGAGGAACCAGTTTTTCGCTGCTCATATGCCACTTCATTGAACCTGCAACAAAAACCTCTTACCTAATACACCAAGGTTTATTCATGTGTTTTCTTTCTGTGCAGGGCCCTCCCAGGCAGACTCCACCAGTCTAGAGCAAGAGAAATACCTGCAGGCTATCATCAGCTCCATGCCTTCTTACATTGAGAGCAGTGGCAGGAACACACTCAGCAGCTTCACCTCCACACATATGAGCACCTCTGGTGGGTGGATGAACACACACTGACATGACATGTTATTCTAAGGGGAGCCAGAATCCCTGCCGTGAGATCCTTTGATAATAACATCTTAAAACACATTTGAGGTGACACTTTAGCATCTAACCTGAAGTTACAGAGCTGTTGCTTTGTTGAATCCACAGACTCATCAGATAAACTGAGGCAGCCCAAGATCGGTGCCCTGATGAAACAGGTGATGGGCACCAAAGAGGGTGTTCCTGGAACGTTCAGCAGAGGAGGTGAGACTCCACGCTGCTCCTGTATCACTTGGTCCTTCACAGTCCTGGTTTCAAAAACAAAATGAGTAAATTGTGTTTTAAGCCTGAAATCTGTTACTGAAACTGGGGCAGGACCCGCAGGATGATGAATGAGTCGGTCCATCCCTTGTAGCTCGTGTTTAGGATCTGTATGTGTGCGTGTGTGAGAGAGAGAGAGAGCACGCGAGTGATACCAGCCTCCATTGTGTGGCATTGTTGGTTAATGGGCCATCTCTGTCATTTGACCTTAGCTCTGGGTCAAAAGGCGAAAGTCATCTCCCTCTCTCAGCCCAAAGTGTCTGGCAAGGCCAGGAACCCTCCTAGAGGTACAGTAGGTCACACCCTTCCCTCCACCTCTGTCTAACCAATCAGATCTCTTTAACAGTCGCAACGGTGTTTGGCGTTGTCCCTGGTTGTGTGCTGTCTCTGCGGACTAATGGTCTGATGTTCCCGCTTGTGTTCATCAGAAGGCTGCTGTGTCTGCTCACGTCTGTTTGTTGTTTCCTGTTTGATTCCTCTCTGTTGAATGTCAACAACAGTCAGTTTAATCATCATGTAGCTGTCAGTCAGCTAGATGTAGCAGACTGCACTGGATAGTCCACAGTCATTTCTGCCTTGTCTAGCAGCATGGCTATTAGTAGCGGTGGACTTTACACACATCAGTGTGTGTTAAAGGGCAATTCCAGTTTATTACAGGTAAACTGGAATCATTCTTTAATGGTCATTTAACAAGGACGATAGGTTTGGTGATTTAGTTATGTCATGATTTATGAAAAAAAAAAAAAAAAACTACTTTGTCTGTGTGTGTGTGTGTGTGTATTTCAGGTAAATGGGGCAGTATCCGAGGTACCGGGCGTCTAAGTGCCTACAACCCAGATGTGGGGACACGTCTGGCTGGTAAAGAGTGTCCACAGCCCAACGGGGGGCTAAGCGAGGTGCTGTCCTTCCGCCAGCAAAAGGCCTACCTCTATATTATCGGAGACAAGGGCCAAGTTAAGGTAATCTATGACAGATAATGCTCCTTAAATTGTACGCTGTCAGGCCCTTTGGTCATGCTCATACGGATGTAAAGCCTCACATGAAAAGGGCATGGAAAATATTCCCAGGAAACTAAGAGTTCTTCATGGCAATTTGTCCTTCTTCCCATTTAGAGTGTAGGACTGTTTTTACTCATTATTTTATAGTGCATCAGCAGGGATGAGATCTTAAGGTGCGCACACACTTAACGACTGCTTAAGATTAAGATTTTTTAAAACATGCTTAATATTTACAACTAAAATTGGAGACCAGTGACGCCATGCGAGTGTTGCCCAAGGGAGATGAACCCGTAAATAAATAAATAAAAGGTAACCATGAAGTCTCAAGAACGGTCATCAAAAAGGACGGTAGTGTCAAAGTGCACTGGACAACTAAAGTGGGGGGGAAACTTAGCTGTGGCAGAAGAATGAACACCTCAACAACATTAACTTAATTCAAACACATACCACAACAGGACTGATACATTTTAGTTTCCGCTGCAGCTGTACAGTCCTCATTGTCCATGCCTCTCCATCCAGGTCTCACACACACTGCACCTTTTTCCTCCTTTTTTGTCATTTTCAGTGCAAATTGAAGTTTAAAACATGGATAGATACTGTAGATATAAACAGTGGAAGCTGGTTCCATCCATAATTGCTTTGGTACAAAGACATGAGAATTGGTGTGATCTTGCAGGATTTACAGGCTCATCTGCTGCCAGAACTTCGTCGTTACAGTCATTGTGTTGTCCAGTGTGTTTGATCAGTCCTGAGGTGTGTGTGCTCCTTCCCGACTGTCTAGGACTAGAAATCTGTGCGAATTGTGGAAACAGTCATTAAGAGTGGCCTGTTCAGACTTAGAAGCTGTTAGCCACTTGTTAACTATATGCCCACCTTTACCTGTTACATGTGGTTATGGACTATACAAGCACAAAGGAAGACAGATGAAGTGAATGGTGAGCTAACTGGTACTGTTTTGTGTTCAGGGAGGAAAGCAGGACTCGTTCCAGCAGTGGGAGGTGGTTCCCATCGAGGTGTGTGATGTACGGCAGGTGAAAAACAGCTTTAAAAAACTGATGAAGGCCTGTGTGCCGAGTTCCCCGACCTCTGATCCCAACATGAGCTTCCTGCGCTGCCTGGAAGAGTCTGAGTGGATGGCTCTGGTTAGTGCTCACTGGTTTCCCATCATTTTGTGTGTGTGTGTGTGTCCAGGGCAGTACATTTACTGTCCTGGATCATTTTGTGATTTTGCTGTGTTACTGGTTCTGACACTGTTTGTGTGCGTACAGCTGCACAGAGTGCTCCAGGTGTCTGTCCTGGTGGTGGAACTTCTACATACGGGCTCATCAGTCATGGTCAGCCTGGAGGACGGCTGGGACGTCACCACACAGGTTCGACTGACATCCAGAAACATCTCACGTTATTGCAGACAACTGTTGTCTGAGTGAGGATTAGTGTGGCATGCTGTCTTTGTGCAGGTGGTGTCTCTGGTGCAGCTGCTATCTGATCCCTACTACAGAACGTTTGACGGCTTCCGGCTACTGGTGGAGAAGGAGTGGCTGTCGTTCGGCCACAGGTTCGGTCACCGTGGAGCACACACGCTGGGCAGCCAGAGCAGTGGCTTCACCCCCGTTTTCCTGCAGTTCCTCGACTGTGTGCACCAGGTGGGTCTAGAAGGGCTGCATTGCACACATCCATTTATTTTCACTTCCAATAAAGCACCTGATGATAAACTAAAGGTCAGCTCTCTTCTGAACCATGGCCAATCCGTGACAGGTCTGTGCACGGCTCCTGCTCTTACCATGTATCCCCCTGTAATGATGCAGTCATCACAGCGCCGCCTTGTTAACACCCCTAACAGCAGTTTACTGCACTGACTGATCATTTTAACCTTCTGTTAATGTCCTGCTCAGACCTTATATGCCTTTAAAGACATCGTGCCACTGGTAGTTATTGCATTATGTTGTTAAATCAAAGTTTTCCATCCATAATTGCTTTGGTACAAAGACATGAGAATTGGTGTGATCTTGCAGGATTTACAGGCTCATCTGCTGCCAGAACTTCGTCGTTACAGTCATTGTGTTGTCCAGTGTGTTTGATCAGTCCTGAGGTGTGTGTGCTCCTTCCCGACTGTCTAGGACTAGAAATCTGTGCGAATTGTGGAAACAGTCATTAAGAGTGGCCTGTTCAGACTTAGAAGCTGTTAGCCACTTGTTAACTATATGCCCACCTTTACCTGTTACATGTGGTTATGGACTATACAAGCACAAAGGAAGACAGATGAAGTGAATGGTGAGCTAACTGGTACTGTTTTGTGTTCAGGGAGGAAAGCAGGACTCGTTCCAGCAGTGGGAGGTGGTTCCCATCGAGGTGTGTGATGTACGGCAGGTGAAAAACAGCTTTAAAAAACTGATGAAGGCCTGTGTGCCGAGTTCCCCGACCTCTGATCCCAACATGAGCTTCCTGCGCTGCCTGGAAGAGTCTGAGTGGATGGCTCTGGTTAGTGCTCACTGGTTTCCCATCATTTTGTGTGTGTGTGTGTGTCCAGGGCAGTACATTTACTGTCCTGGATCATTTTGTGATTTTGCTGTGTTACTGGTTCTGACACTGTTTGTGTGCGTACAGCTGCACAGAGTGCTCCAGGTGTCTGTCCTGGTGGTGGAACTTCTACATACGGGCTCATCAGTCATGGTCAGCCTGGAGGACGGCTGGGACGTCACCACACAGGTTCGACTGACATCCAGAAACGTCTCACGTTTTTGCAGACAACTGTTGTCTGAGTGAGGATTAGTGTGGCATGCTGTCTTTGTGCAGGTGGTGTCTCTGGTGCAGCTGCTATCTGATCCCTACTACAGAACGTTTGACGGCTTCCGGCTACTGGTGGAGAAGGAGTGGCTGTCGTTCGGCCACAGGTTCGGTCACCGTGGAGCACACACGCTGGGCAGCCAGAGCAGTGGCTTCACCCCCGTTTTCCTGCAGTTCCTCGACTGTGTGCACCAGGTGGGTCTAGAAGGGCTGCATTGCACACATCCATTTATTTTCACTTCCAATAAAGCACCTGATGATAAACTAAAGGTCAGCTCTCTTCTGCTTTCTCTCACTGTATATATCACTGTCTGTTTGGTGATGAGTGATGTGCATTTTGTTGTCCTTACAACATGCAAAATGTTTAGCTTTAGTGGCCCCAGAGCTGTGACCCTGCTGTCTGACACATCAGAGCTTTGATTATAAAAAGAAGGTGGACATGGTGTGGACTGAGGGCACATGCTACACAAACCTGTCGTTTGTGTTTGTAGCCAGAACATGTTCATCTTACTTTATAAATCTCTCAAATAATAAAGCTGACAGACAAATGTCTGTTACTCTTTCATGCTCTCCTGAATAGTACCTCTGACTTGTTTTTCTGCGTTTCAGGGCCAGTCTTGGTCAAAAAGACACACACTCTCTTCTAAAAATTACATTCCTACATAGCCTATGCAACTAAACTGCAAATGCTGATACATTTTGTAGTGCACATATCGTTATTAGAGTGTATTTTGATGCAACATAACATTAATTTTCCTACACTAAAGGTGGAGAAGGGAGTATGGTGGGGGCACATTGGGCAGTACTGAGACATCAGCGGCTCAAGTTCAGTCTCCTTTTGAATCCTGCTCTGACTTTTAATTTGAGGCAGTGGTCGTGGTATTGTGTTTGAGAAAGGGAGAGTAGTTTAGACTTCTCTGGACATGTTCCTTGGATATGTTTTGTTTTTCCTTGCTTCAGTTTTTCTGTTCTTGTTACTCCACAGGTTTATCTACTTGATCTGTGTAACAATGGCTCATGAGAAGGCAGTAGTTGATTGTTATTGAGTTTAGGTCTGGACTAGGGGTGTGTATCGCTCCCCCTCACACGATGCGATACATATCTCCATACACGATCCATGATTAGACACAAAAACCTTATGATACAGTACAATTCAGAAGATATTCAGTTTTAATTTAGGTTTTATTTGAAAGACTATACATACACTAAAGTACCTTTTAAGGGTATAAAATTAAAAAGAGTCAGTGTTTCCTCAAAAAAGTTTTGTATTTCAAGCATCAAAAGCCAAATAGTTAAATATGACGTAAACTCTTTCTAACAATAGTAAACTATGAGCACTGGTGAACAGTAAACCTCCAGCTGCTGTTTCACCTCATCATACAGAGCTGGAATTCATTTTTCACCTAAATCCTGCTGACTCGTTATTGTGTGCCTCAGCTTCAGTGACAGTCATTTGCCCAAATCTCACATTTTCAACAACTCAGTAGTGACCTTGCAAAGGAAATAGCTTAGCCTATAACTTTAGCTACTGACTTCAACCCAACCAGGTGGAATTATCAGATGATGTGCTCTGAAAGTAGCTGCTAACACTAACACTGTTACTTGCTTCAAGCTGACTGCCCTCACAAGCAGACTGTACTGTTTCCATTGGTTCAACAATGTGTCGCCTCCATATCACTTCTAAATGCGAGGTCTGTGGTACTCATGGTACAGGCTACTCGACACAAGCGTTCCATGTTCTGCACTTCGAGGTAGCTGCTAAAACTAGCACTGTTTGCTCCTGTAGCTGTCTGTACTGTACGTGGCATTTTTCCTGGACCTGCATCATTAAGAAAGAGGCGTTTGAACACAGACACAGACACGAGAGGCATTAGTGGTTTTCCACAGATGCAACCTTCAATCTGACTCTTGGATCGCTTTGTATCAGTCTATTTTTACACCTCTAGTCTGCCCTAAAATATACAGTAAAGATCCAATAATTAGCATTTCTCCAAGAGTTTTAAATAACAAATGTTCAAACACATTAAACTGGGTTAAAACAAAGGTGTGTTGACTTTTTTTTCCACTGTGTCCCTGGATCAGACAGGCTAGACCTGGCCATGGTCGGGTCCTGTATTTACTGTTGTACTGTGCACTTTATATTGAGTTTATATTGTGATCGCACTCTGTGTTGGCTGCTAACTAGTTAAGAGAGGAACATGAAAAATAGAAATGTAATTTAATAAATATGAGAATTAAAAAGCAATAAGTAGCAGCTACTTTACTGCTTGGTTTTTGTTGATACTTGGTGTCATTTTGAGAATATGCCTGTTGTGGACTGTCAACAAATATTGACAAATATTGAACTGCATGCCTACTGAAACCCATTCAGCTGGGAAGAGCAATACTGAGTGGGTGCATCTGTAGAAGCTGGTAGAAGAAAAGTGAATGAATGAAATGTGTGATCACAGTCTCCTTCCCTGTGTTTTTGTCTTTCCACAATCAGACCCACCTCCAGTTCCCCATGGAGTTTGAGTTCAGTCAATACTACCTGAAGTTCTTGGCCTACCACTACGTGTCCAACCGCTTTCGCACCTTCCTTCTCGACTCTGACTATGAACGCATCGAGCATGGTAAGGACATTTGTCCGTCTCTGAGACATTTTGTTTTGAGAAGTAGTTCCACTGCCATTCATCGTCAGAAAGAGGGTCACAGTCATACCTGCAGTTTCTGTAGTTCTGACAAGTCCTTTGTGTGTGCAGGAGTGCTTTTTGAGGAGAAAGGTGAGAGGAAAAGCCCTCAGGTGTGCAGGTCTGTGTGGGACTACATCGACAGACTCAACAAGAAAACCCCCATCTTCTACAACTACATGTTCTCACCTGAAGAGGAGGAGGTGAGGCCCCTGCACAGACACCCAACCATTTGTCTGTTCCATCATAGTGATACTAAAAAAAGAAATGTCATGAAATAAATGGCAGCAGGAGACAGAGACAAATAGTGGTTTGAAGAACAGACAATATGTAATGTTAGTTAACGACGATCATAGTTGATTTAAAGCTACACTGATAGACAATATGTAATGTTAACGAAGATCATAGTTGATTTAAAGCTACACTGAAACAAAGCGGACTCATTAGTTGGTGAATATAAAGTAGATGATTGTGTTTTCCAGGTGCTGAAGCCATATACCTTCATCTCCAACCTGAAGGTGTGGGACTTCTACATGGAGGAGACTCTGTCGGAGGGGCCGTCCTACGACTGGGAGCTGAGGGGCCGGCAGGAGCACATGGCTGAGGAGACGCTGGAGAAACCCGACACCACCGGGCCCAAGTCACAGCGGCACATCGTGTGGCCATGTTACGACAACCTGAACAAGGTCGTGCCCGATGCCATCACCAAGCTGCTGCTGGATCTACAGAATCTGGAGGCTGAGCTCGGCCAGACGTCAGAAAAATGGAAGGACGTGTGGGATAAAATCAAGACCACACAAAGAACTGAGACCAAACTGGAGAGCAAGGTCCTAAGATGATTTCTGTATTTTAGCCATAGAACTGCACGACTAGAGCACAAACTGAGTCATGAGTCAAACTGGATGCAATTGTGTTCAGTCACAGATAAATATTATGTGAGCTCAGATCAGCCAAGTGAAGGAGTGAATGGGCTGATGTGCCCTCACTATATTACATCTGGAGCATCAGGAAGAAACAGATATATTCTATGCAGCTAAATATGTGAATAGAGTCTGTGTGTAATCTTACATTTGATGTGACAACTCTTCCAGCACACTGTTTCCATTTGTGTGCTGTTGATCATCACCTCTATCTTAGACACCATCTATAACACATTTGACAGTTAACAACTGTATGACAGATTCAGTTCAATGACAAGATCAAGATAACTGGAACATGGTTCACACTGACAGCTTTTGGCAGTTAAGTAGCAGCTAAGGACTTAAAGGACCCTGCTGTGATTTTTGCGCGTTTCAGATATCAATCAAGCAGGTTTCAGCATTAGCATTTTTTTAATGATAAAGTAACGTACACAGACTTGGTTGAGGTGAGTAATATGTCGCACTGGAACAATACATCATCTGCATGGTAATGCAGCCAGTTTGTTTTTTTTTTTTAAAGGTGTGATTCAAAAGAATGAGACTGACTTTGCCAGTTGCAGAAATTCTACTGTGCTTCTGAAGCAAATAAACCACCTGTGTTTGTGCAGAGATGCCCTGTGGAGAAGTTTTGGAAGCTCACACTGATCATTTTTATCTTATTCCTCAACAGCCGTCATTCTCCAGCTCCCTCCTAATGCCATCCAACCTGAGCCACCAGCGGCGTTCTCAGGGTGTCTACCTGCAGGAGAGCGGCATGGGATCCTCTATCAACCTGGCTCTGGACTGTGAGGCCAGGGCCACCTCCACGCCTGTCGCTGGTCGGCCGAGTACCAGCACCCTCTACAGCCAGTTCCAGAGCACGGAGAGTGAGAACAGGTCTGTACCGCACGCCGCTGGCACTCCAGAATGGAACTGCTCCCTGTGAGCAATGTGCTCTGCTGCATCTTTGAACAAAAGTCATGGCTTTTACTGGCCAAGGATGAAGTAACTTCATGTTTCCTTGTTGTCTTACACTGTGCAACTAACTCAGATGTCACTAGTTTGGCCACCATCAAATTACCTGTGTCAGATAAATACCGAAAATGTGAAATGTGTGGGGTTTTTTTTTTTTCACCTTTCCCCATCAGGAGTTTTGAAGGCATCCTGTACAAAAGGGGGGCATTGTTGAAACCATGGAAACCACGGTGGTTTGTGCTGGACAAAACAAAACACCAGGTAAGCAGGACTGAAAATGAATATGTGGAGCAATGATTGAATCCAAGTCTATAACCTGTGCACGGAGAATGGTTCGTTTCCAACAATGTGTCCTTATTCCCAGCTGAGATACTACGACAGCAGGCAGGACAAGGAGTGCAAAGGGGTGATTGAGCTGGCTGAGGTGGAGTCCATTGCTCCTGGAATACCTGCCTATGGAGCACCGAAAAACATCGAGGAGAAAGCCTTCTTTGATGTGAGTCACGCTGAGCTGTAGCCTCTTACTGCAGTCACATGACAAGGCCAGAGCAAGTGTATACATGATAAAATTTTTCTGCCACTACCCAAGCCGCATCTACAACAGAAAAGCATCATCGCCAAAGAACAGGGAAATTCATGCTTATCCTGAAGTGGTATGAAGGCAAAAATGTGTCCCACAGTGAATTTGGTGATCTCTGTCCCTAAGTTTTGTGTTAGTGTATGGATGTGTGCACAGAGCTGCAACAAATCTTTTTATATTTCTTTTCTTTTTTTATATATATATTTTAGCTCAAGACGACCAAACGGGTGTACAACTTCTGTGCCCAGGACAGCGTGAATGCACAGCTGTGGATGGACAGTGTTCAGAGCTGCTTCTCAGACGCCTAGAGGGAGTAATGAGGCTGGACTCTTAAAGGAGCAAGGGAACTAGGAACGAATAAGCAGTGTTGTGCACCTGACAGATGCCTCTGTTGGCCAATCCCAGCAAAACAGAGAGAGGAACGGGCCTTTCACCACTTGAGATCTGTTCTGTTCACAAATGTTGAACTAAAAATGTCGCACCACAATATTTGTGTTTTTGTTCTAGAAAAAGTAAGAAAAAGAAAAGAAAAAATGTTCCTGAAGAACCGTTCACTGTCCTCTCACCTCCGCGATGGTCTGACCACTATGTGCCCTAGATGTCTGTATGCACAGCATGTCATTGCATCTCTGTGAGGTGTCCTGCAGCTTTGACTAGCATGAAGATCTTTACAGACTCTCCACACAACCCTCTCTCCCTCCCACTATCCCTGTTGGCCCTTTAGACCTCTCTGCGAAGAATGACGGAGGAGCTGCAGTCGTCCATCACCCCAGCCATGCCCCAGAACTTAATATTGCTACAGAGAAGGATCTAAGACTGACTGACTGACCAAAACAGCCCCTGAGGAACACACACGGTGACAGCAAATGCTCTGTCTTTGTCCTCGGAGGTTTCTGCTGTCTTTGCCTCTCACTGTCTGATGAAGCCCACTCGAAGTATAATTAGGCTTAGAGGAAGTAGAGTGTGTTGCTCCTCAATGGTTCATGAAGGATTTCCTTGTCTTTTTTTCTTTTGGAAAATCTCAAATTTGTGCCAGAGAGAGATCAATGCTCATCAGCTGCCCTCAGCAGATGGTGACGATATACTGTGAAAGCCATGAATCTGTCATAGAGATCTAACCAGGAGAGCCAGGAGTGTCTGTGAACTGTCACTGAGTGTTTACAAAGAAGGTGAAACTAAGCTAAACTCTGCTGCGCTCTTCACCTGTTTGTTTTTTAATCCAACCACTATTAACATTCACATTTTTAAGGGACGCTGAAGGAAAAGGAGGGATTTCTTTTGCGTTGAAGTCTTGTCTTCATCTAAATTAGCCCCCTGTATTAACTACTAGTGCTAATTGCAAGGTCATCTGGTCATCAGGAAGACCCAGCTGGTTTAGCAGACTAGTTGCGTGGTTATCCATATAGCTTACTTTAGCAGTGACCCACAACATTACACATGTAAACACACTGGTATGTGCAAATGAGCAAGCAGGCAGCTAGTTTTGTTAGCTGGGTGATCACCCTGGAAGACAGCACAGTCAGCTCTCATAGCTAATATAGTGGGCTAATTTGTTTACTTTTGTTTGGATTTCAAGATAAGGAAATGATCTCTGTTAAATTTACCTGGAAAGCTTTAGGAGATTTGCACAGCTTACGCTGAAAATCAAACTTACTAAAATTGGACCTCCTGTTTTCTGAAATGTAACAAATGGAGGCAGTGTTGCAAAGTTAGCATGACCCGGAGTCAAAATGAACACCATTAGAATAAGAGCTAAGCTGAAAAATAGTTTCCCTTTAATGATGCTGGGACAAGAGAATGTGAACAAATGTGTGTGAACACTGGTTACATGCATCCAAGGTCCCATCATTGTCTCTTACTGTCTCAGATACAAATCTGATGCAGGGGAGGCTCACTGCGCTTGTTTCACATGCATCAACAGTCACCTCATGTCGACAGTCATCTTCAGCACTGACACACCTGTACATAGACCAGTCTAGTCTGTTACAGTGCTGTACAGAAACTGTACAGCTGTGTTTAGCTGGAAGGCTTCAACCATTGTCACTTTTTTAATGGTTTGTCAACCCCCTACCCCTCTTTTGCACATAAAAACCACTCAGACCCACGCTTAACATAAACCCTGCTATGTAAAATATGTTCTACTGCTGTTTTTGTTGAACATAACATTTGAAATTGTAGATTTAATAACTCCTTTGTATATACTACTCCAGATTTGTATGTAACATTTATGGTAGTAATTTATTTAACTCCTCAGAAAGTTCCTGGAGCACCACTTTATTTTTAAATTAGGAAATCAATGTGCCATTTGTTTCTTTATGAATGTGACTAATGCTTCTCTTTTTTTTTTTTTTTTTTTAACAAAAAAATTAAAATGAACAATAGCCCGGTGAGTGGCTGTTAAGTCTATATTCCACACTCATCATTTTTAATTAGATCATTTTACAAGATCAAGTGAGCATGGCTGTCATTCAGTACCAACTGTTAATGAGTGGAAATGGTGCCTCTGGTTGTATTTGACCGTGTTGCTCTCCCACAGTAGTGGGATGTTCTGAATGCAGACTACAGTCAGATAAATTTGAACGGACACATCACGTTAGTGGCGCTGGCTTCTGCTGACTGGCCCACTGTTAGTTTAATGCACTCCGTTTAGGCTGATCAGTCAGTTGCAAGATAGAATATTGGAACAAGTCAGGCTGCTTAAAATGAACTTTGTCAGGAGTTCCCAACTGAAGAACATTGGGACGTTCATTTTAAGAACACAATCTAGTCAAAAATAGTTTGTAAACAGATGGCAGATGTACAGAAATATGAATTCAGTTTAATATGTTTTTGATAATATGAGCTGAAGAAAAAAAAAACAGGCAGAAAGGCACCTCTGACCACACCCAACAGTGATGTCACGGTGTATGTCACACCCTGGAGGACACTGTGACATCACTCCAGAAATGTAAGGACGGCAACAAATTACTTTCTGGAGTAATTTATCTGTGAAAAATGCCTGTCACAGTTTGTGTCCAAAACTCACAAATATTCAGTTTACAAAAAAAGGCATTCACAATTAATTAGCAAAAGATCAGCAAATATTTGCTGTTGGGTTTAAATTGCTCTTTAAAGCTCAGTGGAAAGTCACAGTTTCTGTGAATCACTTACCCAGATCTGTTTGTTACAATGCAAGAGAGCTAGGACAGCTCAAAGTCTGGGAGTACCTTTGTGTGCTCTGACTGACAAGGTCTCATTGATTAGTTCAAAAGTTTCCTAACAGTGCCTGCCTGCTCTGTTGACTTGATCATGTTACAGAGGCTATAGCTACATCTGTGTAGCATCCTGTGATGACTTTCATACCAACAGGCACACACAGGCAGTCACTGCTGTTCGCTGGAGGTCAGGTGATGAAGAAAAGTGTAGTATACAACACAATCTTGCATTGAATTTCAGATTACCTTGTCTGTCTTAAAATAATCTCCCTTCTAGGGACAGATGGTCCAACCAACAGGAATCCCTGCAGCGGCCAGAAGATGCTGTCTTTGTGTTTTGACTGTAGCCTACATCCAGTCAGACCTGGTTCATCTTTCCACTGTAGTTTACTCATCTCTCACTGGTAACTCTACAACAGCTCAAGTAACAACAATACAACATGTTCATTTTTGGAGTTTTTTTTTTTTTTTTTTTTCTCAGCACTATTCTCCATCACAAAATAATCACTGTATAGTTTTTAGAATCCCAATAAAAACTGTGGGTTTAAATGTTCATCTGTGTTGTCTGTGCATATTGGCTAACCACCAGGTTTCACCTCAGATAAAAAGACAAAAATATCTATTTTAGAGTGAAAAATAAAGCATTAAGGATTTTTATTTTCATGCTGGTACAAGTAAGGGGCCGGTGCACAGTGAATTGGGCAGCAGTCGAAGGCAGGGGCCCCGACGACCCGATCTCTGGACACGGAGACTAGACATGGAATGTCACCTCACTGGTGGGGAAGGAGCCCAAGCTTGTGCAGGAGGTTGAGAGGTACCGACTAGATATAGTCAGGCTCACCTCCACGCACAGCTTGGGCTCTGGAACCTTACTCCTCAAGAGAGGCTGGACTCTCTACTACTCTTGAG
>NW_018127931.1:5908950-5940610 GCF_001952655.1 Monopterus albus | reverse complement strand
AAGACCCAGGACACGCTGGAGGGACTATGTCTCTCGACTGGCCGGGGAAAGCTTCAGCATTCCCCCGGAGGAGCTGGAGGAAGTGTCTGGGCATCTTTGCTTAGACTGCTCTCCCCGCGACCCGGTCCCAGATAAGCGGAGGAAAATGGATGGATGCTGGTACAAGTAATATTCCCTCCTAAATTAAAGAACATATTCCAAAAGAATTTTAAAACTGGGATGTAGTGACAGGATTCACAAACCTGCTTCAACACCTATTAGCTGGTTTTAAAGGACCATACCACTGTTATTGCATTCCATTACTTTGACTGTGTATGGTGTACATTACAACTGACCACTGCTAAAAAGATAAACTAATGCTATAGATTAATAAAAGTTCTATCATTCTGACAGTCATTAGCTTCTGTTTAGTATGCTACAATAAAAATAAAAATAAAATCTTCAAACGTCCACCTGCATTGACAGATTTCTGGCCACCTGGAGACAACAGCAAATGCAGTAAACAGCATATACATTATAAAGTTGATATGGTGAACATTAGTAAAATGCAGCAACATTAGCATTCATTCGGAGTCATGTTTCTGGCCATCTGATAATATTCATTCTTTTAGCTCCATTTTGGTCTCCAACACCTCCAAAGATACATTTCTGACTATTAAGCTACTAAATGCCGCAGTATGTTCATCAGCTAGCTGCTAATTTTGCTGTTTGTCTTGGGTATAACAAACCCTCTGTACACCAGCAGCCCAGCACCAATCAGCTAAAAGATGCTAAAACAGACCACAGAGTTGTGCGTTTGTAATCTGAACCCTTTCGCATTGCATATGACCCATTGTAGATAACAAAAAAAAAAAAAAATGCTTTAAACAATTGCAATCTATTATAGTCGAGACACGCTGCCTTTGATTTTTTTGTTGTTGCGGGGATTGGCATTTGGAAGCAGGAACGACTTTATAGCACATCTCAGTTCAAGGACACAAACAGTTCCTCCAATGTCAGTGAAAGTGCCAAAAATTGAAAGATTATTCCCTATCAAGTGAACACTGTGTGCACACAGTGGCACCTCCCTCACACTCCTGCCAGATTTGTTCACCCTGCTGGGGACAAACAAATGACACTATTATCACTCGTGTTACTATATACTGAAGAGTCCAGTGATTTCACCCAGCTTTAACCCCGAGCAGAGGTCTAACAACTGAAACACCTGAGAGAAGCGTACAGGTTTTTTTCAACTGAACGACTTTGTTGTATGAGCAGGCAGCTGGATGTTTGCAGAGATGGAAAGACAACAACCAGACGGTCAAAGCCAGGTTTTTGGTATTAACGTGGTCAACCAGACATTTTTAATTTCCATTTTCTTTGTTTAACAATGATCATAGAACCTGATTGCTGTCAAAGTGAGTACACCAAAGGAGGCCTGGAGCTCTGCAGAACTCAGACCCGCCCTTGTTACGATCCTGCTGCTCATCTGCTCAAAAAAAAAAAAAAAAAAAAAAAGAACTGAAAAAAACAGCATCACTCTTAGCAGACGCCGCTCTCACCCTGTGAGTAAGGGGTGGGGGTGGGGGGGGGTGGGCAGACAACAAGAGTAATCTCAGGATGGCTTGTAAAATGACTTAAATGTAGTTTATATTTGTATATAGGCAGATAATGTTTGGTTGATTTCAGGGGGATAGCAATAAGAACTTAAAAGTCAATACAATCAGAAGGTCTTAGCTCACTAGCTAGGTCAACAGAGAACCGGTTATACATGCATTAAAAGAAAAAAACCCATTGAGAATGAAAATACAATTTAAAAATCTGAAGTTAAGATTACATCCAAATTTCTTTGCCCAGAAACTACCAAACGAGTCTCCAACACTAGACTAATTCTTTTTAAAAAGAATACAAGTTGAATTTCATTTTTAAATAAAATGGCTAATTGACATTATTGCACATGAGCAAAAGACAGTAATACTATTTGAACTCTGTTCGTCGACCCGCCCCCTGCTCTTCCTTGACGGACCCTCCTGAAGCACTTAAAAACGTTCAGATGCCTGGTGACGTACAGCAACAAGAGGCTTCATCAACAGTAAATAAAGAGGGGGGGGAGGGGGGGGGAGAGACTCGGACTGGGGACTCGACCTGGGTGAGAGGACAGATAAGACAGCCAGCAGAGATGAGGGCAGAACATTTACATTGTGCTATGATGTACAGTAAATGGCTGCATAAGTGCCTTTTCTTAAGCTTGAAAGGAAAAAAAAAGAAGTTCAAAAACAGGTATTTGTTGTTGAGGCATCATTAAAAATTAGCCTGTGCTATTCATTCAGGGGTGGCGACATAAAATCCCAAACAAGAGGCTTCCAACAGCTTCAAACCAGCAGGAGAGAAAATCTTTCAGGACGTAAAAAAATACCGACGATAATGTTACCCCTCAAATTCTGATTGCTGCTACATTAAAAATGCACGTAATCGTGTGCCACATGGGGGAAAAGGCGTTGAAAATGGTTCCTCTATACTCCATTCTTATTTGTCACATGTTTTTACATGTTCCGCCACCTCTGTATTGGTGTTGATTGGCAGTGTCCAGGTCCAAGAACATGGCAGAGTGATTCAGTAAAAACACCAGCTGCAGTGAGGTTATTTAGGGGAGTCACTCTGGAGGAGGCTGACAGTCCACCGCACCATCACTGACAGACGTCAGTGTCGTGCTCATACCGGCCCATTGACCGACAATTCCTGGGGTGGCGGCGTTCCCTCTCTGTTAAGATGACAGAGGAAAGTGTCAGATACAGACAGAACCTAAGAGGATGACACCTACTGTTTGTGGGTTCACTCAGGAGAAATGAAGCTCTAGTGCAGGGGTATTCAAGTAAAACTTAAGTTAGAGAAAATGTCTTGAAGCAAAGATCCAGAAGATCATATCTAACTATTTAGTGTGATATATATTTAAGTAGCCTAGTAGTTATATCAACATCTGCATGTAATCAATACCTGACTGTTAAATCAAATTAATTCAGTACAATTCAAAAACCTTTTGATATTTATTGTCACGTAAGATAGAACTGAACATATACTGTATGTATGACTGCTGTTATGTATAATGTTCTCTCATTTACTAAAGAAAAGTTTAAAGCATTTCAAAGTAAGAGAAATAAATGTGAAAACTAAAATCTCAACACATCTTATTTAAACAGTTTTAGAGGCTCACTTTCTTCCCCTCTTCTATTCAACTCCCCCACTTTTTTTTAGCTTGTCCTACCATGATTTTAAACCTGGGCATAAATGGAGTGAGGCCATTCTGATACACATGTGGAGGTGCTCATTGGTGAGCCTGGAACGATATTTAGTTTTCATTATGTTCATTGTGGAGGAAGCTGCCTCGCAGTTGTGTGTGGAGACTTGATTGGCTGAGTGACATCACATGGGATGGCTTAACTCGCATGCAATTGGTCTGTGCATTTCCTCATCCACTAACCCACTAAACCACAAAGACTACAAAAGCTGCGCTGGTTAAAACAGAAGCACCCCGTCAGGTTTTAAATCATAACCTTCTGTTTTGGCTGTAGGTCGACCTGGGCCACAGTCTGCCTGTTAGTGACCTCTGCTCTAGTGGGTCCTCTCAAGGACACTTAAAAATCTAAGATGTCTTAATGCACTGCTTGCAGTTCACGGTTATCTCTCCCAAATATAATACTGTAGGGTCAAAACAGGTTTTAGCGATGGATTCTCAGCTTTTTCTAACAAAGAGGAAAAGAACTGGATCCCAGACATTTGAATTAGATGCACAATGACACCTATCCAAGCTCAGATCAGTGTCAGCTGTTTATAGACTTTTTTTCATCATGACAAAATAAAACTCTCCATGTTTTTAACAGAATAAAACTACTTTCTACAGCACACAGCTGTGGAGCTATGTCACTTCATATGAAGTCACACTTGCAGCTTTGGCGAGCTCTTGACAATAGAAGAGAGAGTATAGAAATACATGTGCATGTAATGAACTTAATATGGCCCTCATTATCAGAGGGCCACCACCCTCCACTGATACGTTATCATTTGGTAAACAGACTTAATACATGTATAGTGTTTTTCTATACACTAAAGCACTTTCACTCTATTTGCCTGCTCACCCATTCACACACCGGTGATATTGCTGGGAGCAACTATGGATCAGTGCCCAAGAGCACTTCGACATGTGCACCCAAGAAGCTGGGTATCGAACCACCGACCCCACAGTTAGGGAATGACCCGCTCTACCTCCTGAGCCACAGCCGCCCCATTTATCTGCTCTGATGTAGGAATAATTATCTAATTCAATAAAAATGTAGGAAAACAACATATGACCACCACAAGTCATAAACAGGCTATTTTCTGACTAGCAGCCAAATTACTCCGCAGGATGTTTTTTATTGGAGGAAAAAGTTCTATAATTTATAAAGACTGGATTTTATTACTTTTTTTCCTATAATGAATCAAATCTGATTCCATTTCTCCAGAATCAGTAATCAAAGTCATTATTTAACAGGTGGTTACGTACTTCCTGTCACTCTGTGTGGTTCCAGGTGAATCCTCTGCAGGCTGCTGCTCTGACGCTTTAGGAGGATCTGACAAAGAGAGTTTCTCCAGAGAAATTGGACTCTCCTCACTGCACGAGACACACAAACAATAAAGGTATAAGTTCCTATTGATTCCAAACCAACATACTTTCAGTTTCACTTGCTTCAATATTCAGTCCTGATCACGTGTCTCTGAACAACACTTCTGCCAATCTTGTCTTTTTTCTATAGCTGACCTTTAACTTCACTGGGATAAAAAAAAAAAAAAACCACTTAACATCTGAACTTGAATGTAAGCTGAAGTTTCAGAGTCGTTCCCAGTATTTACTTTACTTAGAAAGGCAAAACTGAATGAATCCAGTAATTTCAAATCCCAGTCCAGTCTATAATTACCTCAACGTGGTGATTATGTTTTAAATATAGATGTTTACATAGACACACACAAACTCTTCATCTATGACTGCAGAGTGGACTGGTCAACAGAGGAGCATCTGACAGCAAGGGTGTCAGCTGGAAAATGCTAACCTTTTGAGGTCAGCTGTCTTGCTGCCAGGGGTGCTGGCTGGTTCCGAGGTGATGGCTGCGGCGGGAGGAGCCCCGGCATTTTTGTCATCCTCCTCGCTGTCGGATCCCCCAGAGGAACTGCTGTCTGAGGCCATGAGAGGAACCTTTCTCCTTTCTCCTACTGGCTGAGCACCGGAGGAGGCACTAACACCTGCTGACACACAGACACAAAAGATGTTCAGGTTTGTTTAGTACTGTTTTTAAAAGCTTTCACCAACTCTCAGTTGTGACAGGGTCAGCAGTGTCCATCTCCAACAGAGAGGAAGTTAGGTGGGATGGAGTGGATGCAGGCAGACACTCACCACTCTGCCCGTGGTTTTGTTTGGCTTGTTTATCTGCATCACAGCTGCCCGAGTCCACAGGAGAGCTGCACCTGGGATCTGTCTCTGTACTGTAGGAAACCAGAAGGTACAGGATGAAAACGGTCACAACAGAATCTTACACGTGTTCTCTTACTTTATCGTTTTGTTTTGTGTTCATCTTAAAGCCTAATACAAGGCAGTATTACTTACATTTTCAGACTTTTTGTGTAATTGTAAAACTTTCAGAACTAAAAAAGAAAAAAAAAAAACTAAAAGATTTACCACAAAGGCTTCTGGTAAATTCCTGAGAGAAAAGTGGTGTTGAAACAATCACCCTTGAGGCTATGAGCCAAAACATTACTGCCTTCTTATATAAAAGGTCACTAGACTGGTGAAATAGTGTTATCTTGTGCACCAATTCAAACTATGACCTATTAGGCCTATAATAAATTGCTGTTTGTGTCTTTTTTTTTTAGGCAGCTTATGAAATGTGCTCACCCAGATGAAGGCTGGAACTCATTGAAGTTGGCCCAGCCTGTTTCCTGGGTCTCAGCTCCACTCCGAGTTGAGCTGTCCCACCCTGCTGAGGTTTGGGAAGCTGAAGACCCTCCAGAGTCCCTGAAATTCGCAGTCCAGCCTGGACCTGCAGACAAGACGAACAAAATTAAGACAAAAGAGTCTATTGTGCAGAGCTGTTCCTTGTGGGCAGCTGCTGTCCTCTAATGTACCTGTATCTGATGTGTTTTGCTCAGAGTCTTCGTCCTCATCCGAGTCAGATCCGTGGTCCCGTTCCCTATCTCCGTTCTCCAAACTGCTCCTGGAACTTCCCTCTGAGCTTTGGGAGACTCCAAACCTAGAAGAGAGGGATAATGGAGATAAATTGGAGAAAAATGAGAAGGTCCACAAAGACAGGCAGGCTTGTAAACGACTACATGACTTAAACCAAAAAGATAGGGAAACAAATCAGCAGGTTTACCTTGTTCTTGATTTAGCTTGTGTTGCATAGTTGATCTCCTTCTCCTCCCAAATGTCCTCTTCCTCGTCAGCATCATCAAACTGGCGTATCCTCTCTTTACAACATGCTTCAAAAGCAGCTGCATTGGCCTGTGTACAAACCACACATTTGAACGTTTCGATTTTATAGAAACTATATAGCGGCTTAGGCAGAAGTGTGGTCCAGAAATGAATCAGTAGTACAGTAATGTGAGAATATCTGTATTCTTCTACAAAGTAAAAATAAATTCATTCTCTTAACATGATTCTAGAAGACCATTCTGGAGTAATAGTAAAACACAGGCACTTACACTATTATCATCAGCATCTAAATTGAAGTTTATTTCAGCGATTCTGTCAAATGTGGCACTGAGGACAAAAGAAGTCACATGTTCAAATGTTAGCCAGCACCCGGATGTTAAGGATAATTAAATACGTTGAGCAATAAAGAATCAGACACTTACACTAAATTATTACTTTAAAAAAAAACAGCACAGGTTAGGATGTAAAGTTTTGCTTTCTTGAAAGGGCAACAAGCTGTGTTAAAACTTGGATGACTTACTTGATGTTTTCATCATGCTCACTGAACTCCTCATCATTGAACCCGAACTGATCCACAAAGTTGGCAGTCATCTGTTGGATCTGATAGTCAGAGAAGGCCTGGGAGGGCCATGAGAAGAGGTTACTCGAGATGGATATAGCCAAGATTTTATTATTGCTAGTTAACAATGATAGTGCTGAGTCCATCCTACCTGCTGGAGAGACAGGTCATTGGGGAAGGGGCTCTCCAGGTCATCGTCCTCACTGGACGAGTGCATGTTGTGGGTGCTTACCTGCAGGACACAACACAGAGGTATGGTCAGATTTTTTTCCCCCAGTGTTGCAGGGTTCTAATGGCCTTATGAGACATATTTGCCCAAGATTACAGGCAAACACTTAAAAAAAATAAAAAAATAAAAATTGTTCATAGGGAAAGCAGTCAGATATTAGTAACTGTCCTGTGATATAAAGCTCAGCTCATCCTACTGTATTTCCTTTTGATGCTGCCATGCTTTAAAGATTCCCTATGGACTTTCTGAGCTGGATCTCTAATGGGTCCCCATTTGTTTATATCATGGATGCACAGGCAGGCATGTACACACAGGTGACACAAAAGTGTGGCTGTATTAAGGCACAGTACGCGTTCCATTGATCCACAGGTGACAGCAACACATTAAACCTTCAAAGACAAGGGAAAAACAGAGTGCTAGCAAGTAAACATGAATGTAAACAGTGTGGGATTTAAAATACTTGTACAACTAATCTGAACTTGTTTGTTAATGCTCAAGGATATAAAATGTGTTTTGTTGAGTAACACTAAATGTAATGGTGTCTTTAAATCTACTATTGTTTATTAAATAAAACAAAACAAACAAACAAACAAACATGCTTACAACTTCTGTTGTCTATGCTGTCATGTTTATTAAAGGGCACATTTGAAAAACCTGCTCTGACACTGTGCTGGGTTGCTTGCTCCTGCTCTGAACACAACAGGATAACTCTGAGAAAGAAGACCAGGAAATGATAGGGCACTCAAAAAGCTATTTATTCAGAAAAAAAGGGTTCTCTGACCAGCTCGACAGTATTCCTCCTATTAGTTTCTCTCAGGGTCTCGTCCACAAAGCTCTCCCAGCGACCTCTGCAGTCTTCTGGCAGCTCTGTGAGAGTTAACCACACTTTTACTGAACGTTTAGTGACAAGGGTCATGTCTGACATCAGGCCTACTGCAGTATATGCTTACCTTTGATGAGGTCAGTGATCTGAGCCTGTACCGGTCCTTTCTCCAAGTTCTGCACCACCATGTTGGCAATCCTGGTCAGATGACCCATGTTACCTCTCCTGGTGCCACCCTCAGCCCTGAAATACACGCTTTGGATTACCTTCAACACATTAGTTCTACTGCAGCACCACGATTTCACCTGTCATCACACATCTGTACTGCACTTATGTTGGAAAACATAATGCATGCAATACAAAACACAAAGCCAGTAAGTTAATATTTCGAGTTTTGATAGGCTTAAGTATATAACTTTAATACATATTTTGCAGGACCTGCAGAGCAGAAAGTGCAGCTGCACAGAAATGGTGCCGTGGTAGGAAATGTGTTACTTTAATAATGCTTACTGTATTTTATCGTTCTCCTCCCAAGCGTCAAGGATCCTCTGTACCAGTCGACACTTCTGGAATAGCTGAAGGGTGAACAGATTTAAGATGACAAATTTTTTTTACAAGAAATTAAAAACAGCTATGGCTGTCCCTCATCAGATTAGTCTTGCTGTTGTCAGCTCTGGGTGTTCTCGACTGATGCAGAGCCCTAAAAAGGCCACAAAGCGAAAGAGGTTTTGGGTGTAATATGTCATGCTCAGGGTACCGAGCTGCTTAAGCCACCTACATGTGCCACAAGGGCATTGTGGATTGAGGTCTGTGGGTCACTGCTCTTGTCCGTCTCTGCTGTCTCCCCCTGCCCCTCTGGGTTAGACGCTGCTGGCTTCCCATCGTGGTTCTGCAGGCCTGGGCTGGGCCTGTCTTCTGATGAGGGGTGGTTCAGGATAGCTGCCACACACAGTTCCACTTGGAAGTGCAAAAAATTGTTCCAAGAGTATCTGAAGAACAGATCCTATACAGAGAGAGGGGGATGGAGGGAGGGAGGGAGAGATAACAGTCTTTATTTAAAGCATTTCAACTTATTACTACAACACGACATGGTTCTGTGCCTCTCAATCATAAACATAAAAAAGGCCATGTTGGTAGAATCTGGACCAGGAATGACCTCTCCAGTGCCCCCTTGTTGAACTGCTCCAAAGCAGCCATACCCACTTCCCTTTGTTCAGGTGGTATGATAAAGTAAATAGTGCTTCCCTGCCCCATGACTAATCCTGCACAAATCTGATGCAGTGTTTTCAGGAACACAAACAGAATCAGGTCAAAACATCCTCTAATACACCTTCTAAAGAAAGAGTTCAAACACATCTTATTCCGTATGTGTGCAATAACAAAAAGCAGCTACAGATTTCCAGTGTGCAGAATCAAGCAAGGCTGAGCCTACCAGTAGTAGGTCCAAGGTGGCAAGATTGCAGAGCTCCTGGCAGATACTGGGGTCAGTGGTCTGCAGTAGGGCGGCCACCAGGCGGGCCACGTGAAGGCGGGCGTTCCCCAGTGGCTGCTCTAGAACGCCAACGGTTGTCAATATTGCACTTTTCTGTAGATGGAGTAACAAAAGTGCATCAACAAATGTGTGGCCACAAAATGCTGTTTTGATACCAGTATACAAAAACCCAGAACTTCAATGCTACAACTGTACCAGAGGGGAACAAAGCTATGTAGCGAGTTACTGCACATCAAATTAAATGTGCGAGCTATAGGGGCCACCATTTAACTTGCAAAAATATTCTGAACAATGGGATTAACTACTAACACTTCCACAAAAATCATATAACTAACAATTTTTGTGTACTTAGGTTTGGAATTCATTTTGCTTCATGACTAGGTAGTAACTGTGTCTTGACCTTGGGGGGATCCAGAAGAAGCTGCTGGAAGTTCTTTAAATGGGGCTCAATGGCATTTAAAATACTGCTGTTGACAGTGTAAGACCTTTCATAACCCTGAGAATACAGATCCATCAGCCCTTCCAACCTGGGAGACACAAGGAGACAAAAAAAAAAAAAAAAATTCAGGCAACAAGGCTTGAAATTACAAACATTATACTAACCAAGTGCCTGCATCACAAATTTGCCATGAGGTCTTATTGCTCAGAAGACCAATGTGACTAAGCTCCCAAAACCTTCACAGGAAGCGTTTTGACTCACCCTGACCGCCTAGTCTCCAGTAAGGTAAGTAGCACTTGAGTTCCGTTAACGATGGAGGCTTCGCTCCTCTCCCCTTCAAACAAGTTCTTGAGGAGCCCCGCTACATTGTCCTGCCTGAAAGACAGATTTATGCTGTAGCAAATTCCTGAAACTAAAACTTTAATGATTAAGGCATGCTATTGATGTGTTCTAGAGCTGAAACAAGTAACTCAAGTGTCCTATTATGCATTCATTCATTTTCTACCGCTTAATCCCTGAGTGTCCTATTAGTACACAAGTATAATGAGAACAGTGAGAATCCTCAGTTTGCCAGTTATCCTAAATGTTTATGGGACTGCTTAGCTGACTGTACAGACACCGTTGTTCTAATTCCAGGGATAATGTACATCTGCCTCTGATGTTAAACTACTCAGACGTTAGTCTTGGGAGGACAGTGAGAATCCAGTCTGCCACAGCCACTCATGTATGTTGCTACTTGTACTGTCATGTAATTGTTGCTTTTAAGTAATATTTTATGTTTTATCTAATCTGCATTCAGTTTTATCAATATATACATTTTAATGTTTTATGCATCTGTGTGCACTGTGTTAAGCACTTTGAATTGCCGTTGCATATGAGAATGTGCTATATAAATTATCTTGCCTTGCCTGTTACTCTGCTTTTGTTGACACTGAGCTGTGGAAACGGGTGAGAAGTTCTAGGGCCAAGAAAAACTCAAACTTGCAAAAACAACAAAGAATCAAAATATCTGTCAAACAGGCTCTGCAAACAAATGTTTGTACACACACTACAGCCTGGTGTTTACTTTTTAAGAATTCTTCACCCCAGATTGGGACATTTCCAAACCTGCAGTCAGCTACACAATAGGCCTTTAGTGTGTTTACAATCAGTGCTTGGGTGGACATGTCAGATCAAACAACTTATCACAGCTTTACCAAGTCTCATCTTACACCGATTCAAACAAGGGGGGGGGGAGAAGAAAAACAAAAGCATAAAATGAACCGACCACCTTGGCAACCATTACAGGTCAAAGGTTAGATTAGTTTGGCCACCTAAATAGCCAGTCTGGTGCTATTTATTATTTCATCTCTAATGTACTATAGCCAGACAAACACCGGGTTTTTCAGTACACACTCATTCTAAATAGAACTACCTCAAAACAGAAAAAGTTGGGATGGTACGTATAATCAAAATGAACAAAATAGTAATTTGTAAGTCATCAGTGTCCTGTATTAGACTGAAAACAATATAGCAGCACATTATTTGATGTGATACCTCATCATTTTTATTGTGTTCAAAATAAACACTCATTCCAATTCTGATGCTGGCAACACATTCCAAAAAAAGTTGGACAGTAAAGCATTTACTACAGTGTGATGTTACCATTCCTTTTCACAACATTTACAGACTAAAGACACCAAGTGATTAAATGTGTCGGGTGTAATTTTGTCCCATTCTTCCTGCAAACAAGTCTTAATGTGCGCAACAGCTCTGGGTCTTCCTTGACACAATTTACGTTTCAAACTGCGCCACGCATTCTCTATTAGGGACAGGTCAGGACTGCAGGCAGGCCAGTCCAGCACTCGCACCCTTTTTCTCCACAGCTATGCCTTGGTAATGTGTGCAGCTTGAGGTTTTGCATTGTCTTGTTGAAATATGCATGGGCGTCCCTGGAAAACGTGTACTCTTGAAGGCAGCATAGGTTGCTCCAAAATCGGAGTATTTTTCAGCATTAAAGTTGCCATCACAGAATTGTAAGTTACCGTTGCCAAGGGCACTGACAAAACCCCAGACCATGACAGACTCTGGCTTTTGGACTTGTTGCTGGTAACAGTCTGGATGGTCTTTTTCACCTTTGGTCCGGAGCACACAGCGTTCATTCCTTCCATAAAGTCCTGAAATACTGATTCATCTGACCACAGTACACGTTTCCACTGTGTGATGATCCATCCCAGATGCCTCTGAGCCCAGAGCAGTCAACTGTGCCTCTGGACACTGTTGACCCAGTACAGCTTTAAGCAGCATTTATGGATGTTACTACATATTGTAGTGCCTGACACAGCTGTGCCAGAGTAATCATGGGCCCATTTGATTATACAGTGAGGAACAGAAGTATTTGAACACCCTGCGATTTTGCAAGTGTTCCCACTTAGAAATCATGGGTGTTCAGGTGTTCAAATACTTATGTTCAGCAGTGCAAGACAAATAAATTCTTTAAAAATCATACAATGTGATTTCCTGAAATTTTTTTATTATTATTCTGTCTCTCAGAGTGGGAATGTACCTACAATGTGAATGTCAGACCCCTCCATGATTTCTAAGTCGGAGAACTTGCAAAATCGCAGGGTGTTCAAATACTTCTGTTCCTCACTGTATCACTCATAGAAGAGTGGCGATTCTTGATGCAGTGCCGCCTGAGGGATCAGAGAGCACAGTCATCCAACTTAGGCTTGTGCTCTCGCCCTTTACGCACTGAAATCCCTCCAGGTTCCTTGGATATTTTAATGACGTTATGAACCATAGAGGGTGACATATCCAAATCCCTTCCTATCTTTCTCTGAGGAACATTGTTTTTAAACATTTCAATAATTTTCTTACACGTATGTTGTCAAACTGGTGGTCCTTGGCCCATCTTTGCTCTTAAAGGGCTTGGTCTTTCCTGGATGCCACTTTTGTACCAAATCATGATTGTAATCACCTGTTTCAAATGGAATCATCATTTCATTGTTGTACCTCATTAGTAGCCCTGAAATGCAATCGCCCCAACTTTTTTTGGAATGTGCTGCAGTGAGGGTTTATTTTGAACAAAGGATAAAACTGATGAAGTGTCACAACAAATAATGTGCTGCTGTATTGTTTTCAATGTAATACAGGACATAGATGATTTAAAATTATTTTCAGTTTTAATTTTACATACTGTCCCAGCTTTTTATAATTTGGGGTTAATATAAGTAACTGACAGTCCTCATTTCTACTGGGCAGGGATCTATTACGATGCATGTGGGAAACAGTTTTGTGGCTTCATCCTCCACTGGGAGCATCTCAGAAGCACAGTAGCTTGTGTGGTGCAGAATTTTCCTTGATTTCTAAGCTACTACAGTGGGTAAGTAGATACATAGTTAACTGGTATTTTGTCAGTTTTAATTGTGTTTTTGTTCTTACTTTCTACTTTGTTGTACTGTAGTATACAGACAAAGACTACATTTAAGTTATGGAACACGTATCAAAAATTTGTGGCTGTGTTTTACTTCTTAAAAATACATACATTTTTTTTTGTATCTGTGTTTCACATATTGTGCCTGCTAGCAGGAGAAAAACGCTAGCATTTCTTCTTCTGCTTGAAAGGCAGTTGATGTTGTAATGTGACTAGTTTGTAGGCTATAACCAGCTTTACTGAAAGTGCTACGTGATTGGTGAGTTGAATTGTTTTCAGCTGATGAAGTGGCATCTGTCAAAAATAGACTAGATGTGTATCTTTAGCGGAACATAAAAGAGAGCCACTTCTGAGACGTGCTGCAGAGTTCCAGATACAATCACAAGAATTGTCTAGACTGACTGCAATCAGCTCTGATGACCACATTGTAGACGGAGTGTGACACATCATGCCCGAGGGGTTAGATTCTGTTAAAAACTGGATATGACATTTACTCTTCCTCATTCAAAATGTAACGAGGCACAGTAACTTACGACTCCAGTACAGCCAATAGTGGGTCAACCTCCACATTCTCCTGCATCTGACTGGCCTGGTCTCGACTAAGGCGGATGATGTCACAAAGCGTTTGGGATGCATTTGATTGTCTCTGAAAGGTAAATTCACTGAATTAGAAAAGCTGATGGCTCCTTTAGGGTTTGTTGATCTGACAATGCATCATGGCAACATAGTGACAGGTCAGCTCCCAGCAATTCCAACTCTCACCTCCTCATCTTTACCACTATGGATGAGCTCTGTAAGTCTCTGTACCAACCTCTCCTCATTTAGCCACTGAAATGGAGGAAAAAATAAGCTGCATTAGAAACTTTCACATTGTTCAAATTGTTTTCTCAGTAGACGTAAACAACCATGTTTCGATAGCTTACAAGGAGAACCTCCTGTCTCAAGGAGGCAGGCTCTACACAACTGATGAGGCGAAGCAGCAGATCCATCATGGCAGAGGCATCAATATGTTTCAGCACCAGACCAATGAAGCCTTCCTTTTTCTTTAGAAAGGTAATCACCTGTAAAATTAAAAAGTGCTTTCATTTCTACACAGCGGTGTACTGTAAGTCACTTTTCAGCAGTATGGTGGATTAACAGTGCTTTCGACTGCCTATTTACATGCTTTATTCAAGAAAGTGTTCTATCATCTTTTTCATTGTACCTGTTCAGTTTTCCTGGCAATGAGGTTGCCAATGGTTTTGCTGAAAAAGCTGGCCAGTAACGGGTTGAGGGGCGGGTCCTGCTCCAGGAAGTGGTAGAGCATCTCGAGGAGAGATTCATCCCCACCCAGCTTATCATTTATAATGGACACATCTGATGTCAGGAGCTCACAAGCAATGTTGGGAAATCTTATAAGAAAACAGAATGATCAATGAGAGGCAGAGGACATTTTAATTGTGATTAATTATGCATACCTATAATGAAATTCAGGGTGTTTATATGGGAGATTAGTTATGAATTATTGATAAATTATTGCTTGAGTTGTACTGTTGTTGGAATATTGAGAGTGCAGACACTCAGCTGATTTAGGCATTAAGTGATGCTTGAACACAGGACAAGAAGAAAGCAAATACAAGGATAAAAAAACTGCTTTCCAGTGTATTGACAATTTTTTATTTTCTCCTTTTAAGAGAGTATACAGTGCTGTGAAAATGTATTTACCCCCTTCCTGGTTTTTTTTTTTTTTGCATATTTGTCACACTTAAATGTTGCAGATCATCAAACAAATTTAAATATTAGACAAAGATAAACCAAGTGAACACAAAATGCAGTTTTTAAGTGATGATTTTATTTATTAAGGGGAAAAGCTATCCAAACCTACATGGCCCTATGTGAAAAAGTAATTGCCCCCCTTGTTAAATCATGACTTTAATGTGGTTAAGCACATTTTTTTTGGAAAGCTGAGTTAAATTTCACTAGCCACACCCAGGCCTGATTACTGCCAAACCTGTTGAATCAAGAAATCACTTAAATAAAACCTGTCTGACAAAGCGAAGTAAGCCAAAAGATCTCAAAAAGAAAGACATCATGCCACAATCCTAAGAAATTCAGAAACAAAGTAATTGACATCTATCAGTCTGACAAGGATTACAAAGCTATTTTCTATTTGTAGTTTATAATAGCTGTACTGACTTTGTTTATATGTTGTATTCTGTACTGTGTATAACTCATAACTTTTGTGGTGGGACTCACTTAAAGCGGCTCCTCTCCTCCAGGTCAGCAGGTGGCTCTGTGGTGATGAGGCTGACCAGCTCCTGCATGCAGTGGTCCTGGGAAAGGAAGAGCAGCAGTCGACGGTTTTGGGCCTTACACTCCTGCAGGACGTCATCCTCCTCCATCAGTTCTCTCAGTGTCACGTCCTCCTTGTCCAGCAGCTGGTCGATGTGGGAGGTGGTGTGCAGGTCAAACTTCCAAAACATGGTGGCTGCTGGGATGGGGGACAGAGCCCTAGATCATTTGACAACAGAGTGAGGAGATGGTAAAGGAGAAAAAAAAACAGAGGTGGGGAAGGATGAGGCAACACAGGGAGGCCCAGCAGTGGCCAGAGACAAAAAAACAAAGGCGTAGGAAAGGGAAGAGTGGACAGTAGGTGGGGAAGGAAGCAGGGGAGATAAACTAATGTAAACAAAGATGTAAGCCTGAGAGTTAAACCAGTAATAGCTAGAACAACTCACCACTTTAACATGACTACATTATATATGGACTGTAATATTCTTGTATTAACATATGCATAACATGAACACAGTTACATTAAGCATGATCAAGTTAAGAAGTATTCAAATTTTAGGGAGCAATAATATGGAAATTTTAATGAAACATTTTGGGTGAAAATTAAGCTTTATTAAGGATTCCACAGGACTTTGGAATAGAAACTACAAACGTATCACTGTTCTTTCATTTCACAAGGCTCTTTCATGTAAAGACATAGAAACCAATCTGAAATTGGCAATGCTGCACCCTCTTGGCTAAATTTGCCTTTGTGGCTATCACCATGTAATCTACATTATCAACATAACAGAAAGATGGCGTATGGGGTTAAACACTAGAGGGTAGGCTGTGGAGCACAGAGAGAGGGTAGACTCTTTCCTCACCAGCTCTTAAATTCAAGCAAACCACTACACTGCAAACTACTTTTCTGAGCACTCTTTTTATCCCCAGCTGACAGAGACAGATACAGTATCTGACTGACCGGGACATGACAATGTACTCATCAGGGTGTGTACAAGCACAGGAACTGGCCCAGTCTGAAATCTGCAACGCTGCACCCTCCTCACCCTCCTTAATGTGTATTTATATGGATAGTTGCAAATATAAAAATATATTTATAGAGCACAAAATATATTTGTTTGCGCAAACCAAATTATGTTCCTTATAATGTCTCTTTAAAATATCATTTATGTGTCCAAAAAACATTTTCTTGCCCCCATAATGTCCTGTTCTGTGCTCAGAAATAAGGCACAAATAAAATGCTATACTAATGACTAAGGTAGGCAGCCTTGAGGAATGTAGCAATGCCACAACTTGCAGGTCACTGAGATTCCTGAAGGAGAGAAGGGTCCACATGTTACAAGATTCATGATGACCTTCTTCCATGGACCATAAGGATTACAGAATCAGAATCTGCTTTATTGGCCAGGTGTGTCTGACACAAAAGGAATTTGATTTTGGTACATCAGCTCTCAATGTGCATCTACATATCCCCATGCAAGGCAAGTAAACAGTAAACCAGCATAAGGCTGTGTAATATAACAAAATGAACAGTATTAACAAGCAACAAACAGTGCAAACAATGCAAAACAAGCAGTATAACAGGCTGTAAACAATGCAGACAGACAAGGAATGCTCATTGTGAAATGACCTGAACCTGAGCTTTCAGCTTTTCAGAGTAGCTCCTCTTTGCTGCTCTGATCTCCCTTGTCAGTGTGTTCCTGGCCTGGCTGTACAGAGTCCTGTCCCCACTTCTGTAAGCCTCCTCTTTAGCACAACAAAGCTGCTTGAGTTTTGCTGTGAACCAGGGCTTGTTGTTGTTGTATGTGCAGAAGGACTTGGTGGGTACACACACATCCTTACAAAAGCTGATATAGGATGTCACAGTGTCAGTGAGCTCGTCCAGGTCTGTAGCTGCAGTCTCAAATACACCCCAGTCTGTGCAGTCAAAGCAGGCCTGTAGCTCTGACTTAGCCTCCTCAGTCCAGATCTTCACTGTTTTGACCACAGGCTTCGCAGCTTTAAGTTTCTGCCTGTAGGTTGGAATAAGATGGACCATACAGTGATCAGAGTTTCTAGCTCCAGGCTAGTTATCTGTTCTGCCAGGAGCTGTAATGCGCTAGTGTGGGCCTGCGGCTTTAAATAGGCACCTACCAGGATGAAGCTCGAAAATTCATGAGGAGAATAGAAGGGTTTGCAGTTGATAAAACGAGTCTAAGTCTGTGTTACATGTCCTCTGTAGCACTGTGACATCTGTGCTTCAACCTTCATTTATGTAGAAACAGATTCCACCTCCTCTCATTTTCCCAGACAGCTCCGTTATGCGACGCATTCTGTACACCTGGAAGCCTGGTACTTGTATTGCGCTGCCCGCGATCAAGTCGCTCCACCAGGTCTCCGTGAAGCACAAAGCAGCAGAGTGTGCAAAGTCAGAGTTAGTCCTGTTGACGAGAAGAATTTCATCCATCTTGTTGACCAGGGAGCGAATATTTGCTAGGTGGATGGACGGGAGTGGAGTCCAGGTCCCTCTCTCTCGTAGCCTTACTAAGGCGCCCACACACTTGCTACGCCGGCGTTTCTTCCAGATCCCGTAGATTGCAGCTGCACCTCCGATCAGAATGTCCATGCAGCATTCTTCGTTCACAAAAATTGGAGAAGGGTAGTTCGGTGTGAGTTGTCCAATATTTAACAGTTCTTCTCAGGTAAAAGTAATCTGGGATGGCCGAGAAAACAAAGAAAAACAACAAACACAAGAGAGCACGAGTAACCAAGGCTGCCATTGCTGTTGCCGCCATCTTACAGCACCTGAAGATTTAGTGCTGTTGGAGAGGGATCACCACACACCAATACTCAGAATCAGAATCACATACAAGGAATTTGACCCTAGCACAGAGGCTCTCAATGTGATTTTAAGGCAGCAGGGAATAGAAGATAACAATGCTTTAAATAAATAAATACCAAACAATACATCCTTCAGGTCTCCAGAAAGAAGTCACTTTCCTGCATGGTCAAGAAGTTCACATTTTATCAGATCTCACCCAAGAAGTTGGGAAACAAAAGCACAGCTGTAACTGAGGTAAAGAATAACACCGGGCTGGTTTCCTGTTTTCGTGTTGTTGTTTTTGTTTTTCCCTGATTCTTTTTGTTCGTTGTACTATGTGGTGGTCTTTTTTTCCATTTCACAGGGTCAGAGCTACAGTCGTTTCACTAAGTATTCAGACCCCTTTTTGCACAATTTATTGTATATTTCATTTCAAATGGATAAAAAATGACATCTTGCCCATCAAACTAGCCCCATTAAGACCTAATAAGTGAAAATATGTTTTTGGCAGAAGTTTGCAAAAAGTTTTAAGAAGAAATCTCTCATTTACAGACTCTTAATTCTGTTATCTTAAGACTCTTAATTTACAATTATCTAAAATGATGACAGAGAGATTACTGTGATCCAAATAAATGTAGTCATAGTCTGTGCTCATACATACCAGTGGATGAAATGTGGATATCTTTAATCAGACCTCCCCCACGGGCAGGCAGGCATTTGTGTTTGTGCAGACGACAGAGAGTGTGGTGAGGCCTGGCATTTATCAGCATGGGTCTCCTGTTAAAATGCAGACCTCTTAAGGAGATGAGACACTGAGAGGCTCACCATAACCTGCACAACACAAAAAACACAGAGAACATTAATCAATGAGATTTAAGAAAAAATAACACGGTCAGCATACCGTTCAGACATCATTTTAGATCTGCATAAATTAAGTGAATGTATACATGAAGAGATTCTATGTATGCTTTACACCACTGTGAAGTGTCACCATCCCTATATCACCAGCCCAAAGTTGGTGATATAGGGACTGTACAAAGGTTTTAGGCACTTTAGATGTTTAGATTCTTCTCCATCACACAGTACCATCAGGGAGGTGCCTGATCAGTCCTAAACACATTCTACAGCATGACAATGACTGCAAACATACAACTAGCGTCATAAAGAACTATCTTCAATGGCAAGAAAAACAAGGAGTGCCACAACAGATAGTATGGACCTCACAAAGCCCAGATATTAACATTATGAAGCCAGTCTCGGATTACATGAAAAGACAGAAGACACTGAGAGAGACTCAATCTACAGTAGAACTGCAGTTCTCCAAGATACTTGGAATAATCAACTTGCCAACTACTTTGGAACACTAGGCAAAAGTGTACCTAATTGTTATGTCTTCTGATGTTTCATGTCACTAGGGCGACCAGTGTGGCTGAAAAGAGATAACATCTTAGTTACTGCAAGGAAATAGAGGGCTTGGGCTGTTCTATTGCTACCTACCATTGGGTTTTATTTAACAGGGTGGCCTGCATTTCCCCCATGTAATACAGTCTATGAGATCATTGGGTATGCATTTTAGCATAGGTTATGGCTAGAAAACAGTGCTGCTTCTTATGGGGCCCTGAAGATTTTTGATGGTGTGTCCTGATATGCCTCTTTTAGACCATATGATGGGTCAAGCATCATTTAACTTGAATACCAAGCATCCACGGGGAATGCATTCTTTGGCACATTTTTTTCAATAGTTGTAACTGTAAAAAAAAAAATTGTTTTTAGACTTTCTGGCTGAGATGACAGCACCCACACACAAATTAGCCCGTTCTCCATCCGTGGCACCTGAACTCACACGAGCAATAAGAGAGGATGACAGAGAATGATTTCTGATAAACTTCACACAGTGTTTCATCAGGAATACTATTTGTTTCATTTAGATTTTACATTTGCCTCCAGGAAGATATTTAGCTTTTATATGAATTTTGCTATTGCAGATATACTGCTACTCTAGAACTATTTTAATATATATCACCACTTCCACATCACATCACTTCCTTTCTCTGCCTCCCCCCATCCTCCTCCCTGTGTATTTATTCTGCTTGTGTTATTTTCTAATAGACAAATGGGTGTTTTGTAAAAATGTTCGTAAAGTTTTATGCTTTTTTAAGTTATATATGATTGATAAAGTTCAAATGTAAGAAGATTGTATAAGGGAAGATTCTCTACAAAAAAAACATGTCTTATATTCTCTTATAATCTATTTTGTGAACTTGTTCTATTTTATGAAAATGTATCAGGATATATAGTCTATAGGCACATACAACTGTCAAGCCAGACTTTACAAAGTTTATCCGAAAGACATATTAGGCTATGGCATATCGGTGTTTAGGTCTGGAAAAGCTCACAAAACATTATGCACGGTTCCCAGGCTGAGACACAAAAAAACATTTTAACTACACTGAAAGCATACACACCTGTTGTCTGCATGCTTATCACACTATACTTAGACAACTGCTGAACTAGATTTGGTCAAGGTCTCCTTCTCATCAGCACCATAACTGAGGCTTTTACATGCCTACTATCAGAAGACGGTAAGAGGAGAACACATCTTTAAATAACGAAGAACAAGTATTAGAGGCTTTTGTTTTTCTTCATTGTGGTTGCTGTGGCGCCCATTCGAAACAACCCAACACACCAGCAGTGACAAAGAGAAAAAAACAAACAGTATGTCTGCTGGCTTTGTCAAACCTAACAAAGTTTTCTGAGCACCATGCTACCAATTGTTGGTGATGGAAGTTAAACTGAGGGAGGAAATAAAAGTGCTTCCTCTTTTTTCTTTTCCTTTTTTCCTGAGGAGGACGTTCCTTGCACATGGAGCAGCAGCAGCATCTGGTATACATTTACAGAGTACACAAATGCAATAATAGCCTCTTGAATGCTCCCCGTGGACACTGAGCAAATGCTTGACTTTACATCCAAAATAGAACCCACCAGAGGCAATTGCAACAAAAACTGTCTACTGGCATATATAACAGACAATAAAAAGAGGAACAATGGTGTACATAAAGGGCATACATGTGGATGTTGTGAGACAACAATAGCCTGTAAAGACAAGTTAAAACGGTAAAATCAAGCAAAAGGGACTTCGACATACACTTCGCATGAGCTCTTCTTCACATGCTGAATGCAAATAAAGCCGCAACTAAATGTTTAACAGTGCTACCAAGTGATCAACCAATTTACAACAGTGCACTTCAGAGGATAAACTACAGTTTTACTCAGCTTGTTCCTGCTTACTTACACTTAGATGCACTGAAGTTGTAAAAGTAGATGGGCAGACCTGTATCTAATGGCTGATACACAGATCATGGTCTCAGAATACTGAAAGTGTTCTTTAAGAATAAAAGCCAGTGAGTTTATTTGTGCTTTATAATACTCCTTAATAAATGAAAAGTTCAGAGCATTTCAACAAATCCCATTATTCTTTGGGTTTATTGCCCAACAAAAATAAATAAATAAGCCATAGCTTCAGACTCTGAAAAGTTGAGATGGGCACTTGCCTTTTTTTTTTTAACTTAACTTTTTCTTTACTTTAACTTAGATAAGTAGTATATTTTAACTGAGTAACATCTGATTTCCTCACTTATAATAGTGTGGTACTGAAGAGGGTCCTGTTTCCCCAAGACTGTCTAACAATGAGATACATATTGGTGTGTAACTAAACAAATGAAAACTGAGCTGCCGCAGCCTTGGCATGTAGTGCCCACTGACTAGGGGGTTGGAGATCGGATTTCTGTTTACTTCAACTCCAGTGGAGACAGCAATACCAAATAACACAAGACCAAAAGAACAGATTAGCGTTACAGTGATTACAGTCCTCGTGGTTAATTACAATCTCCACCACTGTGTTTTAACCAGAGGTCTCTTTCTATCCATAGGTAACGAACGTTAACCTGGCCTAGCTCAACTGAGCACAGTTTCACTGCTGTGTCCTCAGCCAACTTCGTATGATTGTATTGAACAACACTACCTATTAGCTAGTTATTTAACTACTTGATAATAGCGAACATTGAAATGCATGCACTATAACAAGGAAAATATCAACGAGGAAGATAAATACGTCATCCTCAATTACACTTAATGTTAACTGGTAAACAATCTAGCGTCTATTAATAATCTTAACATATTCCATTAGCAAATATAGCCAACATTAATGAGATTCAACATTGTTTGGTCATTTTTAAATTGACTTCAAAAGTTAAACAACTTAGCTAGTTAAAAGTTCACGTTAGTTCCTCCTTTGCGCTGATTAGCACGTAAGCTAATTAGCTACTAACGGGTAACGTGTGCCGAGCTGAGTTAGCAAACTCAAATAGCTCTCCAACTTGGGTTCAACTTTGTCGATGCTGCAGCATAATTAACGCTAGCTAGTTGCTCAAACTTATGACATTCTTGTCATCCAAAACCTACCTTTTAAGTGAAAGTCTGCTGCTGTTCCTTCTGTCTGTATTAGATTGTTACTGGAGTTTTCGTCAACCAGCCAAGTCACTAGCTATCCAGCTAAATATTAGCTATCTGTGTTAGCTAAGATACATTAGCCGATGAGCGAATAGTGATTTGTTTTGAAGAAGGGGTCAGTCTGCGACAACACAGGCTAATGTTAGCTAGCTTAACTCAGCTAACGTTAGTCAAAGGTGGCTCTGAACTATATCAAATACACAGTTCACCAGCGTTGACGGCTGCTTGACATTTATAGCAATACCCGTTATTTCAGATATAGGTTAGATTGTACGAATCGTAATCACGCACAAAGTAACTCAAATGCGGGTCTAAGTTTAGCATGCAAAGCAGGAAAAACTCAGTCATATTTTTCGAATCAAAATGGCGACAGGGTTACGAGAGCGCGCACAAGACACGCGGGGTTGTGCATCGACTTCAAACAGTGCACTGAGCTCAGCAAAACATTTAAGAGTAGGCTACTGAAAGATGCGACAGTGCAACACTGTTATACCCACTTAAACTTTGTGTAAGATTCTCAGGGTCTTCACATAAAACATGTCTTATAATGTATCTCCAGGCAACCTATATACGTGTTATTAAATGGTACTGACCTTCGTACTTTATGGCATTTAAACTATAAAACACAGATTTGATGGATTATATTACTTTATCCATAAATGTTGTTTAATTAGAGTGAGTTTACTCAGAGCACAATGAAAAGTGCTATTTTTACCCTCTTATCATCGGTGTCAAAAGTGTTTTCTGAGCCTGACCTCTAACCTTTAAAGATGATTACGTTAGTGTGTTTATTACAAACAGATAAGCATGGTCAACAAACTTTGCCAGAGTAAGACAGTCAGGGTAGTCAGATCTGCAAAATAAAGTAAGCATTTTTAACTGGCAGTCTTCTTGTTATTGTTTGCACTACTGTCACTGATTGTACATTAATTTGTACAAATTAATTGTACAATTTGATTGTAATCTCTGCATTATATTGTGTTGTTGTATCTTCCTTCACCTTCTGCTTTAAAGTGCCTTAGATTTGTGATTTTACTACCTATTTAGATTTGTGTTATTGCTCATCTACTTTATATTTCCCTTGTATTATGTGGCATTCAAGTGAATGGCAAAGTAAAAATTTCATTGTACAGGGAAACATGTTTCTGTGTGTGAGAAATAAACACTTTGACCAAACACTTTGACCTTGACCTACATGGTTTGAGTCATAGCCTATTAGGTTAGTTTTCTTATTGTTTTTTATTCTATTTTTACTCTACTTTTATTCTATTTTAGTTTCCTAAATGGTATGGCATTCAATACTAGATGAGAGAGAAACGGTTTTGTATGTCCTGCACATAATATATATTGAATTAACAATAAAAATCTTTGATCTCTTTGAGTTCTCTTAACTAAGGTGAATTGGGTTGAAAGACAATGTGTTTTAGGTGAGTGTCACTCACCTGAACTGACAAAATGTAACCTTATAGGACCAAAGTCTGAGTCCGTTCAGGCTTGATTGTTTTTATTGTTTAAAATTTGATGTCTGTGGTATACCAATTCAGTTTGATCATTTTTTTTACTTGACTTGAATTTGGATTTGAAAATTAACAACTAAAATTGAGCAACCTGAACATTTGATGTGAACCCCCCAAGAATAATACTTAATATAAAGCTTTTGAACTTTTAAGATGGAATATGGTTTTTAATATAATTTCTAATCCTTATGTCCTTGCTTTGCTTCCATATAGGCTTGCAAAGTGCAAATTAATTATTTTGACAGACTTTTTAGGCAAGAAACAAATAATATTATGAAACAGTAATGTGAATGCAAAAACCCCTTCCTCTGCTATAAAATGGCAAAAAGTGTTTTATGTGATCTGAGATTTCAAGTTTTTGTTTGTTTGTTTTGTCAGTTTGTCGTCTTTTTTTGTTTTATAGCCTAGAGCTGCTGATACAACTTTATGATCATTTTGGAGGCTGTAGTTCATGGTGCAGAGAATTGTACTGGATAGGTGTTTCTAATATTAAGGTGGTGTACAAATATTCGAAACAATTCTCTGTGTAAGGTGGTGAAACTCAACAGCAAACTACAGCCTCCAGAATGAAAATATATTTTAAAGGGCCCATGGCATGCTTTTCCTTGTTTTTTTTTTAACTTATCAACAATCTTACAACAGTGAATGATAATCTTAGAGTGGCCTAAAGATCAAAAAATGAGGTGAACATATGTTCTAGTATTTCTATGCAGAAGTAACTCGGTTTATCCACGTCTCACAAACTGTCACTTGCGAGACTTTTTTTTTTCTACCCAAATAAAATATTACGTGATAGTTTAAGAATCTCCTTGAATGGGCATAAATCCAGGCAGTTGCACATTCATGTGAGCTTGCCTGACATCCACCAGCTCTAATATAAAAGCAGAATTTTTTGACTGCATTCAGTTTTGTGGATCTATTTTACCTCCTGCTGCCTGCACAGTGACCAGAGGATGTGAAGGAAAATACAGGGCCTGAGGCTACTGCATGTCCAGGAATGCTCCTGTACAGGGACTTGCTGTTTTACCTGATAGGTTCCAACCTACAAGCAGCCGGCCACTGAAGCCACCATTGTTGTTAGTGATCAGCTAATCAATGCTGGATTCCCCCGGAGCACAGTACCTGTTTGTTTTGAGTTCTTGAGGCCAGTGTCTCTTCGGCATGCGATGTTTTGCTGGGGAACAAGCAGATTAATGACCTATGATGTTATTGTTGGAGCTACCTGTTGCTATTAATTTCACTACTTTGGGAATGTACGTGGTTGTGTGGGGGAAAATGCAGTGAGCACCGGTTGGATTTACCACCTTGGAGCTACTTGAAAGGGAGTGATGTTTCGACTACTAGGTGGAACTTAACAGTAAGTTTAAAAAAAACACACACATTACATGTTTGTTAACGTGTTGTTTCTATAATTTTAGAAAGAACTATTGTAAGGCTGGAGAAGTTACTATGTCTGCATTATGCCAGTTAAAATATGGGGTTTTTAAATTACCCGCTTTGTTTGTGTTACACATCTCTTCTCATACTGTTGTTTACCTATCTATGGAGGAGAAATTCAAATTAATTAATGCCATGGCGTTCGTTGTGCTGTCCACTTCGGACACAACACGGGCAGCAAGACTTCTGTGGGCTCACAAACTATCCTGTCGTTTTTAGGAAGAGGCTTTTTGGTTTTATTATTCAAAGCAGTTTCAAATAAACAAACAAACAAACAATCACACTCCCTTATGGTAGCATTCATATCCCTTATTGTGTCTTGTCTTCGTCCGTCCCACAATGCATTGCGTTCCTTCGTTGGATCATGGACCAAAGCGGTAAGTAAAGCATCAAGTGGGGTCGATGTTAGCAAACTGGTCTTATGTGATTTATTTTATTTTATTTTTTTACATAGCCATAGTTCTTGTTATAACAGATGGCGATAAAACATCCACGCAGTATACGGTTTTGCTACGGCATCTCGTTATCTTCTAGAGTATAGTTAATGCTAACATGGTTCTTGCTAGCTAAAAACTCGCTAGCCAAGGAATAAAACCAACGTTTACTACACCCATTCTGTTCACAAAAAGTTCGAATTAACGCTAGCTTAAGCCTTGAATGAACATTTTGGACTCTATGCAGTGTCACAGCTAAGTTAAGACAGTATTATATTAAATAACAAGCAGTATATTTTCCGCATGTTAGTAGGCATAACCGCAAGCTAAAATTAAGTTGGTGCGCTAATGCCCGTTCAGCGTTAGCACGATGCTAACTAACCTAGTTAGAATGTGAGGACCGACAAAACTAGCAGTAACATAACGTTAACATCTTCAGAAGATTTACTGATATGTAACATTAAGAGTCATTCTTAGCATGTTTCCCTAAAGCCAGACCGTTAATCAAATGAGTTGGATGGTTTCGATAATGTTAACCTAGCTTGGTAGTGCTACAAGATACTGCTAACTTTTAACGTGTTGTTATTGCTCTAACCCATCCGTGAGACCTATGGGATGTTTATTAATCTGTAATATCACTGTAAGCTTTGTGGACAGGCAGGGACCACTGCCACACGCCCGGTCAGGATGACTTAAAGCTATTTTCCTGAAACCAAGTCAAACTCTGGCCATATAGGCTATATTGCATTTTACGACAAATGTCACAAGAAATCACTGTCAGTCAGGTTTCATCCTTTCCATTGGTCACTTCAGTTATGTACTAATCATTTACAAATACTGTATACCGAATGGGTATAACTCTCGCAAATTACGATTGTCTTTGAGTCCATGTTGTTTAGTTTTGAGTGCTATTAATCTGAAATTCTATAGAGGTTCCTGACTAACTTCACTACTTGGCTCTCAAAAGAACACTGAGTTTGCTACTTTTTCCTCCACAGACAATGATCTCCAAGGAAGCGACGGCTCTGGGAGTTTGGGTGGCCCAGATGTTCGAAGACGAATCCCAATCAAACTCATATCCAAACAGCCCATAAGGAGCAAACCTCAGCCCCGCACCCAGAGGCCCAGCAGCAGGCCATGTAAAAATGAGCCCGGAGATGATGGTGCGTACATTCAGAAGTTCACCATATCTTTTAGCTCTCCATTCTAAGGATATAATCTTATGCATGCCATTTTTTTGCAGTGGGTTATTGCATCTATTTTACAATTGGTAATAAAAATACACATGATAGACAGTATACCTAATGTTTGCTTGTTTGGGTTTTTTTGTTTTGTTTTTTTACAGATAACTTTGGCTTCAAGCAAGAAGAAAGGTTTGATTGTGGTGCTAAAGCTGGTGATGTGTTTGCAAATCAGAGGAGATTTCCGCAGCCACTGTTTTGGGACTATAAGGTACGTCCCACTGGGAAGTCACACAAAAATAAGACTTCCCACATCTGTCAGCATTTTCAGACACATATTTACAGCAGGCACTTTGATTACTAATTCCTCTCACACTGTAAGAGATAATGCAAACAATCAGAAGAATTATCCTTATGTCGACTATTTTAATTTTTATCATCCCATTCCCAAAATCCTGTGATGTGGGTGATGCACAGATTCATTCTTATAGAATGAGAAAACAAAAGTGTACAGATGCACAGTGCTATTGATATACTATTAATAGGATTTTAGGTTGCTTTATGAACATTGTGATTCTTCTTGGTTGATGTCCAACAGTTAAACCTGATTGGAGAAAGAGATGAAATACCAATTCACTTCTGTGACAAATGTGGCCTCCCTATCCAGCTGTATGGACGGATGGTATGTATTTTGTTAATCTGATTTTGGTCTGCAAACATCTTTAAGAAATGTTTTCATGTCTTAACTCCTTTTAACTCCTCAGATCCCCTGCAAACATGTTTTCTGTTATGACTGTGCTTTGCTTCATGAGAAGAAAGGGGAGAAGATGTGCCCAGGGTGAGACATTTCAACCATTTAAAATGTTTTATGGTCTTTATGTTCTGGTAAATACTGGGATTCCTCAAAATTAGAGATGTAACAATATTTTAAAATTTGATGCGATAGAAAAATCTCTTACCGTTGTGGGTAGGGTTGCGGCAGTATGAGATTTTCACAGTATGATAACCATCTCAGAAAATATCACAGTTTCACAGTATTATGGCATACGGTATTACACAGTTACTGTTATTATCATCTACAACGACTCTCAGAGGAATGAAAAAGGGGTCTTTTTGTATTGCAAGTGACTGTGCTAGTTGATTGAACTGGACTGCAGCACTAGATTGACTCTAAAGAATAAACACATTTATAAAGATGATTTAAAAAAAGAGCATATGTATAATGTTATATAACTAAAGCATGTTAGTTTGCATGTTAACAACAGTAGTAGAAGTATTCACATCCTTTACTTAAGTAAAAGTACTATCACACTGTGAAAGTACCCTACTCTGTTACAAAAAATCCTGCATTAATAATGTTAAGTAAAAGTAAGTGTTAACACAAAAATGTACTTAAAGTATTAAAAGTATTAGGCTACTCAATGCAGAAAAATGTTATACAGTATATTATATTAATAGCCTATCACTCATGCACTGATATAAAAGCATGTAGATGGTTGAGGTAGAGCTCTGCTGAACTAGTTTGTATCCAAGTGCAACTACTGCACTTGGACAAAAGCCTCTGATACTTGCAACTTTCATTATGGATTAACCTGCTGATTATTTTCTCCATTAATCGATTGACTGGTTTGTAAAACTTCTGACAGTAGTGAGACATGCTGTCACAATGCTCTTATTGATTATCAGAATAGTTGCTAATATACTGTAGGTGTTAAAGACAGACACACTCACTTGTGAGCTGAGAAAGTTTGTGTGTTTCTTTGGGGACAGAACTGGATCAGTGCGAGTTCTTTTGTAAATCAGAGATTAGCAAACAAACAGACAATGTGTAAAATTATTTTGATAGTGCATTTTATGATCAACATTTATACGTTCATATGTTTTATTGTTTGTGGTTAAAGTAACAAACAGGACGCATACTTTGACCTGTATGGAGGGATGGTGTTCTTGAAGGTGTTTGTTTATGAGATATCGAAATAATCCCATGCTGCTGATTTAAATTTCTTTTTTGGTGGGTGGAGTTTGGTGATTTCAGCCTCCACCTCTCTGCTATTTGTCCACTGTATGTGAGCATGTGGCATCTGTTGCGGAGTCTGACAGGCAGTCCGGGAAGAAAGGTGCACACACATTCCGTTGTTTTTTTTTTTTTCTTCAACACTGGTAATAAGCAAATGTGCATTGTATGATACCCGTCAATTATACCATGGTATACCATAAAACCAGTATACCACTTCAACTCAATTCAAATGAATTACATGACAGTTTGAATATGATTTTTTGGAAAAAGTGACAGCCCTACATAGCATTTACGATTGTAGCCCCTCAGATGTTTGTTTCTCTCCTGCTTTGCATCACTAACACTTAGTCCCTGTGTGTTCAGCCTCACCCTTTACAACTGCACAGATCCGGTGCAGCGCATCGAGCAGTGCCAGCGTGGTTCCCTCTACATGTGCAGTGTTGTTCCAGGATGCAAGCGCACATACCTGTCCCAGCGTGACCTGCAAGCCCATGTCAACCATCGCCATTTGAGGGCAGCCAAGAATTCCGCTGGCCGCCAGGAGCCTGTGCACCTACCCCCTTCATCTGAGGTCCCTGATCGCTTCCGTGTGCCTCCACCTCACTTACCCAAGAACCATGTACACCTCCCAAACCCACTCCAACATGGCAGTCACGACCCTTACAGTCAGCCACCACCTACCACTCATGAAGGCCCACCTCCAGCCTCTGCTCTGGGTCCTGAGACATTTCGTATTGCTACGGTAACAACTCGCAAACACAGCAATCTCATCACTGTGCCTATTCAAGATGACTCGTCATCTTCTGCTCGCGAGCCCCTTCCTGGTGGGCCAGGCCCTGGGCAGCCCCCACACCACCACCCTGGGGACTATCCTGGCCAGCCACCTGTTGTGTCCCACTCTCACCACATGATGGGGCCACCACAGCAGCACTTTGGCCCCCCACCTCCCCCTCCTCCTCCTATCAGCCACCCAATGCAGCATCCTCCCCAAGCCTCTGGGACACCACATATGGTGTACAACCAGGCCCCACCTCCTCCCATGTCCACAGCTCCACCACCAGGGCATATCATGGGCCAGATGCCTCCCTATATGAACCACCCACCCCCAGGACCGCCCCCACACCACAGTGCAATGCCCCCCCACCTCATCATTATAACCCCAACACCATGCAGCAGTTCCCTGAAGATCAGGGCACCCTCAGTCCCCCATTCAGTCAGCCAGGAGGGCTCAGTCCTGGGATGTGGCCTGCTCCAAGAGGGCCCCCACCTCCACGAATGCAGGGCCCTCCTCCCCAGGGCCAAATGCCTGGACCACATCACCCAGATCAGGGCCGCTACCGGCCTTATTATCAGTAAACCGCTAATGGGCAACAGTGTGTGTTGTTCTGTTCTATACCACTTGTCTGAATAATGTGAGAGTAAACCTCAGGGTTACAGGACGTAGGACTTTCATTTTGATAATACTGCCCAAAAGCATAAGCGTGTGTGTGTGTGGTTCAAATTTTTGTTAACTGTACTGAACTTCCCATTGAGCATACTATAGACTTGGAGAAGAGCAGAAATGTCCCTTTTTAATAGCTTACATTTCTGTATATATGTCAGCTGAATTCATGCATACGTACTGTACAGTGAAAGACGTTAACCCTATCTCAATAAATTTTTAACAGCAGATTGCCATCTCATCTTTGTTTTGCAAGAACAACAGTTTGCATTTTATTGATGTATCAAGGAAAAACATTCAGTATTAACATCAGGGAATAATCAAATGTGTGTACGGTAATCTTCAGGACATTCTGTCTGTCTTCTAAGGCAGTAGTTCCCCACATTTGTTTTTATTCTGTCTGAAATGGAATTAGCCCTTTTTTGTGCTGATTTGGAGCAGGCCAAAATGCTGATTGGTAGATTTAACTTGTGTTAAGGGTATTTAAAATACCCTGCGGACTCTTAAATAGTCCTGGATGTCCATTGCAATATATTTGGAGAATTTAACATTTAATGTTTAAAATGCTGAAATCTAAACAGCATGATGTTGCAGACTTCTAGATTCTGGTATCTTTTAACTGCAATTATTTATATATATATATATATTTATATTTAG
>NW_018127931.1:5906413-5908623 GCF_001952655.1 Monopterus albus | reverse complement strand
AGGATAGAGTTAGGTGGAAACAGATGATTCGCTGTAGTGACCCCTAACGGGAACAGCTGAAAGAAGAAGAAGATAGAGAGAGAGAGAGACTTGGCTCCAATAATAATATTTTACTTTTTTGTTACACCTGATGTATTTATTAGTTGGAAATTGTAATTTTATGTCTGTTACAACTATGATATACATTTAACTTTTATTCATTTTGTCTTTAATATTCCATCATACCAACCCTGATAAGCCAAACTAAGTATCATGGCTTCATTCTTTCTGCCGTTGTGTTGGGAACAACTCAATAGTTTTTCCTCATTACCCGGGCTTTACTTTGGTCCTTGTTACCCGGGCTTTACTTTGGTCCTTGTTATTCAAGCATGTGCAGCATGGCATCGTGAAAAGTCAGGAAGAACATAGAGGTCAGAATCTCACCATCAAAGGCTATACAGCTGTGTAGTCTCTCAAGCATGTACTCTGTCAGTACATGTTAATTGTAAATGGACATCATTTACAATATTCTGTATGTACACTTTACAATTTGCATTCACATTGGGTTTGTGTTTGTGATTCATTGTATAGCTCAGGGATACTAGAACATGTGGAAAGAACAAGTCAGAAGTTGAGTCAGTCTGTATTGATTGATCACATACCTGAAAAAGTGGTTTATGTGTTTGCACAGGCCACATTTACTTCATTTGGTAAGTATACAAGTGTTTTTAAGAAATGTTAATGAAAGTCACATCACATGACAGTATGTAAACATTAATATCTACACAGATGAACTCTGAGCACCTGATGTAATAAACAGTTCTAAAAATGAGGTTTTAATTACATGTGTATTATAGTACCATATTATATTAGAGTACCAATAAAGCCACAGCCAGTATCTGCTACAAGGACCATTTTCTGATGCTGTTGGTATACACTCACTGGCCACTTTATTAGGTACACCTGTACACTTGTATGCAGGTCAGTGCAGCACTTCCACCTTAATATCTGTGTTTATGAAGCTCAGAATGTTTCAGGTTTTGATGAAATTGTCATAAATGTATAAATTTAATTATATGTTTATTATTGACATCATATTTAAAGGTGGTGTTGTACTGGACTACATTATATTTAGAGGTGTCTATATTATTGTCCTCCCCAGCTACATACTTGAGAGGGTCAGAATATTAGGAACACCTATGAATATAATGTAGTCTTTGTCACTATTGCTGAAGGTGATCTGTGGCTCAGGAGGTAGAGCGGTCATCCCCTAATAGAAGGCCACCTGTTTCATTCTTGTTCTCCCCGGTCCACATGTCAAAGTGTCCTCGGATAAGACACTGAAACCCATGTTGCTCCTCAAACTGCCTCCAGGGTGGTGAACTGTCACTGTTGTTATAATCTGCAGCGCAACATAAAAAGCAAATCATTCCGCACATATTTTTAACACTAAAATGTGGAATTAAGAAAGAAGTTTCCTCTAAATGCTGTGTCATGCTATGGTTCACTAAATAAAAACAATTTGCCTTGTCTTCTTTACCTTTTTATAGTCAAATTTCTTTTTTATGGACTCTGGATGTTTCTCGAGGATGTGGAGCATGGCATCATGCAATGTTAAGAAGAACATCGATGGCTCAATTTCATCATCAAAGAAACAACATCTATGCAGTTTCTCCAGTACGTAGGCTGCAGGAGAGGAGCAAAAGTTTGTCAAAGTCTCTGGTTCAGTTGATATAAACATAAACAGTTTCTGACACCAGAAATGAACACAACATTAAAAAATAATGCATATTGTGGGTATATCTGTGTGCATATTTATTTATAGCTATATGCATACATGTATTTTAGCAAATGCTTTGAACATTTAATTGCACAAAAAATATGTGGGATAATGGGGCAGACATATTTGTGATGTATAGAGTCTGTGCATTTACAGTAGAAAAGTCAGCCTTAACCCTAAACCTTGTCCCAGATGTGTCTGAGTAAGTCAAGATTTAAATGTTGTTTCATACTTACTATCACAAGCCACAATGTAGACCTCAACTTCGACCCGGATCAGTTCCTTCAGTATCTGCAAAAAAGTTGAGCACAATTAAAAAAGAACAGCCTCAACAAATTAAGCATTTATGCTGTGACCTTAACAACTCACTGTTTTGAGTCCCTTCAGAGCAGAGATGTCCAGGAAAGAGACAGCAGCAAAGTCCAGAATCAGGCTATGGAGGTCTACTCTC
>NW_018127931.1:5904728-5906384 GCF_001952655.1 Monopterus albus | reverse complement strand
AGTCAATCCGGGCAGGAAGGTCCTTGAAGTCAGTTGGCAGGTCCAGGTCCTCCATATTGCTTTCGTCCTCTGATTCCTTGATAGGTCCAAAAGAGGTGTTCAGGAAGCCTATCTGTAATGGGAAAATTCATTTAGTTATTTTTTTTCTTTGGTTTACACAGAGGTGTAGTGCATTCCAGCATATACTGGATGAAAAGCAAATGAATACCTATAGCACTAGCCAGAGAGATCGAGATCAAAGATTTTTATTGTCAATTCACTGTATATGCAGGACATACAGAAAATCGAAATAGCATTTCTCTCTCACCTAGTATTGAATGCCATACCATGTAGGAAACTAAAGTAGAATAAAAGTAGAGTAAAAATAGACTAAAAAGAATAAGAAAACTAAGTCAAAGGATAAAACTAAATGGTTCAACCTCATAGGTTATGACTCAAACTATGTTCAATAGTAACAAGAAGATTGTCAGATCGTTGTGAGATTGAGATGCACATGGACAGTGGTGCAAATGACCAACAGCAGCAAATATGATGGTAAAAACAGTCAGCAGCAGATTTACATGTAATATAACAAGAAGGGGGAATGTACTGGGTTTGTGCAAAACAGCAGAGGTAGTCTTTTTATGTTCTGTGGTGGGTCACGGTCCAGGGGCAGGGGGCAGAGGGGGGGTTAGGTAATGGACAGCGTTTAGCATCCTCACAGCCTGGTGAACAAAGCTGTTTGCAAGTCTGGTGGAGTGGGCCTGAAGAGTCCGATACCTTCTCCCTGAAGGCAGGAGTCTGAAGTGGGAGTGTGAGGGATCGGAGGTGTCATCAGCAATGCTGGTGAGGCAGGTGTTAAAAATGTCAATAAGGGAAGGCAGAGGGGCGCCGATGATCTTGCTGGTTATATTCCCTATGCATTGCAGGGTCCTTCTGCAGGAGGCAATACAGCCTCTGTACCACACAGTGATGCAGCCAGTGATATGGTGTTGTTGGTCCAGGAGAGGTCCTCAGAGATGTGCACCCCCAGGGTCTGGGTGCTGCTCACTCTCTCCAATACAGCACTGTCGATGGTCAGTGGTGGATGCTTTAGAGGTTTACTCCTGAAGTCCACAACAGTCTCTTTAGTCTTCCCCACACTGAGGGAGATGTTATTGTCCTTACACCACTGGACCGGTTTGCACACCTCACTCCCGTAGTTGGCCTCATCATTGTTGGTAATGAGGCCAACTAAAGTCGTGTCATCCGCAAACTTGACAATGTGGTTGGTGCTGTAGGTTGGCACAATGTCGTGGGTCAGCAGTGTGAACAGCAATGGGCTGAGCACACACCCCTGCAAAGCTCCTGTGTTCAGCGTGATGGTCTTGGAGATGTTGCTGTCGACCCGCACATTTTGTAGCTTGGGGTGGCAGATTTGAAATACATGTCAAGTCAACGTCAAAGTGTTTATTTTGTCATATGCACAGTTAGGAAACGTGTTTCCCTGTACAATGAAATTCTTACTTTGCCGTCCACATGAATGCCACAAAATACAAATGAAATATAAAGTAGATAAATAAGTAACACAAAATCTAAGGCACTTTAAGCAGCAAATGCAGCAATATAATAAAAAGGTGAGAAAGACTTGTACAGATTAGCGAGACAGAGAGATAGAGATGGGAAGGATGTGCAACA